>NW_017731754.1:387233-409103 GCF_001890085.2 Hipposideros armiger | reverse complement strand
GGGGGGCGGGGAGGGGGGGGTTAGGCCACATGCCCGGCTTCAGGCTGCACTCCCCAGCCCAGCTCTGAGCTCTTGGCCTCAAGCTGGATGTCTTCTCCTGGACACTTAACAGCTTTGTCTTGGTCAGGAATTTAAGGATCCGTTGATTGCATCAACTCTCAGTAATTTCCTCCTGAATCTCACAAACAGTGTGAGAGCCGTCCATGCAGGGCTCCAGGTTGTATTCACTTGGGTTTGGGTTGGTTAGCTTCAACGCCTGTCTTTGTGACATCTCAACCTTGTCATTTCCAAAGCTGTGCTGTTTATTCTGAGTTTAACTCTCTTGAGCTGTGCAGGAGAAGTCAGTGAAGGACAGGCTGCCCTTAGGAGTCAGCTGTGAGCATCAGCTCTGGCCATAGACTTGGGGGTGAAGAATTCTCCAGCCAGGAAAAGCACAGCTCCAGGAACACATTTGCACGGGCTCACCGTGGTGTGGTGAGTGGAACCCTGTCCCCACGGCCAGGCCTCTTCACGCTTTGTGTTTGTTGTGTTTGTGGGGTGCAGGGGGCTTTAGCACTGGTGTTGAGCCCAGCAGTCAGTCAGCAGCATAAAGGAGAAAATGCACATCTCACCAAGATGGCAGGGTTCCCTGGGTAGGAGCACAGGTCATCTTCCCTGGGGTCTCGCCCAAGGAGGTCATGAAGGGCGGCACCCCACACTTCACAGATGTGCTCTGCGGCTCTCTACACTGCCCTAAGCCTGGAATGCTCCAGATTAATCCCCAGAAGTAGACCAGGCCCCCGCTTCAGGCTTTACCCAATGGCCTAACAGTTACAGGAAATTTTGATACATATATATATATGGAGAGAGACAGAGAGAGAGAGAGAGAGAACAGAGAAAGATAGAGGCAGAAACGTGAAGACACAGGGAGAGGAGAAATAGACAGACAGAAGCTAAGTTGCTGACTTGAGTCTGGATGTTTCAAATCGAAGCGCTCCGCTCCTCTCTGCCTGATGCGTGCAGTCACAGTCCCCATCCTGTGCGTGACGCCTCCTCACCGTCGCCTCTGCCCAACAGTGCTTGCGTGTTTCTACAGGCCCGCTGCTGATACCATGCGTTTCAGCCCTTCCTCCCTTCTTGTGCTGCTGTTGGATCTCTCATGCCTGTGCAGTCATCTTGTCTTCCTGTATTGCCGTTCAGTCTCTCACGGCTCTATATCCATCTTGTCTTTCCAAGGGAGTTGTGAGCAGCAGAGGAGGCCTTTGGAGTTGGACAGATATGGGTTAGAAGGCTAGCCTGGTCACTGCTTTCATCAGAATAAGATAGGCTGTGCTGTTGTAACAAACAAGCCCTAACGTTTTAGGGGATACACACAACAGAGGTTTATCTTTCACTGGTGTGATGCAAGCTGGGAAACTCCTTCTTCTTGTAGCCTATGACCTCCGGAACACGTGGCTTCTGAGGTCACTGCAGCAGCGGAAGAGGGAAATGGAGACACACCAGCTCTCAATTCCCTCCACCCACACATCACTTCTACACATGGTCCACTCACTAGAACTGATCACATGGCCCTGACCTCACTGCAAAGGAGGCTGGGAAGTGTAGAGAATCATGGAGGCTTGGTGAGCCCTGATTGCTTGCTATGGTCGCTTGCTAGCAGTGTGACTATGGATAGTTATTCAAATTCTCTGATCCTCAGATCCCTTAATTGTAAAGTGAGATGCCTTGTTGTTGTGCCATAGGCTCGCGTGAAATGATGTTACGTCCTGTTTTTAGCCTGGTGTCTGGTTGGGAGTGAGCACTGAGTATGGTCAGTATATGTAGCTGTCAAGGTTGTGATGACCTAAGGGCAGGGCCCTAGTTTCCATTTCTTCATCAGTAATCCTTCCCCACCATATTACCCAGTAAGATAAAAATAAATACAATTAAATTTATCATTAATTTGGGAGGGTTACAGAGCGCGCGCGCGTGCACACACACACACACACACACACATCTAAAAATAGGTATATGTTTTGTAAATTTTTTGCTTATTCAGTCATCTTTTCATTACAAAGATTTTTGAATATGCGCAGTATATTAATTCTTCTGTTAGGGCACAGAGAATATAGGCATGAATATGATAGTCTATCGTCTCAAGGAGTGTATAGACTAGTGGAGGAGAAAGGCAGTGTTTACACGATACATTGTAAATTATAAATAATATGATACAATGTAAAAAGTCCACTAAAAAATTGTACGGCTAAAATGGGGTGGAAACAGATGAAGGAGTTGTAAGTAAGCCTGCAAAAGTCAGGGAAGCTTTCTTAGAAGAAAAAACTAGGTCTTAAAGGATGATAGAAACTCACCTAAAGGACGGAGTGGGAGTGGTGTTCTAGGCACTTCCTAATTACTACAAATGATGAATTTAGTATCTACATTGGGTAACCATGGCTAGGAAATCATACCTGTATCTGTCAGGAGCAAGTTGTTGAAAATGGAACCCTCTCTAGTTAGTTTACACAGGAAAGAACTTACTACAGGCCTTGAATTGGCTCCGAGTATTGTGGGGAGCACTGAAGAAACAGACTCTGTTGAGTTTTCAGATACCTGTCCCAAAGGCTCATTGAGCCAGGGGGGGAGCTGCTGATTTTTCAATGGTTACGAAGCCACTGGCTGCAGAAGCCACCACATCTCCACAAGGACACTTTCCGGCGCTCCAGAGTCAGGAGAACCACCATCCGTGTTTCTGACTTCCTTGTCTCCCGCGTTTCTGACTTCCTTGTCTCTTGGGTCCTCTGAGTGACCAAGGATTACAACAGCTAGGTGTCCTCAAGTGAGATTTGGAAGGTAGAGGTGAGGCAGCAGCTGTGCATCTGCTCCTGCTGGTAAGAAAGTGTTCTGGGGCAGGGTGGAACGGGGAAAGGATTGAGGGTTAAAAGAGAAAAACACTAATGAATACAACAAAAAGCTTATGTGTGGCTTCATATGTCTTCCTTTTGAATAGACCCTTTTATTTTTACAAAATGTCCCTCTTTATCTTTGGTAATGCTTCTTGTTTTCAAGTCTACTTTGTTTAATATTAATATAGCCATTCTAGTTTTTTTAAAAAAAAGATTTTTATTAAAAATATAGCTAGCATATAATATTATATTAGTTTCAGGGGCACACCATAGTTATTCAACATTTATATGCTTAAAGAAGCGATCACCATAAGTCCAGCAAGCATCTGACACCATACCACACTATCACAATATTATTGACTGTATTCTCCATGCTGTACATTACATCCCCATGACTTGTTTATTTTATACCTGGAAATTTGGGCCTCCCACTCTTTTAAAATTTTCAATTACAGTTGACATTCAATATTATTTTCTGTTAATTTCATTTGTACAGCATAGTGCTTAGACATTTATATAATTTAAGAAGTGACCCCCCCTGACTAGTCTAGTACCCACCTGACACTATATATAGTTATTACCATATCATTGACTATATTCCCTGTGCTATACCCTACATTCCCATGACTTCTTTGTAACAACCAGTTTGTATTTCTTAATCCCTTCCCCTTTTTTCACCCACACCCCAACCACCCTCTCATCTGGCAACCATCAAAATGTCTTCTGTATCTGTGAGTTTGTTTCTGTTTTGTTTGTTTTTTTATTCTTTAGATTCTACATATAAATGAAGTCACATTGCATCTGTCTTTCTCTGACACTTCACTCAGCACAATACCCTCCAGGTCCATCTATGCTGCTGCAGATGGCAATAACCCATTCCATTCCCTGGCCAGGCAATATTTCATTGTACAATATATATGTACCACCTCCTCTTTAGCCATTCATCATTGTATGGACACCCAGGCTGCCTCCACATCTTGGCCATTGTAAACAACGTTGCAATGAACATATGGATGCACAGGTCCCCTCAAAGTAGTGTTTTGAGTTTCTTCGGATAAATATTCAGAAGTGGGATTATTGAGTTCTTCTTTGTCTCTTGTTATAACTTTTTATTTAAAGTCTATTTTATCTGGTATAAGTATTGCTATGACAGCTTTTTGTTTTTGTTTCCATTTTTGTGAAATATCTTTTTCCATCCCTTTACTTTCTGTCTCTGTGTGTCTTTCAATCTGAAGTGATTCTCTTGTAGGCAACATATGTAAGGGTTTTGTTTTTTAATCCATTTAGCCCTCCTATGTATTTGGGGCATTTAATCCATTTACACTTAAAGTAATTATTGATAGATATGTAGCTATTGCTATTTTATTATTCATAATTTTGATTTTTTTTTTTTGTCTTAAAGAAGTCCCTCCAAATTTGCTTGTAATACTGGTTTGGTGGTGATGAACTCCTTTAGCTTTTTCTTGTCTGGGAAGCTCCTTATCTGCCCTTCAATTTTAAATGACAGCCTTGCTGTGTAGAGTAGTCTTGGTTGTAGGTCCTTGCTTTTCATCATGCTGAATATTTTATGCCAGTCTCTTCTGGCCTGTAAAGTTTCTGTTGAGATGGGGGCTCACTTACAAGTGACTAGTTGCCTTTCTCTTGCTGCTTTTAAGATTCTCTCTTTGCCTTTAACCTTTGCCATTCTAATTATAATGTCTTGATGTAGGCCTATTTGGGTTCACCTTATTTGGGACTCTGCACTTCCTGTACTTGTATATCTATTTCCTTAGCCAGGTTAGGAAACTTTTCAGTCATTATTTCTTCAAATATGTTCTCAATCCCTTCCTTTCTCTCTTCTCCTTCTGATACCCCTATGATGTGAATGTGGTTACACTTGATGTTTTTCCCAGAGGTCTCTTAAGCTATCTTCATTTTTTTGGATTCTTTTTTCTTTTTGCTATTCTGATTGGGTGTTTTTTGCTACCTTGTGTTCCAAATCACTGATTCTATCCTCTGCTTCATCTAGTCTGCTGGTGATTCCTTCTAGTGCATTCTTCATTTCAGTTATTGTATTCTTCACTTCTGACTGCTTCTTTTTTATGGTTTCTATATCCTTTTTCATGCTTGCTATCTCGTTGTTGAAATTCTCACTGTTCCTTGAGCATCCTTATAACCATTGTTTTGAACTCTGTATCAATAGGTTGCTTGCCTCCATGTCGTTTAGTTTTCTCTGGAGCTTTCTCCTGTTCAAATTAATTAATTAATTAATTAATTTAGGATTTTTATTTTATTGATGAATTGGGGAAGGGGAACAGACAAGTTGCCGTACTTTTGTTCTTCAGTCTAGTTGTGGAGGACATCGCTTCAAAGGCCCATGTTGGTATTATCATTGCGCTCTTCCCAGCTGAGGCAGATCAGTCGCCAGCCATTGGACTGCTGCTCACAGCAGCTCATGGCAGCTCACACCGGCTGCCAGCCACTCACGGTAGCTCACGGCAGCCCACTGCAGCCCCACTGCAGCTTACACTGTTGCTGGCGACTCACTGCAGCCCAGCTCCAGGTCGAGCTGTTGTTCACCATCTTAGCTGTAGAGGGCAGCGTCACTGGCCCTCATGTGGGATCTGAGCCGGGGCCCTGCTGCTCAGAGCTGGCGTCCCAAGCCAACATTTAACCAATGCTTGTTTCTTTTTACTCAATGTAATTATTGATATGGCTGGGTTTAAGTCATATATTTTAGTTACATATGTTATAAACCTCATCTTCTAATGCTAGTATTTTTTCTTTAACAGTTATTTGTCTGTTACAGAAGAGAAGACTTAAACCTGTCTTTTGTATTTATCAATATATTTAACTTTCTTGTGTTCTTTAGTCATTCTTATAGATCAGAGTTTTCATTTGTATCATACCCCTTTATACTAAATAACTTCTTTTAATATTTCTTGTCATGAAGGTCTGCTGTCGATTAATTTTCTCAGCTTTCATTTTTCTGAAAATGTCTTCTTTTTTTAAATCTCAGAGCTTTAAATATTTCATCATATTTTGTTGTGACCTCCATTGTTTCTGAGGAGAAGTTAGCCATCACTTGAAATGTTGTTCCACTGAATGTAACAGATCGTGTTTTCCTGGCCCTCTTTTATTTCACCTCCATTTTAAGGTTGCTTCTTTATCTTTTATTTTCATATTATGATTTGTCTTGTTTTCTGGACTTATTGGCTCTGTAGGTTGGTGTGTTTTCACCAAATCTGAGGAAATTTTTACCATATTTTCTTAAAATATGTTTTTATGCTCCCATTCTTACTCTTCTATTCTTTTGAGAATTTATTATGTGCATGTTAATCCATTTGATACCCCACAGGTAACTGAGGCTCTGTTTGCTTTGGTTTGATGCTCTCTCTCTTTGTTCTTCAGATTGAATAATTTACACGGATCTGTCTTTGAGTTCACTGACCATTTCTTCTGCCATATCTAATCTGATCATCCAATTAATTTTTTATTTTAGATTTTGTGCTTTTTATTTCTGGAATATCCATTTGTTTCTTTTTTATAGCTTCAAATTCTCTGCTGAGATGCACTCTCTGCTTGCTCATCAACACCAGATTTTCCTGTAAGACTTTGAACATATTTATAATGCCTATTTTAAAGTTCTCGAATACTATTGGGTTGTCGGAAAAGTCATGACACATTTTTGCAACAAAAAACAGAAAAAAAATAAGTCATGACTTTTCCAACAACCCAATAATTTTACCATCTGGGTCATTTCAGAGTCTACATCTATTTACTATTTTTGTCCTTGATTATGGATCAAAATTTTCTGCTTCTCACCTGTCCAAATTTTTTTGTTAATAAGCTAGACATTTTGGATGATACAGCATAAGTGGCCTTTAATTTCTGGAGTTGTACATACAAGCTGGCCTTTCTGGTGCCCCAGCTGAGTAATTGGGATGTTAATGAGGTCTCTTCATGCTGGCTGGGCTGGAATTCCACTGTCTTCCATGCATTTTTAGTATTTCTGTTCCTCTCTCAACCCTGTAGCAGCTCTCTGTGCCAGCCTTTTGGATCAATGTGCACCACAGAGAGGCATCGCACAATTTTCTGCTCCTTCATGCTTCTATCTCTCCCCTCCTCCAGTGCAACTCCCTTCTGTCTGGTATCCTGAGCCCTGGATTTCAAACTCTGCTTTCTCAGCTCAGCAGGACTGCTCTACTCTGTTTGAATTCTACCTCCTGATACTGAAGTCAATAAATTTTCCCCAACCAGAAAGCCAGGGTGGATGTGGGCCTCACATCATGTATTTCCCTTCTCTCAGGGAGCCCAGTCCTGCAGTGCCTGTTGTTCATTGCCTGAAAACAATGCCCTCATATATTTGTCTAGCTTTATAATTGTTTATGGTGGAAGGGTAAGTCTGGGACCAGTGAATGCAATCTGCCCAGAAACAGAAGTTTCTCTATGTGTTCATTTGAAATGCATGTAGTAATGAGAAAAATCAACAAGTAACAATTTTAAGACAACTCTATTATTTTGAAGCTGTCTTGAATTGAAAACATTTTGAAAGAAATACAGGTGACATGTAAATGTTATGATTTGAAAAGTTATCTAAATATGAGACGTATCTATTATGATCTCTGCACTTAGGTGTGTCAGGCAGGAAAATCCTTGTGTTGCTAACAGCGCCTGGAGATTTTAGCATGATTTGAAGGATCTTATTTCCCCACTGATATAGTTTCCAAGGATGAGGTGAATGTTTCCTTTAGTGCTAAAACTAGATCGTAAGTTGGCCCGACCTGAGAAGCTTGGACTATTATAAAAATAATGACTTTATGAGAAATTATTTAGAGTGAGAGTTTAAGGTGCAGATATAGAACGAAGTTGCTGCTACATTTCTGATCTAATGGAAGTGTGACTCAAAGAGGAGACAGCTATTTATTTCAGCTGCTTGAACTGTATGGGGTGAAAATATGGTTGACATCCCAGAATACTATACACCCGTCCTCCAACCACTGTGAGTCACACATGAACCTTCCGGAAAGTTCTTTATTGAATGTTGTCTTTGCTTCAGTGGTCAAACCTGGACTCTGCAGGGACAACCTAATGAGCCAGCAACAGTTCAAGCTGAACCTATTTAATGCAATGGAATTTTAAATGAGTTCATGTTTAAAGACTCATAAAAAAAAAAGATCCCATAAAAAAGATGTATTTATGCAGCCAAGTACATTTAAGAAAGTCTGCATCCTTATTTTAAATGGAAGGAATGTCAGCTCTCTGTGGTCATTTCAATTGCAGGCAATTTTTCAGTGTCCAATTTAAATTATTGTTTCCTATTAAAATTAGCTATGACTTTGGTCCCGGAAGGATATATTAGAGCACCTGACCCTGAGGGTTATTTGGTAAGTAGGCCAAGGTGGACCCCTTCCTGGGCAGTGCAGACTTGTTAGGGTTAGCCTGAGGCCAGGGTTGAGATGGGATAATGTGAGACCTACAGAGATCATTAAAGATGGGAGGTGGTGGATCAAGCTCAGGCTTTGGAATCAGACCCACCCAGATTACAGTTCTGACTCTGACTTTGGGCAAATAACTTGGTCTCTCTGAAAGTAGTTTCCACATCTGCAGAATGTTGATCATCATAGCATCAGCTTTTCTGAATCCATGTGTTACTTCAATGAGATTATGTTTGTAAGGTCCTGAGCTCAGATCTTGAAGATAATAATGCTCGGTAATGGTAGATGCTATTATGAAACATGCATGTCCCATGACTTCTCTGTAAGTCTGCACATTACTAACCAAGCCAAAGCACGTGGTTTCTGCAGTGTTAAGATGCTGCTGGATCATAGGTTAGGTATGAACAAGTCTCTCCCTCTCTCTTTCCCCCTCATGCTCCCTCCCATGCCTTTAGAAGATTCTTGCTCTCTGCAGCACCTGGGCAGCCTCACGTTCATCCAGGGGTTAGGTAGGATGTGTCAATGTCATTTCAAGATGCTTGTGTTGTGACACTAACCAGACGTTTGCACACACTGTTTAGGATGAGGACAAAGCACAGTTGATTCATCCTGGAATTCGTATTGGGTGTGCAAAGCTTTGTGAGCCTGGGGAAGGGGGTTACCCTCTACTGGAAAGCCACAGGAAGGCAGGAGCATTCAGCAAGAAGGGGACCATCCTGAGTGGCTGTTTCAGTGGACGACTGCCCAAAGGACGCTTCCTGGAAAGCAAAATGCTGGGAAAGGCTGATTTTAACCTTTGGAATTTGCACGAGTAAACGTAAAATCCAAGGACACTGGCTTTTATTATCTATTGATCAACTAACTGTCTGTTTAATTAATTTAGTTTATGTAAAATCAACAGAAGTAGTTATATCTGCTGGTTGGCTTTGCAGGGCTGTGAAAAATGGGGGAGTGGACTCCAGGGACGTTGATTCAAAGGTTGTTACAAGTGATTCATAGGAAGCGAGACTGGTCAGAATCACTTTTATCTGTTGTCGGTGTTCCCAGTGGGTCTGTGCTCGGTGGGGGGGGCCTTATGGGGGGGGCTTATGGGGGTGTTTGTCCTGGTGTCTTCTGTGCTCCCTCCTTTTTCCAGGACAGTCCCTGCTCCTCCTCTATTCTCCCTCCAGTTCACCAATAATATCACTACCCTGAGAACACCCTGGTTTTGGGGTTTCCTTGCTCCCATTCCCCACATTGTGGACTATTTCCCTTTACTCCCCTTTCTAAAATTTTGTCTGTCCTTTGGCCCCTTCCAGGCATTTTGTTAGACATCTAACCATCTAATCTGCGATAAATGAAGCATGTGGTGCAACGAATTAACTTGCCCTGCCCCCCAACTGTATTTATATGTTAAGGGGGGACTTATAGAGAATCCTTACTGCAAAGTCGTGCCTATCCTTCCTTAGGCTGGTGCAGAGTGATTTTTAGTGGGAGCATGGGTGGTGGTGGTAGCTTTTGGGGGTCCCTCAAATTGTACCACATATTCAGTCCCAGACAGGGGGTGATGGGGGAACAGAGGCTCTGGAGATGGAGGCCACTCAGCCAAGTGGGCCTCATGGTCCTAGGCCTGGACTTTAGAACCATCCCTGCTCACCATGTGCTTCAGCTGTGTGGTCACTTCCATGGGGGCTGCATCCGGGGGTCTGAGGTCAGCATAGGAAGAGTCCACTGGGGTCCAGGAGACTAGAGAGGCCAGGAGTTCCAGGGGAGATGCTATTGCCTCCTCCGTCTCCGCTGGGCTCAGCCCCACAGTGGCCACGGCTCCCAGCACTGATATCCGAGGAGGGGTAGGCGGAGAATAGGAAGCCGGTAAAACGATTGCCCTGCAGCTGCGCGGAAAGGCCATTCCCACAGCGCGTGGGGTGCTGCACATTCACCAGAAAAACCTGGGGGGAGGATGAGCCTTCCCGCTTCCTCCCTCTGAGCCTCGGTGGGCGTGTGAGGGCAGTGACATGGCTCTGTACGGGCCTGCCCCATGCCTCCAGCCCTGAGCACCCCCAGAGCCCTTTGGGGACAGGAAGGGTGGGAGGGGCTGCGTGGGGCCACACACGGGCTGCCCAGGCCTGGAAGAACTGAGAAAGCCCCTCCTTCTCAGTCACCTCTGGGGGAAAAAAAAATAGGATGCCCATCCCCACCTGGGCTGTGTGCGAGGCTGTGGCCAGCCCCATTTAACACGCAGGAGCCGAGAGGCCAAAGGTGACCTAGGATGATACTGAGGTATCACATCAAACCTGGCAGGGTTTTTATCCCCCAATTTGGTGTTTCTATGAAAAAACAACACTGTGGTGACCCCTTGGTAAAAATGCCATCAAGGTTGGGTAAGTTCTAGGTGCTCTTAGTCAGCTCTTCCTTAAGGGTCTGGAGTTCCTTAGATTCGGTCCTCAGACCATCCGGTTGTGATTTCTTGTGACCTGCCCCATTCTCACGTGGTGGGAGGACACATTTGTTAGGTGGTGATGTTGTGATGCCTTTCGAATTTGCTCTCTAAAAGTACCCTCAGTCACCAAGTATCCACCAAGACCCGCCTAATGCCTACCACGTTCCTCACTCTGCTTGGGGTTCTCTTATCCATCGCTGTTTCGCACCCTGAATCTTGCTTGCAACGTGAGAAAAATTTACAATAATCAGATGGTGTCATATGTACAAAATCATGCATGTGACATAGAGGGTTTTAGAAACTAGAAAAAAAGAAATTTCAAAACTGCTTTTTCTACTCCTCGCCATGCACCTGGAGATCTGATTAAAGGTGATCTTGGAGGCTGCGCCAACACCTGGTAAATTAAAACTCGATTTGTAACAGGTTAAAAATGATTGCATCACTTCTTAGAGTGAAATGTACTTGGGCAATCAAGTTCCAGCAACAAGAACCTGTGAACTTGTTGAGGAAAAACTTGATTTCAAGACTGGAAGAAAGAGGGTGCTGACCCTGGTACCCCTCGCTGTTCATCTCAGTGACTTGCATGTGGAAGTCCCCAGCCAGGGCGAATTAGTGCAAATACCGCGGGACTTTTTTTTTTTTTTTTTAGCTGAGCCATCCTGCCGCCTGTTGGCAGCTCAGCAGCTGCTCAGCTCGGGCCGGGCATCGAACCGCTGTTGCTCAGAGCTCAAACTCTTGAGCGAGCTCTTAACCAACTGAGTCACTCTGCCGGCCCTCCGCAGGACATTTTAAAGTCTTTTTTTTTTTTTTTAGCTGAGCCATTCTGCCACTTAAAGTCCTTTTAAGAGGACAAGCCATAGATCTCTTTGCGATGCCACAAATTTCCAAAGTGAAGGCGTTCTCTGAAGTGTCTCAATCTGAAGATGTTTTCGTTGGGGCCAGAAAAACAAACGCGAAAGCATAACCGTCCCCGCCTGGGCTGTGTGCAAGACTCTTGCCAGCCCCAGTCGACACGCAGGAGCGGAGAAGCCAACGGTGACCTAAGCTGCATGCCCCCGGCTCCCAGCCCTGGTCATGGGGCCTCACGGCCTTGACCTTGACAAGACTCTGAGCTCTCCAAGCCACAAGGCTCCCTGTTCCAGCCTCTAAGGAGGTCAGGGGTGGAAGCTTTATTGACTCACTGTGGGACTTTCTAATTTGGAAGCCAGGATCTTCTTCCCGTATATTATAATCATAAAAGGCAATTATGGCTGCTATTGAATTTTTACACTAACCACGAGGTCCAGACATCTGCATTAAACTAAGCTGCAGAATCTTTAGTGGGGAATTTTCCACAGCTGCAAAGCTCTGCAGAAACTAGAAAACATACAACAGCTGCTGCAGCCATGAAAGCATTACAAGAATGAAGACATTTCACATATAAGAGAAATGGCTGATTATCCACACAGCCTAAGAGTGGAACAGTGTTTGCTTTTGGCTAATGCTACAGAAGTGAGGAATGAGAAGTAAGTTAGAACTATGAAGACAGAGACTTTTCACTAAGCACGCAGGAGACTGGAGGAGGAGGGAGAAAGGTTAGCCCTGAGCTGAATTTAGGAGATTATATTTAAATTGAGAGGCAGCCTGAAAAGGATGGAGCATATTAGCAGCCTATTTCCTGCCAAAGAGGGAGACTCAACTGCAAGAATTTTAGAAGGGACTTTTTTTTAATGCTGTTTTTGAGTATCCAGTTTAGCCTAATGGAAACTGAAAAGCTATATCATTACCTGATCCTTGCTGCAATAAATAGACACGGTGGTTGTATCTTCGAGTAGAGTATTTAATTAAATGGAAAATCAATGATCTTTTTATAAGAAGAGCACAGATTTGGAGCATATGTAGAAGGCCTCTGCTTCTCTTGCTCAGCCATCACCAGGTCTGTGTGTACTCTTAACTGACTCAGCCACCTCCCCCCAGCATGGACTCTTTTTATCTTTCTGGGTTGTCCTTTTCCTGGGTCCTGGGAGATAACTTAAGAAGCCACAAGTCAGGATTCTCTAGAGAAACAGAACCAATAGGAACATCATATACACATGAGGGAGAGGTTTTAAGGAGTGGACTCACGTGATTACGGAGATGGCAAGTCCCAAATACATACAGTAGACCAGCAGACTGGAAATTTGGGCAGAGTATTTATGTTTCAGTCTTGAAGGAGAATTCCTTCATTTTAGGGAAACCTCAGTTTTCGCCCCTAAGGCCTTCAACTGATTGGAAGAGGCCCACCCAATTTATGGAGGGTAATCTTTACTTAAAGTCACCTGGTTGTAGATGTTGACCACATCTACGAAACACCTCCACACTCACACCTAGACTAGTGCTGGACCAAACAACTGGGCACCATAGACCAGCCAAGCTGACACACAAAATTACCCATCACACCTTGTGTCCATCTCAAAAACATTCCAGAACGCTTTTGAATTTCCAAAGGAACCGGGTCCCCACAGCCACATTTGGCTGAGCTTTGTCTAGAGCCCCAGGAATTTGTGGAAGAACGTGGATGTGTGGGGTAATGTTATTAATACGGTGGAATAAATGTCATTTTCCTGTGTTCAAATTATAATAAAGTTTCCAAATTCTACAACAGAACACTGAAAGGATACAATAAGGATTATTGAGCTCTAAGAGGATAATGCCATTTAAAATTAAACAACAGGTGGCTACTGCTGTGAAGCCAGATTGAAAACGTGTGGAAATCTACCTCTGGTTCGCTCCCTTAGAAGTACCGCTCACATGGGGTGGCAGGAGGACGAGCCAGCTGGAGAGGCAGCCCCGGAAGTGGCGGAAATCGCCTCATTTTGAAGTCAGGGCACTGCCTGTGCTGCAGCTATTCCTTTGCAGAAGGGTCGCTGTTTCAGGCTTTCCAGGGCTCTGTTTTGCTAAGCACCTGCCAGTCATTGAGAGGTGGGGTCCCTGGCACCAAAGCCACAGCCAACCTGGTGCCTCTGCCTGCAGAGTCCGCACCCTCGTCCCTGCTGCTTGTGATGCTCAGTCCTTTTCTTGCCAGAGCCTGGAGCTGCCAGAGGCCCCGGAGTTCTCCCCTTGGGACAGTCATTGCTTCTTGACTTCTGGATTGTTGATTGCCAAATTCAGAAGGAGAGAGGATTTCTGGGCTCCCTTTTCTTTTTGGAACAGAGTGATTGTGACTCTGCTCCTTTTTTGCCTGTTAAATCTCCCCTCTCCTTCCAGTCATCGGCTAAGCTCTGCTGGGCCCTCCAACCAGGACTGACCCCCAACCCCACCCCACCCCACCCCTCGACCCTCCGCTCATGGAAGGCTTATTTTTCTATCATTGATTTAAAAACATCTGATCTAGTTGTTGCTAATTTTTAGGTCCAGATTTTTATCTCTTCAACAAGGTTGGAAACACCTTGAAAGCTTAGCCCAAGTGTCACATTTATTTGAAACCTGCCTTATGCTGCCCCCCTTCCGTACCCAAGGTGCTTTATGTATGTTGTCTTATTAATCTCACAACAGCCCTGCAAAGTAAGAATTCATAGGCACACTTTTTAAATGGCCAATGTGACTTAGAGTGGTTAAATAATTTGCTCTAAGCCTTGCAGCTAATAAATGGTGGGATCAGAGTTTACACTTATTTGCATCTACTAAACCACAGCAGTGTATGAAGTACAGTGTAGGCAAGGGAAGGAAACCAAGAGAAACTCCCCATCGCTGTGATACACTTCCATATGGGGCAGTAGGAAAAACATACGTTCGGGATCAAATAGTTTGACCCAGGTATGGGTTGAAAGTTCGGAGGTGTGACAATTAAGTTCGGGAACTCATCCTAGAAAAAGTGCTACATACCTCATTGCTGAATATCACTGTGGTCACCTTTGAAGTACTCCCCTTGGGAAGCTGTGCACTGACACCAGTACCTAGTCCACCCTTCAAAGCAATTTGGGAACTCTTTTTCTGGAATGGCCATCAGAGCTATCATCGTATTACCCTTGATGTCCTGAATGTCATCAAAATGTCTTCCTTTTCAATATTTCCTTTATCTTTGGGCAAAGAAAGAAGTCACTGGGGGCCAGATCAGGTGAGTAGGTAGGGTGTTCCAACACAGTTATTTGTTTACTGGCTGAAAACTCCCTTTGCTTTTGTTCATCGGTGAGCTCCTTTGGCACCATTTTTGCACACACCTTTCTCATGCCAAGATTTTTAGTTAAGATTTTTCTAACTGTTTCTCCATTGATGTTTACTTGGTCTGCTATGTTTCTTACAGTCAGCCAGCAATTTTGACACACAATTTGATGAAATTTTGCAATGTTTTCATCAGTTCTGCTCGTTACTGGCCGCCCTGACCACTCTTCATCAGTGAAGTGTTCTCTCCCCTCAGAAAAACATTTAATCCATTTGTACACTGCTGTTTTCTTCATGGCATTATCCCCATAAACTTAGACTAACATGTCCCGGATTTCACTTCCCCTCTTGCCAAGTTTAACAAGAAATTTAATGTTTGTTCATTGTTCTAATTCAAGCTCATTCTCGCGACAGCACACAAAAACGCAGAACAACAATAATGAACGCCACTCAGCAAGACACCGCCACACATGGACACGAACACAGCTGTGAGGCCCTGATACACCAAGGTTATGAGACCTTACTGAACTGTTTGTACAGTGCTGCCAATGTAAGTGCATGGTGGCAAGTTCACGAACTTAATTGTCAGAGCTCGTATATGCGCTTAGGCAAAATCTTAAAGTCATCTGAGTACAAATCTAATTTCTTAGCCTGTAAAATGGAGGCCAAAATAATTCTCTTACCCTATGTATAGTATCAACACTGTGAAAAGACTGACAATAGTTCCAGGGTTTATTTCGAATCATCTTCTATTGCTTTCATGGAGCATTCTTGATTTAGTAATCTACACAAGGTGCTAAACTCTATGTGAGATTTGATATTTGGCTCCGTATACTTTTTGCATCAAACAAGCAAACATCCTGCCTTTCAGAGGGTGGAACCCTGAGATAGATGAATCACAAGAAAAGTCAAGCCCTCCTCCCTTCAGTTTTCTTCTCAATTCTTACTGCAACCACCTCTACATCATACTATGGCTCTCACATTTTCATTTTTTATTTTGGTATATGATCTTCATTCATGTTTTTATGAGAAAGTAATTTTTGTTCATGCAGTGCCACTTCTCAGGCAGTACAAAGTAGAACTGGCCAAGTTTGTCATACTGACATTGACATAAGAAGTGGAAAAAGTCATTCCCATCTTATCCACTGATTTGTCAACTATACAGTGACGTATCAGTGCAAACAGAGAATGAGGAAGGGGCCTGAGAGAGGAAGTAGGACAGGCATTTTACAGTTTATCAAGATATAAGTGCTAGAATCTCTCTCTTTCTCTCTAATAACAACCACAAAACACTTTCTTTTTTGGAGAATTCTTAAAGATATACTGCACATTTATTTTTCCCTCTGAAAATAGACCATTGAAATCATCATAAAACAGGGTAGAGGCTAGACTGTTGCTGAGCCAGGCTGTTGAAGAGTCTGCCCACCCTAACCTGGTTAATTCCGTCTCCCAGCCACCTTGATCAAATGATCAGATCATTTCCAGCCCTCCTGCCTCCACCCTTCCTCCCCATCTGTCCATCCATCCTGTCCCTGACCTGCTAGGATGTCACGGGTGAGTGTTATCTGGCAGTTATGGAAACTAAAGTTTTTTTAAGAAAACTTTTTCTCACTGTGTCATGCTGAGAGAAATGTAGCTCCATTGGCCAATGTATCTGGTTTGTCTGAAACTTTCCCAGTTGTAGCACTGAAAGTCCTGTGTCCAGGAAACCTCCCTCAGTCCTGGGCGAACCGGGACAGCTGGTTACCCTACAGCAGCGTAGCTGTTCACTGAAACAGCCCCTATCCCTTATCCAAGAGGTACACACTTTTTTTTTTAAAGATTTTTATTGGGGAATTAGGGGATGGGAACAGCGCTGGGGAATTGAGGGAAGGGGAACAGACAAGTTGCTATCCTTTCTGTTCTTCAGTCTAGTTGTGGAGGACGTTGCTTCACTGGCCCAAGTTGGCACCATCATTGCGCTCTTCCCGGGTGAGGCAGATCAGTCGCCGGCTTCTGGACGGCCGCTCACTGCGGCTGCTGGCCACTCATGCTGGCTGCTGGCTGCACACGGTAGCCCATGGCAACCCACTGCAGCAGGGGCTGCAGCCTACGCTGTCGCCGGCGACTCACAGCAGCCCAGCTCCAGGTCGAGCTGTTGTTCAGCATCTTAGCTGTGGAGGGCAGTGTCACTGGCCCTCATATGTGGGATCCGAACCGGGGCCCTCTGGCATCCCAAGCCAGCTCTTAACCAATGCGCCACTCGGCCGGCCCAAGGTACACAGTTTTAACTAGAACAGATTAAAAATTTGACTGTGTAGTTTCTTAGATGGAATCATGAGCTTAAAGATTTTCAGAAGTTGCTATCTTTAGTCTTAAAAATCTTCTATGGTCATATTAAATCAAGATGGTATAAGACAGTAATGTTTTGGGGTTGTACCCCCCCACCACCACTGTGCTTGGTTTCTCTTAAGAACCTTCATCAGCTTAGTGGTGCTGCTTCTTTCCTTCCTTTACACATTTTTTTTTAAAGATTTTATTGGGAATTGGGAAGGGGAACAGTGTTGGGGAACTGGGAAAGGGAAACATTGTGTTTTTCCAGGACCCACCAGCTCCAAGTAAGTTGTTGTCCTTCAGTCTTAGTTGTGGAGGGCGCAAGCTCAGCGCTAAGTCCAGTCGCCGCTTTCAATCTAGTTGAGGGCAGTTGTAGTCCACCATCCCATGCGGGAATTGAACCGGCAACCTTATTGCACACTGAGCCATCCGGCCAACCATCGGCAGCTTATGACTGCTCAGCTCAAGGTGCTGTGTTCAATCTTAGTTGCACGGGGGCGCAGCCCACCATCCCATGCGGGAGTCAAACCTGCAACCTTGTTGTTAAGAGCACACGCTCTCGGCATCTCAGCTCGGGCACAGCTCACTGGCCCATGTGGGAATTGAACCTGTGACGCTGTTGCTCAGCCTTCACACTCTAACCAATTGAGCCACTTGGCCAGCCCCGCCTTTACACATTTTGAATGACAGGAAATTTTACATGTCTTTTGCCTCTGCTCAAAGTCATTTCTTCTATTTCTTTCAAGCACAACATTTAAAAATAACATTTACCTTCTCTTTCGAGCATTTCTGGTTCACGTATATATTAACCAGTGGCTCTTTTAGAGCAGCTGTGAAAACCCATTCTGTAACCCTGTCATTTTTTCCTTTAGCCTTACAGTGGGTGATTTCCTGGTGCCAGCAAACCAATCAGGGCTGGTCAAGATGCTTTTCTGCATGTACAGCCCATGTCATGAACTATTATCACATTATTTCACCCCAAGTCACCCTGCCTCTGAACCTTGTCTTAATCCCCTCGACGCCCAGCGTCTTGCTTTATCCCTTGGCCATTGTGCACTCACTCTGGAGAGCCAGGATTTGAGGTTGTTCCTTCTTGGTTGATATTTAGCTCTGGTCTTCCAGAGCAATCTCCTCCCTGATCATACGCAGCCTCCCTGGAGAAAGAGGACACACATAGAACATGTCCCTGTGAGTCACACTAATGGTTCCAGGCAAGTCACTTAATCTCACTGGGTCTTAACTTCCCTGTTTTTAAGCAGAGGAATAAAACACCCAACACATAAAGTTGCTAAGACGTTAAATAACAAAATGTGTATTATAAAAGTACCCTGTAAACTCTGAATCATAAACCAATATAATATTTACTATGCTTATTAAATTTAGTCTCCATGAAGGATGGAAACAGACAGCCATGTCTTAGTGAGGGTTTGGTGTTGACCTGATGGGAGGCAGGAACCCAGTAACTTCTGGGGCAATCTGCTCTTGTATTTTGAAATAAGAACAGAAGAGCGAGCAATCTGATGCATGTAGGAAAAGGAAATGGGGAACAGATGCACTGCTTTATAAATGGTAACAAAGGTCCATTGTGAGCCTCCCCTGGTGGGTTGTTAAGTTAGGAAC
The DNA here is from genome assembly GCF_001890085.2 of Hipposideros armiger. Taxonomy (NCBI): domain Eukaryota; kingdom Metazoa; phylum Chordata; class Mammalia; order Chiroptera; family Hipposideridae; genus Hipposideros; species Hipposideros armiger. The sequence goes on along the minus strand of NW_017731754.1, from coordinate 390,354 downwards.
ACAACTCAATGGTGTAATAACTCAAACTATGCTGGTGCAAAGACCCCTAAACAAGAATTCACACACGGGTTCTTGCTAAATTCAGCGTGGGGTTAGCCCATGGCACAGTTAAAGGTGGGAATGGAGGGTTAGGAGACTCACTGGGATACCAGGCAGCCCTCCCCTTCCAAAGGAAACCTGAGAGACAGGACAGAACTCACATATGAGGAGCTCTGAAGAAGAATTTGCAGGATATCTAAAAGCAATACATATTTGGTGAGATTCACTCAGAATGGGGGTTCTTGTAGGTATCCCCTGCAGGTCCCAAGCACATTTATTCAGATGTAAACAGTGGGGGTATGGTGCAGAAAAAACCCAATAGCACTTGCTTCTTTTAGGTTTTCAATTAGCTCCCAAATACAGAGTCTTATATTCTGAAAAGTATTAGTGACACAGCTATCTGAGTAAATCACTCAAGGAATGTTTTAGATACTCTCCAACATTGGGGTTAGGTTCTAATTCTTCTGCTTTTATTGTAAAATTCTCTGTACACCATCCAGCTTTAACTGACAACTTGGTAGGACAACTGTATTTATCAGGAATGCTTTAAGTTCTGAGTAGCAGAACACCTGGCTAACAGTGACTTTAAACCACAAAGTGATTTAATTATCTCACATAACAAGTTCAAAGATAAGGTTCTGGGTTTGGTGCAGAAGCTCAAAAAATGTCATCAAGGATGCAGACTCTTGTCTTTCCAGTTCTCCAGGTATGAACTTTTTATTCTTAGGCTTATACCTCAATATTGCAAAGTAGCTGTCATAGTCTCAACATCACACATTTGCACAGGTACATTTAACATAGGAGGAAAAAAATGTCTGATGAAAAAGTGATATATATTTTTTTACAACAGAGGAAAGCATTTCCCAAAAGACCCCATTGCAACTCCTCCCTACCATCTCATGACCAGATCTGGGTCAAGTGGTCACCCTAACTGCAAAGGACTTTGGAAAAAATTCCAAAATTATATGGCAAAGATGAAAGATTAAAGTTACTGGGGAAAATTAACTCAAGAAAATCTACCAAAACTCTGTAAGAACAGTGGAAGTTTGTGGCATTTGAACCACAACTTCTCCCTTCTCTTGGTTTCTTCAAAAGACATAAAATTATATACTCATAAAGTAATAATTTTACAATGTAATATTGTATTTCTAATATATATATCATATGCATAACAATAATAGCACAAAAAGGGGGGGGAAATAGAGCTATATAGGAGTAATATTTTTGCATCTCACTGAAATTAAGTTAGTATAAATGTGAAGCAGATTCTGATAAGTTATGACATACAAACCCTAAAGCAACCACTAAGAAAATAGCTCAAAAATACAGTGAAAAATCATGAAAGGAATTAAAATGCTACAGTCGGCAGTATTTAATTAAGGAAAAAGACAGCAGGAAGGAGCACAAGAGAGGCAAAAATGATATAGAGGAAAAAAAGTAAAATGTAAAATGTCAGCTGTAAAAGAACTATATCAATAACACCATTAAGCGTGAATGGATTTTGATTGGATAACAATCCAACAAGGAAGCAGCGATTATTAGACTGGATGATGATCCAAGATCCAAGTAACACGCTGGCTACAAGAGAAACATTTTAGATTCCAAGATGCAAATAGACTGAAAGTAAAAGGATGGGGAGAGATACGCCATACAAACAGTAACCTGTAGAAAGCTGTAGTGGCTTCACTAATATCAGACAAAGTAGACTCTAAAACAAAAACACATTACTAGAGATAAAAAGGAACATTTTATAGTGATAAAGGATCAATCCACCTTTTAGATGTAACAATTATAAACATATATATACTTAACAAGCACATGAAGAAAAATTGACAAAATTAAAAGGAGGAATAGACAATTCAACCATAACAGCTGGAGACTTTCATACCCAGCTTTCAATAATGGATATAGAACAATTAGGCAGAAGATCAACAAGGAAACTTGAGTAACATGAAATCAAGTAGACCTAAGATCTATAGAGTACTCAACCCAACACCAGCAGTAAATACATTTTTTTTCAAGTGCACATGGAACCTTCTTCGATATTGACCATATGCTGGCTAGACCATAAAACAAGCCTCAATGAATTTAAAATGATTGAAATAGTGCAAAGTATTTTTTTTTACCACAATGGAATGAAATTAGCAATCAATAACAGAAAGAAATTTTGTAAATTCACAAATATGTGAAAATTAAACAACACACTCCTTAAAAACCAGTGAGTGAGAAGGAAATCATGAGGAAAATTAGAAAATACTTTGAGATGAATGAAAACAAAGGCACAACATTCCAAAACTTATGGAATGCAGCTAAAGCAGTGCTTAGAGGGAAATGCGTAGCTGTAAATGCAATAATAATATAAAGCAAAGATCTTAAGTTAATAACCTAACTCTCCACCTTAAAACACTGCAAAAAGGGCAGTAATCTAAACCTAAGGCAAGCAGAAGGAATGAAATAATAAAGATTAGAGTGGACATTAGTAACATGGAGAATAGAAAAACAGCGGAGAAAAATCAGTGAAACCAAAACTTGGTTCTTTGAAAAGATAAGTAAAATTGACAAATGTTCACTAGAAAAGCATATGTGTATCAAAAAATGCAATCAACTTTAACTTTAAAATCTAGAATCATCTTTCTGCACATTTGTGGCTTTCTAGATAAGATAGAGGCTAGGATGTAAAGCTGAACATCAAAACACAAATAAGTGCCTGACATAGAAAACATTATAATTAGCTTTCAGGACTCTCAGACCCTTAGAACTTAGCAGAAACGGGGTGGTGGACATCCAGACCCCTGGTGGATTGTTGAACCAGAACGACTTGAAAGTACTGGTCAACCCCAAGAATCGCTGATCTTTATAAATATCAGCAAAGGCCCAAATTCACACACCCCAAATCTTAATATATCTGGTCCCATAAATCTATTTGATTAAGATGTTGGGAAATACAGCAACATTTAATAAAAATACTTTTTTAAAAATCCCAGGGGGCCGGCCGAGTGGCGCGATGGTTAAGAACTCGCTTGGGATGCCAGAGGGCCCTGGTTCGGATCCCACATATGAGGGCCAGTGACACTGCCCTCCA
>NW_017731754.1:376056-382338 GCF_001890085.2 Hipposideros armiger | reverse complement strand
TCACGCTGGCTGCTGGCTACACACGGTAGCCCATGGCAACCCACTGCCACAGGGGCTGCAGCCTACGGCGACTCAGGGCAGCCCAGCTCCAGGCTGAGCTGTTGTTCAGCATCTTAGCTGTAGAGGGCAGTGTCACCGGCCCTCATATGTGGGATCCAAACTGGGGCCCTCTGGCGTCCCAAGCCAGTTCTTAACCATTGCGCCACTTGGCCGGCCCCAGAGTGTTTTTGATATAGTGATTCTCTCTCTACATAGTTGATATTTGTTCCATATTTTAATATGCATGAGTCAATATAGTATTTATCTATAATTAAATACAATGAATCAGGTTTTGTCCCCAAATGGGTTTAAAGATATTATACTTTTTGTAATATATAACTGTGCATCTTTGATAATGATTGTGGAAATATTAACATGTCCCAAAGCAAGAGGTTTGGTTTTCTGATGTTTTCCCACCTGCTCAGCACATGTGGCAGGATGGTGAACCGAACAACCACTATGCCTGAGTTCGAGGGGCTGGGCTCTCCACACCCTGCCTGTTCTCAGGTGCCATCAGATATGTTTTACCACAGGCATTGGACATAATTTATTGCCTTTATGGCTTTTTATGCAAACACACAGGCCCTGGCTCAGAAGGGCCTCATTAAGGCTCTGCTGTCACCAGTCTGAAATTCTTAATAATTTTTGTACAAGCCGCCTCCCATATTCATTTTGTACTGGATCCCACAAATTATATAGCCAGTTCCAGTTTATGCATTATGACAAAAATATAAAAAATAATTATGATTCCGTAAGGAATTTAGAACTTACCTTCTACATTGTTCAAATCTTGATATTTGTAACCTCTAAATCCCTAAGAAGACAGAAGAGGAATTTTTTTAATAGGAAAAGTGAGGACTCAAGGGATTCTGTCTGTGTCCAGCTAAAACTTCACATTTCCTAAGCCTCACACTGTATTTCTCAAATTTAATCACTCCACCCATGTACTTTCAAGATCTTGCCCTTTTTGCTGCCTCATCACAGCTGAGGATGTCACCAAATAATGTGGGACTCTTAGCTCTGCCCTTGCCACTCTTTGGTGTGTTAAATCTAAATTTATATAACTTTTGGGACCTGGATAGCACTTTATGGCCAATAATTTTCCAACCATCAGATTTCACTGTGGTTCAGTTGACTGTCGGCGTATTTCTACCTCATTGCTCCAGTTCATAGAGAAGAAGAAGAAAAACAGGGTGCACAAGTCAGGGATGAAGCTTGTGGGAGAAATCAAGTCTCCCTAAGTCTGGTCACCACGCCAGACCAACCACGGAGCAGTCAGAAATGCCGATGTGAAAGGTCCTGGCTGCAGGAATCTAGGGCCGTCTGGCCACTGCAGACCGACAGTTTTTCAGTGTTACTGCACAAGGCCATGAAGAGTTTGGTCTGGTGGCCTCTGGTTATTATTTTGGTTTTGGATGCTCCTGTAATTTGCACTTACTGCAAATTTGTCCTCTCAATAAATGACTATTGCACAGTCAAACAAACCACAACTTTACTTTGCCGGGATGAGGTGAAATCTATAGCTGGCATGATGATCATCTTCCTTTAAAATAATTGTCCAATCTCTAGAGGTGAGTGGGCGAATGAGGGTTTCCCTCACCTGTGGGATTTAAGCCATTCTATCTTGTTATCAAGCTTCTTTGGCCTCAATCATGTTTTCTTGACTATTTGTGTTGTATTATGTGTGTGTATATCTTTTTTTTTTTAAGATTTTTATTGGGGAATTGGGGGGATGGGAACAGTGCTGGGGAATTAGGGGAAGGGGAACAGACAAGTTGCTGTCCTTTTGTNACAGCAACTTGTCTGTTCCCCTTTCCCCAATTCCCCAGCACTGTTCCCATCCCCCCAATTCCCCAATTAAAAAAAAAATCTTAAAAAAAAAAATCCCAGGGCTACACAATGCTGTGATTCATTCAGTTTAGCCTAATTGGCAGATGGATGGCACGCATGAACATTTGGGTGTACACTGTAGCCATTGGTCACGTCTTCAGGAAATACAGATAAGCAGCCAGATGCGCAATGTGGAGGCGAGACTAGAGGTGAGGCATGACTCCTGGTGGTCTTCTCTGAACATTGCAGGCACTGTTAAACCAGCTGCTTCACCACAGCTGTCATGCTCACCCTCTTGTTCTGTCGGGGAGGAAGGTGTCATTTGTAGCTTTCGACTTCTGAGGCAGAGACCAGCTTGTTTATTCAATGCGTCCTCAGCGGTTTGTATCAAGCCTGGTAAACACCATGAAAGTTTGTTGGTGTAAGAACAGTAACCACCATTTTTGAATGCCTATGATGTGCCAGCCATTTGTCATGTATCTGTGACTCCTCCAGAGCTAGCTTTGTGACTGGTGTGTGTGTCTTCATGGTCTTCATCTTCTTATCTTTGTCATCACCATACAGCAAAGGCTGGCTCTCTGGTACAACCCTGGCACACACTGTCCTTAAAGTATAGCGAGGTGGTCAAAAGATTGTCTGAGATGATTCCTGGCTTGGCCATCTCCTGGTTGTGTGCCCTTTGGCAAGGTACTTAACCTCTCTGCCTCAGATTTTTCTTCTGTAAAATGGGACGAATCATAACACCTACTTCTGGGTTTATTAAAAGATTTAATGAATTCATTCTTGCGAAGCACTTAGAGCAATGCCTGGTGGACAGTGTAACTCTATGTGCTTCTCAAATAACTAGAAGTAGCCAGCGAGTTAAAGCTCCCTTTTACTATGTGAAAAAAAAATTAGTTTGCTCCAAACTTCACAGTTTTTTTCTGCCAATAGCCATGTGCTTCTGCCAGCAGGAAAAGGAAAATGGACCTCAGATTTCCTGATTATCCCCATTAAGGCCAAAGCCTTCTGCTGATGACCTTGTGTTCATCCTCACTTAGGATTTTACTCCCTCCGCAACCCCAGCTTTGAGGGCACCCTGAAAACTGCCTTCTCCCTGGAACTGGGCTTTTTGCTGACTCAGATATTTGAGTATTTTGCCAAAGCAGAAGCATCCCCATGAAAACGGACAACAAAGACACTTCTGTCAACATCCTGTTGCCCCCTCTAAGAGGAGGAAGAGGAAGAGGCCACAAACAGGAACCATGGTGTTAGGTGCCAGCCCTCCCATGTGGTCACAGCTCCCATGGAGCTTGCTACAGTGTCTGCCCGGGGTCCTCCCGACTCATAGCCCCCTCTCAGTGGTGCGCCATTTTCATTGCTTTCGGGCAGCGTTACTCCTTCAGTTACCCCAGTCGAGTGCCACAGACTTTGATATCCTTTTGCTCTGGGGTAAGTTTGTTGTAGGAGCACGAATAGAAGTATAGCCTGGGTAATACCCAAAGTGTGTTCTGCTAAATACCATGCTCCTCAGGGTGCCAGATTTAGCAGGAAAAATACAAAAAGGTTGCCCAGTTAAATCTGATCTTCAGATAAACAGCAAGTAAGTATTGGGTTGTCGGAAAAGTCATGGCGTATTTTTTCTATGTTTTTCGTTGCAAAAATGCGTCATGACTTTTCCAACAACCCAATATTTAGGATAAGTATAGCCCATGCAATATTTGGATGATAATGATATTAAAAAATTATTTGTTTTTTATTCAAAATTTGTGTTTTACTGGGCATCCTGTATTTTATCTGGCAACCCTACCTGCTTTGGAAAGGGAAAAAATCCAGGAGAAGTCATATAAGGTTAGTTAGTATTTGGTGGGGGGACTAGCTCTCTCTACAAATGATTTTATCCCATTGGGACCATGTTCTGCTTCCCAGAGACAAAAGGGACCAGCGGTAGGATTGTGGCTTCAGCAGCTGAGAAGCATAGGTGTTACACAGGGGTTCTATGCAAGACAGTTGGCCCTTGTGCAACCCACCTATGTGACAGGGTTCAGTGCTTCTGTTTATCTACCTCTCCCAAAGCACTGTCTAATATTTCAAAGATACTTTAATTCATCATGAATCCACCACCTTGGCAACATGCTGGTCTCTCTGAAAATACAAGACACATGCTCACAGCGGGAAACCCAAAGGATGGGGATTTCTTTGTCTCCATGTCACTGAGATTGAGTTAAAAATATCGTATTTCCCCATATATAAGACGCACACTTTTTCAAAAAATTTGGGGTCTATAAACTGGGTGTGTCTTATACAGTGGTTTATGAGTGCAAAAACAAGTGAGAAAAATGCGGGAAATGCAAGTAAAAAAACCCTACAACCATTGTATAAGACGCACCCAGTTTTTAGACCCCAAATTTTTCGAAAAAGGTTGCATCTTATACATGGGGGAAATGCGGTAAGTGTATTCATAAAAGCACACTTAATGTATTCGTGTGTATACCTGTATATATTATCTTTTTTTAATTAAAGTTTATTGGGGTGACAATGGTTAGTAAAGTTACATAGGTTTCAAGTGTACAATTCTGTAATACATCATCTGTAATACATCATCTATATATCATATTGTGTGTTCAACACCCTGAGTCAGTTCTCCTTCCATCACCATATATTTGATCCCATTTACACTCATCTACCACCCCTCCCCGCTTAACCTCTGGTAACCACTAAACTATTGTCTGTGTCTATGAGTTTTTATTTGTTTGTTGTGTTCTTTTGTTGCTTTCAGTTTTGTTTGTTTTGTTTTTTTAATTGGGGAACAGCCATGGTCATTGGTTACATGTTGCTTTCATGCTGTAATGGCATAGTTGACTCTTTTAGGGAGGGCGCAGCTCACAGTGGCCCATGCGAGGATTGAATCGGCAACCTTGTTGTTATCAACACCATGCTCTAACCAACTGAGTTAACCAGTCACCCCAGCTTTCAGTTTTATATCCCACATATCAGTGAAATCATATGGTTTTTTACTTTTTCTGTGTGACTTATTTCGCTTAGTATAATAATCTCAAGATCCACCCATGTTGTCACAGATGGCACTATTTCATCTTATGGCAGAATACTATTCCATTGTGTATATATACCACATCTTCTTTATCCAGTCAACTATCATAGGACACTTTGGTTGTTTCCATGTCTTGGCCACCGTAAATAAAGCTGCAATGAACATTGGAGCACATATCTTTACAGATAAATGTTTTCAGATTTGGGGAGGTATATATCCAGAGAGGGATTGCTGGGTCATATGGTAATTCTATTCTTAATTTTTTGAGGACCCTCCACATTGCCTTTCATAGGGGCTGCACCAATCTTCATTCCCACCAACAGTGTATGAGGGTTCCTCTTTCTCCACAGCCTTTCCAGCACTTGTTATTTTTTGTCTTGTTGTTGATAGCCATTCTAACTGGTGTGAGGTGCTATCTCATTGTGGTATTTATTTGCATTTCTTTGATGATTAGTGATGTTGAGCATCTTTTCATATGTCTATTGGCTATTTGTATGTCCTCTTTGGAGAAATATGTATTCAGGTCCTCTGCTCATTTTTTAATTGGATTGTTTGGGTTTTTGTTGTTGAATTGTATGAGTTCCTTATATATTTTGGACATTAGTCCCTTATCAGAGGCGTTGCTTGCAAAAATCTTATTTGGTTGGTTGCCTGTTTATATATATTATCTTCTATGCTTACTCTGACTAAGGCCGGTGTGTATTACATAAGTAATATCAATATCAGACTGTTGTAATGTGTCTGGGGAAATGGAGACAGCATTGTTAATAATTGAGTTTGGTCCTATAACATGTCATATTTAGATGTCCCACGGTGGTTATAGTTAGAACTTGAAATTTAGCTATATTATACAGACAGCAAAAGACACATGGCTTATGTGGGGAATGGGAGGAAGAGAGAAGAGAGGAAGGAAGAAGGAGATACGAGACAAAAAGAGACAGAGAAATAGGGAAAAGGATGCTCAATATCTCACATCACGTTAGATTTGCTTGACTTTTCTTTAACAATAGTCTTTTAGACTGAACTTAGAAAACCTGTGAAAAAATAAAATCAACTTAATTCAATAATCGTTTGGGAACACCAATAAAAGCACCATTGAATTCAAATGGCAAACCCAGAGTGTTTTTTTTTTTAATTGGGGAGTTGGGGGAAGGGGAACAGACAAGTTGCTGTCGTTTTGTTCTTCAGTCTAGTTGTGGAGGACGTTACTTCACTGACCCAAGTTGGCACCATCATTGTGCTCTTCCCGGGCGAGGGACATCAGTCGCCGGCTTCTGGACGGCCGCTCATGGCGGCTGCTGGCCACTCACGCTGGCTGCTGGCTACACACGGTAGCCCATGGCAACCCACTGCCACAGGGGCTGCAGCCTACGGCGACTCAG
>NW_017731754.1:303677-374161 GCF_001890085.2 Hipposideros armiger | reverse complement strand
CCCACGGCAGCCCAGCTCCAGGTTGAGCTGTTGTTCAGCATCTTAGCTGTAGAGGGCAGTGTCACTGGCCCTCATATGTGGGATCCGAACCAGAGCCCTCTGGTGTCCCAAGCCAGCTCTTAACCAATGTGCCACTCGGCCGGCCCAATGTGTGTATATCTTCTCTGATATGTACATATATGTAAACATATATAAATAACTATATAATATATATATATAATATATATGTATTTTTTTTTCCATTCTATACCCTTGGCAATGGCTTTGTAGAGTTACATTTTCTGTGTAGTGGGGAAAGGCTTTTGGTTCTAAAGTTAGTGTTCAGATGAAACTCAGGCGAAATGCAGCACCAGGATACCAAAATTACCTATTTTCTACTTTGCTGCCTGTAACTTCCATTTTAGCTAAATCACAAGGATTCTTACAATAAAGGCTATTCCCCTAGCCAAAATAGAGATGGAGTTATTTTTTTTTAAATATAAACCCCACAACTTTCTCATAGAGGAAAAAGTCTAGTGCACACAATCACGATACAGTTAGTCATTGAGGTATACAACAGCAAAGGCTCCCCTAGCCGTAAAGTCACCCCCTTTCCCTTTTTAGAGCTCTCAACTTTCCCTCTTTATTCTCAAACTTTGAAAGCACTTCACAGATTTCCAGGAACAATGGCAAATTTTCAAACATTCCCTAGAAAGGGTGTAGCCCTGTCTCTCCGGCCCTCACATCAGTGTGACACTTACAAGCCCCGGGGTTTCTTTGTTTTTTGTTTTAACCACAGTTCATTCAAGGGTGAACGAGAGATAACACCCCTTCTGGGTGATGGAGGAGGAAGCTGTGCGACTCAAGGAATCAGAAAGCAGTCCTCAAGGAAGAAAGCTTGGTAAATAAGACTCAGCCCCATTATTTCTATCCCTGCTCTAAAGCTGTTTTGTTTCTAATCCATGTTCTTACACATTTTGACTCCTTTGGAAAAGTCTTGCTACTTTCCTAAGAAAAGTCTCCAAGACAGCAAGCTTTCCAAGCCCCCTGCTGAATGTGTGGCACGCATTAGTTTACAGAAATGGGAAACTGACAGATTGATCTTCCCTAGGCCCTGTACCCCACAGCTTCTTACCCAGCATTGAGACTTGCAGGCGTCTAAGGAACATACTTTTTGGAAGTCATTCTCCTCTGGGCTTCTTGACTGCTATTATGATGTCATTCATGCTCCTTTGGTCTTATTCCAGATGCATAATATTAACACGAAACATTGGAGGTCATGCTAGTGTTGGGCTCCAGAAACATTATTGCTTGTCTTTTCATAGCCAGTCCCCAGAATGGCTTGAACTTCTAAAGATGAAACTGGCACCATTTCTAGCATTTATACAATTGGAATTTCAGTTGTGTGAGGGGTGGGAGTGGGGGTGGGGTTGGTCCATTTCTAGTCTCTGGGGACCCCAATAATATTATAGACCCAAGAATTTGTCTAGTTCTGAAAGTTTTGGGTCGTCGGAAAAGTCATGACATATTTTGTCTATGTTTTTCAAAGGTCATTTATTTATATAAAGAACAAAGATCAATCAATGATATATTGCCCATTTTGTTCGATAACCTTTTGCCATCTTTCAGTGAGCTTCATAATTCCTCGTTCATAGAAGGACCTGTCTTCATTTGCGAAAAACTGAACAAGATGCTGATTTACAGCCTCATCTGGATTATACTACGCAAGGAGTTTTGAAGAGAGCGAAACAAGTGGAAGTCTGATGGCGCAAGGTCAGGCGAGTATGGTGGGTGTGGCAACACATCCCATCCAAGCTCCAATAATTTTTGATGGGTGATTGAACTTGTGTGTGGTCTCGCATTGTCACGATGGAACACAACTCCTTTACAATTAACAAGCTCTGGACATTTCTGGATAATGGATTTGTTCTAACTGTCCAACTGCTGACAGTACATATTCAAATTGATTGTTTGGTTCCTTGGTAGGAGCTCGAAAAACACAACACCTTTAAAATCCCACCACACTGAGAGCATAACCTTCCTCTGATGAATGTCTGCTTTCGATATCGTTTGAGGCGAATCATCACATCGGGACCAAGACTGTTTGTGCACCACATTGTTGTAAACAATCCACTTCTCCTCATCAGTTATCAGTCACTTTGAAAAAGGGTCCTTTTCTTCACGTTTAATGAGCATATTGCAGATGTTTATACGTGCCATCAAATGAACTTCTTTGAGTTTATGCGGAACCCAAATATCGAGCTTGCTTATGTATCCAAGCTTCTTCAGGTGGTCGTGAATGCTTGAATGATGGATGTTCAATGTTTCTGCAATCTCTGGTGTCATGTAATGTGGGTTTGACTAGATCAATGCCTTTATTTTGTCGTCATGAACCTCGGTGGGCCTCCCTGACCGAGGAGCATCGTTGAGATCAAAATCACCAGCACAGAATTTTGTGAACCATCGTTGGCACTGACATTCTTGTAGAGCATTGTCACCATAAACTTTATGCAACTTTTCACAAGCTTAACACACATTCTTCCCTTTATGGAAGTAAAACAGTAAAATATGGCAAAAATGCACAGTTTGGTCTTTCATCTTCAACTTGTAAAATCTCCAAAACATAACCAAATTGCTCAATATTTTTTAGAATGAAGCTAAAACTGTCAGCTATCAAATGACATAGCAATAACATAGATGCGGATGACTCTAGTACTTCCAAAAATGAACTAGTGCTATCTGTTGCAAACATGTGTCATGACTTTTCTGACGACCCAATAGTAGCATATTTTTAACTATTATTATGGATAAATCAAAAGAGCCTCAGATTGCCTTCATCCATTTATGGAAGGGCTATTAAATACACATAGAGGATTTGTAAATTACAGAGGCATGGTGATGCCAAGTAGCAGCATCTCAATCATATCCTACCCCCAGACACACTAAGTGAAAACAGTGTGCTTGGATGCAAGCATAATTTCAGTATAAATCCCCTAGACCCTTATTCTAATCAGAGGGCCAATCCCTGTCCCCGTTATTTCTTATATTGAGATTCACATATGCTGGGTGTGCAAACAGAGTGCTCTCAAGAAGTCTGTGTATCAGTTACCTGTTGTTGCACAACAAATGATCCCAGAACTTAGTGGCTGAAACAATAATAATCCTTTATTGTTTCTCACAGTTTCTGTGCATCAGGAATTCATTCGGTTAGGGCACAGCAAGGAAAGGCTGTCTCCTCAGTGTGACTTCTGGGGCCTCAGAGGGAAAACTCGCAGGTCATGGGTTGAAGTCATCTGAAGGCTCATCACTATCATATCTGGTAGTTGGTGATGACTGTTAGCCAGGGTCCTAGCCGGGGCTGTGGGCCAGACACCCACATGTGACCTCTCCATGTGGCGTGGGCTCCTCACAACATGGTGACTGGCTTCTAGATGTGACCATCTTGGGACAAAGAGAGAGCCCAGCAGAGCTTTCTGCCTTTTGTGACCCAGTCCTGGCAGACATACAGCATCCCTTCCACCATGTTCTACTGGCCAAGGGGGTTACAAAGGCCTGCCCTGGTTCCAGGGGAGGGAACATAGACTCCACCTCTCATTGAAGATGTGTTGAATCGCATGGTAAGAGTGTGCGAATGGGAAGTACACTGGACAGTACAATCTGCCATAGGTACTCCTCCATGTACACTGGCTTTCCTGGGAAGTGGTGGATTCATTATCAACATTACATATCAGAGGCACCTCCTGAATAAATACCGATGGAACTCTGTGAGACCTATAGTGACTCCAGAGGCATGGATACAGAGGCAGTTCCATGACTCAGTGAGAGCCCGGAAGAACTTGCCAGCTGGAAAGAGAGGACAGCCGATTGCTGAGCTCTTCCCCCAGCTAGGCTTTTGGATAAACGTCTGGAGAGCCCAGAGTTCAGCAAGTCAAGAGCCAGCTAAAGCAACACCATAAAAACAACACCCTCCATTTTACTGAGCATGGTGTTTTTATGAGCACGAGCCCATCAACTCACCAGACAGCAGATTGGGGTGTGGATGGTCTTCTCACAGAGATTCAATGGTAAACAAGAAAGACGCTTCTCTGTCCAAGGATTTTATATTCTACTTGGAGGAGATGGACTATAAACAAAACAGAATAAACAAAGTGACAAATGAAGAAAATACTAGCGCGTGTTGGGCATTTTGGAAAAACTGGCACAGTGACGGTGAAGCCACAGGGCCACACCCAGCACAGCGGTGCATTCTAAGTGTTCAGAGATCATGTCTCGAAGACTCCTGGAGTATGTGTCAGGCACAGTTACATTCTGTGGATGGAGGAACCAAAGTCACTGGGGAGACCCGGGGCTTTGTGCCACATATAGCCAGTAGAAATCCCATGGGTTGGCTTAGCAGCAAGGCCAAGGTGAGAACTTGGGGTTCCTGGCTGCAGCCTCTTTCATCCCCTGAAGGCTGCACGGCTTCAGGTCATGGTGGCCAATCCAAGGCCTCAGGTCAGTCAGCAGAGGTAGCCAGGCTGGGCCAGGTGCTCTCTCCACCTGCGGCTGGGGTGATGTGCTCAGAAGGCCTTTGAGAACAGAGACATCAAAGTAACCAACTGAGAAATGGCCATCCTTTTAGTTCAGGAAGTGGATTAAAACATCTTTTTTGTACATAGTAGATTTGGTCATGACAATCTGGATTAAATTGTATTTTAAAAGCTGTCATTTAAGGACTGGTGAAATGTTGATATTCCCTGAAGTGGAATGAAGGGTACATGGGGGCTCATTATACTATTCTCTCTATTTTGTTGTATGCCTGAAAATTCCTCAAATAAAAAGCAAGTAAATAAATAAATAAGTAAATGAATGAATGAATACATAAATAATGAGCTGTCCTTCTGGCAGTGGATCTCTCTCTCTCCCTCTCTCCTTCTCTTAAAATGAGAACAATTCTAATCATTTTTGTAAAATTAAGTTTTGAAAAAAAAATTATAACTGTTGCTACACATTGGGTTTTTTTTATGCCAAGCATTTACATATTAAAATGATTTGCAGTAGTAGCTCCACCTTTCATTGCTGTGATAGTTAAGTAATATGCTTAGGCATGTTTCCACCTAGTGGGAATATATTTATGCAGCATCAACAGGAGACAGTGGAGTTGGAAAGGTTCTTAGAGAGATGGGAGAGGAACCTGGTAGTTATGAGAACAGGACCTGGTCCCTCTCCCCTCAGCCACGTCTGTGACCCTGGGCACATCTGTGACCCTTGCATCTCAGGATTTTAGTTTTCTCATAAGTAGAGAAAAAGTTTGCTCTAGATCACTGCAAAGGTGCTTCCTTCCAACAATGGAAAGCGAATTTTAGCGGTCAAAACAATCGTAGCTGAAAATACCAAGACCACTTGAGACAGAAGACAGGGAGGCGCGATTAGAATTTTCATTTCCTTGGACAAAAAGTCAGTACAATCCCTCGAGACCTTTAAGAATTTTCAAATCATCCATGGGTTGGTTTCTCACCTCTTAATTCTCTCCTCTCCCTTCCTGAGGCTGACCTTTCAGACGTTCCGAAAAGGAACCCCACTAAAGATGAGTAACAGCTTCTGGCTGTTGAGAATATTTTCACAGTAGTTTTGAATTTCTCAGATAACACTGCATACCATGTCATTCACTTCATCTGGACAAGCTAAACGAACCCTCGGCCAAACCATGACGACTCGGCAACTTAGCTGAGTGAGGGTCTGTGCTTGAGCTCCAAACCTGCGGCCACCTTTTTCTTTCCTTTCACCTTGACTGGTGAGGTGACTTCTCAGGCCTCTCTCATTTTCCTCCTCCAGCAGCAACCCCAACCACAGAGTGTGTGAAAGGCAGCAAGGAAAACGCCAAACACTCACGGTTTGGGATGCCTATAATTCCTTCTAAGTGATGGGCTTGTGATTTCTAATTTTTCATAGATGTTATTCATTTTGACTTTCTTCATAGTGTTTCTGTACTCTCCAACTTTTCTTCAATGAGCACACATTACTCTGTACTTGAAAAAAATAATACAATGTTTAAAAAAGCAAATATTGTAAAACAGTAAAAAATAAAAAGCAAATTTTGTCCCTCTGCATCTTAAAATCTGTCATTAGATCTTGGTTGGCTCTCCACCGCCTAAAGCAAAAAATCCAGACTCACTGGCTTGGCCCCTTGGCCTCCAGCACCTGGGTCCCCTCCTCGTGTTGCCATCTCACTCTTGTCTGACCTCTCACCCTGCCCCCCCTCCCCACACCCCGCTCCCTGTCCCCACACCCCACCTGGCCCAGCCAATGTGCCACACCTCCCTCAGCACCTCCTCCTTCCTTCCTCCCTGCCCCTTTGCGGTCTCACGCTGCGCGTTCTTTAGGTGACACGCCGGCCTCTCCTTCGCCCTGTGCGCTGCCGCCTCTCCGGACTGGAAGTGCCCTGACCACAGGCCAGTGTCTTGGCTTCTCTAGGTTTCTTGTTGTCACTGTTGTTCTTTTTCGGTGTTCTTAGTGCCCAGCACAGTGTTAGACACTCAGCAAGTGACCCATGAAATGATTCATCAGTTTCCTTGAGTTTCGAGTGGCCTGTGTGGCCATAACAGGTCACTAGTTTTTTCTCCCTTCTCTCCCTTTCCTATCCCACCTTCTTTTTTTTTAAATTTCTTTCCAATAAAGGTCACTTGGGGATAAAACCACGAAGAGCCCCACCTGCCAAGGACCATCCTAAACACCGACTTTCCTGGGGTGTTACCTGAGGCAGGGGTACCCCAGTCTACCTGCGTCTGCCTAGAGCACCTTCCCTGCCCTCCCCCCACAGCCCAGGGAGCTGGGGACTACCAGGAAGCATTGTCTATGTATCTGTTCTCCCCGAAGTTCCCTGGAGACTCTCTGAGGGTATACCATCGGTGCTCATTTAATGCTTGTGGAGGGAATGAACTTCACACTTAGGTAGTCCATGTGCCAGGAAGTGTTCCGCCAACATGAATGGAGGGTATTAAACAAAGGGTGCATGTGGGGCTCTCTGGAGTGTTTTGAGTTGTTTTCTGCTCTGAGGCTCCTGACCAGTGGGGTGAGTGAGGCTTCAAACCCACACCCAGCTGGTCCAGGCCCTGGGCTTTGGAGGGCCGCCCACCTGGAGCCAGGGGCTTCCTAAATCATGCCAGTGTCATGTGGGCTAACCAAGTAAGCCAAGTGCTCAAGAGGTGCTTGCCTGTCTTCCTTCCACGTTAAGCTGCAGATTCTGTTATTTGTGAGTCCTTCTCTGCCATTTCTCCCGCGTGTTGCCAGTCCCGAGACCGAAGAGTCACAGCGCGTCACCCCTTAGGAATGTAAAACGATTCTTGTCCCAACACAACTTTGCTTAATAATACACTTTACAAACTTCAAGGAGTTCGTTGGGTAAAATACATTTTTTCCTTTTCTTATATTTGCTACTTTCTCCAAACAAATTCTAGGAAAGACTGCAATATCAGCAATTTGACCATTTGGAGCTGAAATAGAGAGTCTAGAGTCTGGAATTTCTCTTCTGATTGAAAAAATAAAAATCCTTTGAAGGGTATAAATTGGTGCTTGGCAGGGCTTTCAGCTGGCGTCGTTTCATTTTTCATAGACCGAGCTAAAGCGGAAAACATTACTCCACCCTTCACCACGAAGACGCTGCCCTCTGAACCTTCCACACACCCCGACAAGCATCCTCCTGAAAAGGGGGTGTAGGCCCCTTCCATCACGCCTGACCACAGAGGAAATTCGCCCCAATGGTCCCCTTTCCATCTTCCTAACCATCCTCTCCCCACCCAAAGTGACACACATGGAATGTAACTCCTGACACCAGGCAGCCCGTGAAATGCCTTCTGAGGTATTGAAGGCTGGAAAATAGGGTAGCACCTATCACACAACTCTCCTTTCTTTTTTCCGAGTGGCCCCAGCATGGGGCTGGAGGTGTCTGACCTGGCAGGGGAGAGGACAGTTCTGGTCGCTGGGAGATGTGTGCGCCTCGCTCCTTCTGCGGTTCTGCTTTCGTGCCATGGTGGTGATGGTGGCCAGTGGACATGTTGGCTCCCCCACAGAACTGGGGCACAGTGACTGCTGGATTCCTCTGCTCTACCACAAACAGTAGAAGAAAGTGCCACTTGAAGTTTGGGAGAAATGAGGGTCAGCTGAGCGTATGGAAAGGCTGCTTTATCCTACAGAAAACAAACTCACAGCACCTGATGTCCTGATAGAACCTGGCCAGGCCTCCTGAGCCTCTCCTCACCTGACACCCAGGGACTGTGTGAGAATGTCTGGTGGGATCTAGACTTTGCTTTATTTTGAAGCTGGAAAGACAGATACTTTGGGGACCAAAAAGGTTTATTGCCCTCTGAGGTAGAGATTAGAATATCTTCTAATCTCCTTTTGAGCCTAGAAGGACTGTCCCATGGCCCAGAGGAAACCCTGAATGCAGCAAAGTAACCCAAACAAAGCTGGTCCAGCCTGAGGTGCTGTGTTCAATGATATCAGTTGGGTGTGTCACTGGCACTGTCCCCCTCTGTGCTCGGCTGTCCTATACCTGTACCTTACTGTTCTTACGGGGGGTCTTTGTGTCTAAACACTTGTTCCCAGGAGTTCGGGAGCTACAGATGAAGGTGGCAGGGACAGCTAGCTGATCATCCCCTCCCCTGACCCCGGAGGGAAGAACGTGAACAGGAACGGGAATGGTTTGGCTCACACACTGGGCTGGATGCTGGTGTCCTCGGGGCGGTATTTTCTAAGACCCAATAAGCAGGACTGCAGGGCTGGGCAAAGGGTGATTTTGGACTTTCTTGCTTGGAGTGTGTGATGGACTGTGATTGTCTCGTTCAGGCCACGGAGCCAGACCACACCTTCTGGGTGGGAGGAGCTTCTTACCAGAAGGGAATGGATGTCCCCAGCCTCAGCCATCGGAGGAAAGGTTAATCCTGGAGTAGGAGATCGAGGAAAGGAAGATGGTGAGCGATGGAGAGTTGTCGCGTGGGTGGTGGTGCATGTGAGCCACGTGGCGGTGGGCTGGGATCCAGGCGGGCACCCCTGGGGTCAGGCTGAGGCCTGTGTGTGGACCTTAAATGCAGACCCCTGAGGAGCAGCTGTGGGGTGCTCTCTGAGCTGAGCTATCCTAATCCTGCGGCCTCTTGGTAAAGTGTCATTTGGGGCAGAGCCCCCTCTCTCACTTGTGCTGTGGGGAGCTGTGAGTATCAACAGTGACCTCCCAAGGGCCACCGGCGGCCCCAGCAACAGTCACAGCAGCCGTGGGAGCCAGGCAATAAGCCAGGGAACCTTAGCAGTGAGGTGTAGAAGGCTGCTTCTACCCGCCCCGATTGCCCCACCCTGGCATTCACGCTCTTACTCAATCCATCCCCTTGCACGTGGCCAGAACCTGTGATTTGCTTCTAACCAAAAGAATATGGCAAAGGTAACGGGATGCCATTTCTCTGATTGGGTAATGTAGCATTGTGACTCTGTCTTACTAGCAGACTCTATTGCTTATTTGACTTGTCCTCAAGAAGCCATGTTGGAGAGGCCCATGTGACAAGGAATTGAGGGTGACATTGGGCCAACAGCCAGCAAGGTACTGAATGTCACCTGCAACCCCTTGGACTTGGGTGTGGCTCTTTCCCCGGGGGAGCCTTCTGATGAGACCCCAGCCCTGCTGACATTTTGACTGCAGCCTGTGAGAGATCCTGAAACAGAGGACCCAGCTAAGCCGTGCCTGGTTCCTGGCTCACAGAAACTGGGAAATGATAAATGTGTTGTTTGAAACTGTTAATGTGCGATTATTTGTTATGCAACAAGAGATAACCAATATAAGAAGTACCTTAAAAACATGTTAAAAATATCTGGGGAGATGTGATTGGGGGGTGCTTTTACAATTAGGGCACTAGAGAAATTTTACTTTAAAAATATGACATCCAAAGGAAGAGCACTTTATTTTGTAGTCACAGGTTGATGAGGTTAAAAAAGACTGGTGATTTGAGAGGTTGCTTGTGAATTATTTGTTTCTCGAAACTATGCCTCTCCCCCTTTGCTCAGAACCCCTCTCGCTTTCCTGGTCGTCCTCCCAGGACCTCCCACCAGGATGCTGCCTTCCTGCCTCCCTCATTGGATCGGGGACTCAGCTGGACCACGTGCCTATCTTTGATTTTAGTTAATCAAAAACAGTTGACCCCCATTGGCTTCTTTCATTGCATCTGGTGATCAAGCACTGCTCCCCAACTCCCACAACCACCCCACCCTCGGGTCTGGGTTTGGGGATATCGTATCTCAAGTGGAACCTCCGAGCCCTCATGTGTCCAGAAGGGAGATTAGACACGCCATGCATCTGTTCAAGAAAGACTTGGATCAATCAATGTATAATTGATCCAAAATGAGTTCATAACAGGAGTGATATTTAAGGAAATACTGTACAGCTTTTAAATCTGAAGCCTTTGGAGGACAGCCAGGCTCCCACACAACCTGTTTCAAACAGAATTCAGGATAGAACATGGGGCAGAATACAGGCCGACTCTTGCTGACAATGTCACTATGGCCTATGGTCCTTTCACCAGATGTGATCTTTGGTGTCTGTTCCTGAATGGTGGCATTTCCAGGCCAGGCTTTCCGCCACAAAAGCCTGGATAACGCCCAGGGGAACTTTGTCATCCAGGAAGTTGCTACCTCCTACCACTCTATACGTCTCAGCTTTACTCTGCCTGATTAAGATCAAGACCTAATTTCTCAATATGTTTTCTCCTGGTTGAAATCCAGCTGAGGTGGAGAATCTGCATCTTTCAAAGTGTAAAATTCGATTTAGAGTATTCTTAATTCCTCATCAAGCTTTCAACTTTATTTCTCAGATATGGCGCCTGATGGGCACGCCTTTTTATGTGGCCTGTGTGATGTTGTAAGCTCTGCTGACCTCCCTTCAAGGGTTGATGAAACATTGGGAAAGATTTCTGCAATGGTCAAAATGCGGTGTTTAGGAAATTACCCACATTTTGTTGTCAAAAACATTTTTCTGCTTAATTTGCTTTATATCAAAGTGTTTGGATTAAGTTTATTTTAAACATAAACAGTTTGGAAGGTTTTCTTTAATACACCAGCCACTAGGACCTCCTTGTTATGAAAGATAAAAAAAAAAAACAACCCCACATCAGCACCAACACGTGAAGAAAGATAAAAGGATCCACGTGTGTGTGATCAGTTTCTCATGCCTGACCTTCACACAGATGTTCTTAGACAAAGATTAAGTCAGATGGAGGGGCTGCAGAGGAAATAATCTCTTGCAAGTTTTTGCATGTGGCATTCTTGGTCCTGAGAAGCTGGTTGGTTTCTAGACCAGGAAGGAGGCTAGCTAGGTGAACCCAGAGGTAACAGAGCTGGGTCCCATGGTGAGCTGAGGATGCCACAGCCTCAGGCTGAGTGTTGGGCCAGATAATTCCCAACTCTTCTATCCTGATAAATGTAGTTGCTACAGGATACCACCATTGGAGCAGGAGAGCCAGGGAAATCCTGTAGAGCGGAGACTAGAGTATGGATGTGCTCATCTGGGGCAATGGGAACGTTCAGACCAAGGGAAAAGCAAAACTGAACTGAGTGGGTCCAAATTTCTTCCTTTCCTTGGTAGGGGGTGTCCAGCTATCTGGCCTTGGCCTGGGTTCAGGGGCTGGCCTCCCATGGAGGAGGGATGGGGCTGCAGACCCAGAGCTGATAATCATTGTTCAGAATCTAGCAAGCAGAGTAGGAAGAATAGGAAGGGACTAGGCACAAAGGAGGAAAAGTCCTGCAGCAATGAGGCTGCACATGGGGACCCCAACATGAGCAAGGACAAGGGTACAGAAGGAGGAAGAGGCAGTGGAGACCCAGGAGAGTCCGCGAGGTAGTGGGACCTCTGCAAGCAGGGCCTATTGATCTGGTCTCTGGTGGAGAGAGAGTAGGAAATGCAGGGTTTCCCAAGCCAGGAATGGAGTTTAGAGGTTGACAAGACAGAAGGGAGGCCAGAAGCTGGTTTCAGAGCCACAATCTATAGAGTTAGCAAGACAAGACAAAGTTCAACTAAGGAGCGATAGTAAGGGGATGTGCAGCGTGGAGGGAAAGCTTTGCCTTGTCCAGAAGACATGTTTTAGCTTCTGCTTGCATCAAGAAACCAAACAACGCATGACTTATAGGTGGATCGGGTATATTACTGATAGGGCCAGGGCTGGGAGGGATAGTTTATGCTTAACATGGACAATCATCGCACAACCAGTGATGGAAAAGAGCACCAGTGAGTGGCTCAGGACAGTTTTATCCCTGTGGTTGGAAAAAGATGCGCAAAGCACAAGGGCCTTAGACCCTGGGTCTCTTGCTCCCCAGTTTATGGGTGGGGAGGTTGAGCCACTTTTGAGGACTACAACGCAGAGGTTGGATTCTGTTCTTTCTCCTCGAGCCCCGGAGCTCCAGGGTCCAGACTGAGGTTTTGCAGGGGAGAAGGCAGGTTCTGAATTAGGACATGAAGTTGACATTTTCTGGAAGGCTGTTGAGTTCCTGTGATCCAGGCTGAACCCTGGAGATGCTCTTGATGCTGTAAGGAAAATTGCTGAGGAGTGAGAATGCAAACATGTGGGCTAGAGTATTCATTTTCTGAATACTCAGTGTTCTTTGCTGAATAGAGCATTTTCAAGATTTTCCAGCTTCAGGTTATTTTGTTGTTAAGATTTTTTTTTTAACCTTTATTTTTTTCCCCCTCTGCCAGTAGGAAAATGTGTGTTTCACATTTTTCTTGAATGTCTTCTCCTGTTTCACCCAAGGGCAGGGGTGGGTCTGGTTTTGTGGGGCCTGAAGCTTAACATGTTGGGAGTGGTCCTATTTAAGAAAAAGAATATAAAAATTTTAATATAAAATCAGGTACAAAAGGGAAAATATTAATTTGGAATGAGAAAAAAAGCCACAATATATTACAGATTTTTAAAAAGCTGTCAAATATAAAGCATCACAAGATCTCAAAAAGATATCACACTATTTTTATTAATTAGCTACCTGACTATAATACCCCTTTTCCTACCCTTTTAGCTGCATACTCTGATCACCTTTTCAAGTAGCAACAATTTTTATAATACTTTCTATAGAGAAAAACAAAAGTTACTTCAGTCCTGCCTTGAGCATGGTTGTTTAACTATTGATAGTTTAGAAAAGTTTCCTTTGGCATTTCAACTCATTTTTTTTTAAGATTTTTATTGGGGAATTGGGGGGATAGGAACAGTGCTGGGGAATTGGGGGAAGGGGAATAGACAAGTTCCTGTCGTTTTGACTTCAGTCTAGTTGTGGAGGACGTTGCTTCACTGGCCCAAGTTGGCACCGTCATTGCTCTCTTTCCAGGTGAGGCAGACCAGTCGCTGGCTTCTGGATGGCTGCTCACTGCGGCTGCTGGCCACTCACGCTGGCTGCTGGCTACACACGGTAGCCCATGGCAACCCACTGCCACAGGGGCTGCAGCCTACGCCGTCGCCGGCGACTCACAGCAGCCCAGCTCCAGGTTGAGCTGTTGTTCAGCATCTTAGCTGTGGAGGGCAGTGTCACTGGCCCTCATATGTGGGATCCGAACCGGGGCCCTCTGCCGTCCCAAGCCAGTTCTTTACCATCGCGCCACTTGGCCGGCCCCTCAATTCATTTTTGATGTCATATAAGGTTTAGGGTCATTATCGAACATGAGGATATCTCTGTTGTAGGGACTGTTATGGACACACTCACCTTTTGGGGGCACTGCTGCAAGCTTGTACCCTCCAAACACAAGAGTTCCCATGAATTCAATTTTGCATGATTCCCCTCAAAGAAGAATAAAGTCGCACAACACTTTTATAATTCCACATGCTGCCTTTAATTTTGAATAGGCATCAAGGAGAATTAAATCCTCTCCTTACAACTTTCATGCCTGATGTTGGAAGAACTTTCTATGGAGTAATTTCTCATTCAATACATTTCAAACCTTGTTTCTCCTCCACTGCCCACATGTGTCTAGGGCCAGGCACTGGAGGACACACTCCTGTTGAAAAAATTCCCAGGTTCTGACCTGAGTGAGTCAGCAGGTGGGTGGGAGGGGAACTCCTGGAAGCCATTTCTATGTCGGGACAGTGGCAATGACTTAACTACACATGGGAGTGACTCTGAGCTACATACACATATCCCACTAAGCCCCACTCAACTTCTCTGCAGACATACTCTCATAATACCTCTGACTCTCCAATGCCACCTGACAGGGGAAGCATGACAGAGGGGAAGTTAAGTACAGAGAGAAGAGATCTTGACCGCAAGCAGCCAAAAATCCTACTTCGTACACTTGACCAAAAACATGTCCTTTGAATAAGTTGCGAGGATCTACCCAAGGTCATGGAAGGAACCCAGTAAATGCAGAGCCCAAAGCGAATGTGCTGGTGGCTGAAAAATCAGATATTTTCTCAAATATACTAGTTTCTCAGCAGGCCTGTTTTTGAGCTGGTAGATTTTGTTTTCCATTCCTAGAGTGAGCTGTTTTTGCACAGATTCTTATTTTTCTTGTGATTTTCGCAGTGGGCATGTTAGCTGGCTTCCCACACGCTGACATAAAGTACTTAGGATTTTTTATTTAAGTTTCTTATTTGAAAAGCACGAAGTTATCAAATACAAGAATTGTTTAGGTTAGTGCAGCACGGAAACACCCGGAGTGGGCAGCTCCCTTTCTGCCCACGAGGTGGGTGTCGTTTCTTCCGAATCAGCTCCTCCTCTGGTAGAGTCAGGACAGTTTGTACAGCAATGGCGCGTCAGGGCTCCAAAAAGGAAGCTTAACTCCCAGGAAGTTGTTACATTTAAATCACCAGATTAGAAAAAGAAACCGAAGAATCGAAACATGCAGTATTTCCAAAATGTTGGATATGCTAGAAAGAAAAGAAAAGAAGATGCTGGCAAGTGTATGGTTTCAGAGTTCCAGGCGTTCTCACTCGTATCTGATGGTGCAGGGTGCTGGGTGAGGCGGGATGTCCAGGAGCCCTTATCCTCAGGAGCCTGGATTCGGGCCCCAGCCTGGACCCTTACAGACCCTCACACTAAGCCGCTTCCCGCGTGGGTGCAGTCTGCAACCTGGGCAGTGAGCAGTGTGCGAGGGAGTCCAAAGCCCCTCTGGGGTCTCCAGTTCCAGGTGAAACCCAGGCCTCATTTGAAAATTATGTTCCAGTATTTCCATTTCAACTGTAGTTTTTGTTTGTTTTAACTTTCAGCACCAGCACAGTAACTTCTTTTGCCAGCAAGAAATGGATGTTTTGAAATGTTTGCTCCAGTGAGAAAGGTCTTGGGAGGTAAAGTAGCTGATTCCTTGTTCTCTTTTCAGGGCAGGACCACAACTCAGACCCCAGATGGAGGGGAGAATGTTTCCTGTTTGAGAACTCCCAAACAAGAAGGTTCCTGAACCCATTCATTCAGTCAGTCGTTTAACCATCAACTACTTAGCATCGATAGGTGTCTCAGAGGAGGTGCTGGGATGGGACGATGTGAGAAGCCTGCCTGGGAGGCCATCACAACTAGCGGGGCGGGAAGTGGCTCTACACAGTCCTGGACCTGATGGAGAGAGCCAGAGGGTCACACACACTGGCAGTTGCGGGCCAGGTCTGGCTCCCCACATGTTTGCTTTGGCTCAAACAATGTTATGCTACATTAGTTTTTAAAATTATGCAATAGTTGCCAACATTTAAAAATTTGGAAAATTCATGCGCACTCACGACCTCTCGCTCCCCCTACACATTTACAACATGGCTTTCCAATGTCTCTAAAAATATAGGAGAGCTAGCGGAAACCGGGCCCACGTTCCTGCCCAGCTGTGGGCACGTTCCTCGGTTCTCCACAGTCCCCGCCACTGCCCGCAGACGCCTCGGAGGCTGTGTTGCCAGCCAGCCCCTGCAGTCCTTCATCTTGGCGACTGTGGGCTAGAGCCCCGCTAATGGAAGTTTCATGCCAACCACAGATGCAAGCAACTTATGTAAGGTACTGTTTCCAGCAGCCACATTTTCAAAAAGGAGAAGTAAACAGGTAAAATTTAATTTTAGCAATAGATTTTGTTAAACCCGATATGTAAAAAATAGAATGGAACCAATATATAAATGATGAACGATTTTATTATGATGTAAAATCTGTTAGAGTCCTTAGTCATACTAAGTTGTTCAAAATCCAGTTTTACTCTTACAGGCCATCTCAATTCAGACTTGTCCCCTTTCAGGTGTGGCCGGTAGGACCAGACAGCGTAAGGTTCTACATGGTACGTGGCTAAGGGGATGAATGGTGGGAGGCTAGATTGGAAAGAGAGGTTGAGGCCAGATCATGGGTGGCCTTAAAGGAAATGCTTTTTGTACTTCCTTTTATCAACAATTAGAAGCCTGGAATTCTGATCGGGGGCTTCGGACCAATGTTTTAAAAGTCCTTCATTGTATCTAACATTCCTCCTTCCACGCTTTAAATCCATTTACTCTTGGCCTATCTTGAATATATATGGAGAACAGCTGAGCAGGAGCTTCTAGAGGTTTCTAAACTGTTTCCTTTCACGTGCTGAGGGTTCCACGTAGGGACCTTGGAGGAGTGGTGGGTGAGAGAGCTGGACCTGGAGCCCATCCCGTCTTCAGCGGGAACAGCTTCATCAGCTCTGTACGTGATCGATGTGCACAAGATGCTATTTATAGAAAGAGCTCTACTGTTTCTTGTTAGTTTTTTACTGTTAGAAAACATTCCTTTAGAATATAATCCTCCGAATATATAAAATAGCCTCTTCCATGTTGGCTGTTTAAGTACTTGGTGTGTTTCCCGCTCCCTTCATAGGTCTTTTATGGATCCTTTATTCACTTTAAATCCCTTTACTCTGGGTGGCCCAATGTAAATTGGGTACCAAGTCTGTCATATTATGCTACAAGAGGCCTTTAAAATATAATCATATATAATGCCTTAAAAACCTAAAGGGGTTATTTAGTTACCATTTAGCGTCACAAATATCATGCTAATGAGTAACTGTGGATCTGACTGTGCAATTATAAGCTTTTAAAATAACTATTAAACTCCACTTTTTATTAAATAAACCTGGACAGTAGTCTTTTGTAGAAACAGATTTTCTCCAAAGAGGAAATGGACTGTGAAGAAAGAATTGGCTCCTAAACCTTCTAACCAAACTGACCAAGTTTACCCTCTCCTTCCCCCAAACCCATTTGTAAGGTGATCTCTTAGCAAAAGGAAAAAGGCTTTACATTTTTATGACGTATATGGACTACAGAACAATGTCTCTGCCTCCGGACTGTGACTGCCTCTGACTTTATTGTGATCTGTGGTGAGAGGGTGGAATTTCCAGAATTCTTCCTTCCGGACTGCCATAGACAGGCTGTTTGGACGCATTTGTCTGCCCGCATTGCTGAGTTACTGTCTGGTCTCCCGCCTTCTTCTCCTCCTCACTTGCTTTCTTTTCATGTTAGTTGATAATTGATCATTTCTTACCTCTCATCCAACTGAAACATTTTATGACGGTTGCAAACACAACTTTATAGCACCAGGTGGTTTCTTTTAACAAATTCTTCTGATATGAATTTGATGTGTCCAGGCAAAGCCTGGGACAGAAACCCACCCAAACCCAGAAGTATTTGCAAAGGAATTCCCCAGTGTGTGTTCAGTTAATTTCTTTAGTATCCGTCACTCTCTTCGGAAAAGGCAAAAAGGGAAGCCAGATGTGTCTGTAAAGTAACAATGGCTAATATATCAAAGACTGGGTTAGGGAAGGCACACTTGGGGGACTCTGAGTGCGACAGAGGCTGTGCCCCAACACAGGTGTTCAGACTCAGTCATTCATTCCATGGAATGTATTGAGTAGGGGGCTTATTAATCCAGGGGTAGGTACAAAAGGCATCCTCCAGAAAGGGAATCTAAGGCCAGGGAATCCATTCTAGGGAGAAATACAGGTGGACACAAGATGGTGCCACAGTCCATCACACCCACGAGCAAGTCCAGCTGCATTGCTAATCCTGCCTCTTCACTCACACAAGGAATGTAGGAGAATGCGAGGGAGAATGATGCGATTATACGCATATATTTGAATCAGTTATAACTTACATAAAAATAAGTCATTTGCAAATTTTGATACTTGAATATCAACCCATCACATTCTTTAGAAATGATCCCAACAACCCATGTCCTTCAGTAACAAGTTCAAGGGCAAAGCAGACTCCAAGCATCCCAGCAAGAAAAGATGGCACAGTAAATGGGGATAATTAAGGAAAGTTTAATATTGTGATTATTTGCAAAAATATGGATAGCTTAAAAGAAACCACCATGGAACAGTGAAGTACAACTGGGCCAGCTACAGCAAGGAGCCTTTATACCCAGGAAGCCTGAAGGGGGAGGGGCAGGAGTGCTCACCAGATTCCTGAGAAAGAGAAAGGATCCCGTGGTGGGAGCTGCAGCCTTTGGGGAAGCCACTGACACCCTGTGACTCAGTTACTTTTATCTTCAGTATTCTGGCTTGTAAATGCCACTAAGCCAGAGCTCCAGGGATGATATGGAGGCAGCCCATAGAACCCAGCCTCCTTGGGCACAGAGCAATGTGGTAGTAGGTCAGAGGATCAAGGGAAGATGTCCAGCACAAATACCATTCCCAGTTCCCACAGGATGGGGCTGTTCATCAGCCAGAGGACCAGGGAACCAGGGCGACCTGGTTCACAGTTTGAGTTATCAGAATCTGGAGTGTCTGAGCACATTTCTCTCCCAGTCACTAATGTAAAGCAAGTGCTGCTCTAATGAATGACTCACTCTGTCCTCTCTCACATGCCAGGCTGGGAAATCCTTGATATAAGCACCTGTGTCTGTCTGCAGTTCATTGCAGAGCATCTGACATACAATAAAAGCTCCACGAATGGTAGTGGGTTGAATACTTGGATGTTCCAGGCTGCTACTGAATTGAAGCTTTGTTCCTTTTAACTCTCTACCGTGGCCAGAATCAGTCTTCAAGAATGGTGCGGATCAATGAAACTAAGAGTTAAGGTGAAAGATCTACATAGTGAAAAGTGTAAGATATTGATGAAAGTAATGGAAGAAGGCAACAAGTAAATGGAAAGATAGTCTATGTTTATGGACCAGAAGAGTTATTATTATTATTATTATTATTATTATTATTACTTTTATAATTGAATATTATAAAATATTCATACTACCCAAAGCCATCTATAGACTCAGTGCAATCCTATCCAAAATTCCAATGGCATTTTTTTTTTTTTTTACAAAATGGAAAGAAAATCCTAAAATTTGTATGGAACCAATAAAGATTAGCCCAAGAAAGCTTGAGAAAGAACAAAGCTGGAGGCATCACACTTCCTGATTTTAAACTATACAGATGTTCCTCAAGTTATGATGAAGTTATGTGTCCTTAAACCCATCATAAATACCAAAATATAAAAAATGCATTTAATACACCTACTACTTAGCCTAGCAAACCTAAAACATGCTCATAACACTTACATCAGCCTACAGTTGGGCAAAATCATCTCACGGCCACTGCCCAGCATCACAAAAAAGTATTGTATCACATATCACTAGGCCAGGAAAAAAATCAAAATTCAAAATCTGAAGTACGGTTTCTACTAAATACATATACTTGTATACACCATTGTAAAGTTGAAAAATCGTAACGCATGCCATCAGAAGTTGGTGACTGCCTGTATTACAAAGCAATAGTAATCAAAATATAATGTACTGACATAAAAATGGACACATAGATCAATGGAACAGAATCGAGGACCCAGATAGAAAAGCATGCATGGACAGTCAAGTAATATTTGATAAGGGGGCCAAGAGTGTGCAAAAGGATAGTCTCTTCAATAAAAGGTGTTAGGAAAACTGGATATTCACATGCAAAAGAATGAAATTGGACCCCCCCTATTTTACACTTATTCAATAAAATTTACTTGAAATGGATTAAGAACTTGAACATAGGATCCAAAATGGTAAAACTAGAAGACAACACAGGTCTTGATTTTTTAGATATAACACCAAAAGCACAAGCAACAAAACCAAAAAATCAACAAGTGGGACTACATCAAGCTAAAAAGCTTCTACACAGCAAGAAAAACATTCAACAGAATGAAAAGGCAACCTACAAAATGAGAGAAAATATTTGTAAACCATATATCTGATAAGGGATTAATATCCAAAATATAGAAGGAACACATACAACTCAACACCAAAAAAAAAAAAGCCACCAAATAATTTAAAAGTGGGCAAAGGACCTGAATAGTCATTTTTCCAAAGCAGACAAACAAATGGTCAACAAGTGCATGAAAAGGTGCTCAACCTCACTAATCATCAGGGACTTGCAAATGCAAACCACAGTGAGATACCGCCTCGCACCTGTCAGAATGGCTATTGTCAAAAACACAAGAGACAACAAAGGCTGGCAAGGATATGAAAAAAAGTGAATCCTTGTACACTGTTAGTGGGAATGTAAATTGGTAGCATTATTATGGAAAACAGCATGGAGGTTTTTCAAAAAACTAATTAATTAATAGAATTACCATATGACCCAGCAGTATCACCTCTGGGTATATATATGAAGGAAACAAAATCCGTATCTCAAAGAGATAACTTCACCTACATATTCATTGCAACATTATTCACAACACACACACACACACACACACACACACACACACACACACACAAATATTATTTAGCCATGAGAAAGAAGAAAATTGTGCCATTTGTGAAAATCCTGCAATTTTTGACAAGGTGGATGGACCTTGAAGGCATTATGCTAAGTAAAGTAAGTCAGAGAAAGAAAAATATTGTATGACCTCACTCACATGTGGAATATTAAAAAGCCAAACTCATAGGAACAGCAGAAGGGGGTGTTGGTCAAAGGGTACAAACTTCCAGTTATGTAAGATAAATAAGTTCTGGGGAGGTAACGTACAGCATGGTGACTATAGTTTACAATATCACATTGTATACTTGGAAGTTGCCAAGATACTAAATCTTAAACGTTCTTGCCACCGCCATAAAAAAAACGGTAATTATGTGAGGTGATAAATGTGTTAGCTAACCTTATTGTAGTGATCATTTTGTAATACAGATGTGTATCAAATCATCACATTGTATGCCTTAAACTTACACAATATTAATGTCTGTTATATCTCAATAAATCGGAGGGGGGCGGAGAAAAGAATGGTGTGGTGCTAATCTGCAGGCTTAGTTATCAGGGTTAGAGGCATTTAGGGAATTTGGGAGTAAGATGCTTAAATAGCTGAAATAGGGGCAATCTTCACGATCCTGACTCCATGGACCCAGAGGTATGTTTAGACAGCTGAGCAACCTAAATGCTAGCAAGTGGGGCCGGGAGGGTTTACTTACCAGAGCCAGTAGTAAGTGCATGAACAGGTCTTTCTGTAGGCTGAACTATAATCTGTGCATCTTGGTGGAGGGCAAGCTGAAAGGCTGTTGATATAATCCTGACACCAATGTAGACTAAAATAAATGGGGTAGGCCAAGTTACAAAGGCAAATAAGTCTCTGCCTGAACTTGAAAAGCATATTCTGGAATATAAACATACAAAATACACATGTTTATAGGACTGAGAAAATGACAATAATTTATCTATTTTTCCTGAGGACTTAGGAAAATAAATTGGGCCATTTTTCAGGCTCACTGTTTTTGGTTAAGTGACATTAGATGTGCATAGATAAATATACAAGTATTTGCAGCAGTTCGAGGTTTGCCACAATCGTTTAATTCTGTAAAACTTATAGCAGTTCTGCCTTGAGGGCACCATATTATCATGAGATGGCATCTTTATAGAAAAGCACTGGGGGTGGGAGTGGGGAGGTGTATCCTTTAATAGGAGAACCACCGCAAAGTTGGCATGGCTTAGGTGCGTCTGTTCTTCCAAAAGCCAGGGACTTGGCCCAGTGGAACCCTCTGCCAGGGTACTAAGAGCCCTCTCACACATGCTATTCTTATTATAATAGAATTACAGAGCTATCATAGTTGGCGATGGCATTTAAGATAGTTCTGAGCTTTTGCCATATTTCCTTAGAGAAAAAGTAGAAGTCACCAATAAAATGAACCATAAAATGAACCACTTCAACCAAAAAACCTTTTAGGAAAATGAGAAATGTCTGTAATAATAGAGAAACCAGTAAGCTATAAAATGAATGCACAATATGGATTTCAGTAATTCTGAACTCCTTTGTAGGGCTGTGGAAATTGACCACGCTACATAAAATCCACAAGTTGAAATTCGTTGATGAGGACATCTGAGGCATTCAAGGAAAAAAATCAATACATTTCATGTTTATGTACAACATCAACAACCACAATTACCCTAAATTGTAGTGGGTTGAATTGTGTCCCCCTAAAAGATGTACTGAAGTCCTCACACTGGTGCCTATGAAGGTGACCTTAGTTGGAAAGTGTATCCACAAATATCATCCTTAAAACGAGGCCACACTGGATTCGGGTGGATCATAAATCTGGTGTCCTAATAAGAGAAGGAGAGAGAGATCTAGACAAAAAGACAGAACACACACAGAAGGAAGGAGACCACATGAAGAAGGAGGCAGAGCTTGGAGTGGTACCGCCACCAGCCAAGGGACGCCTGGGGCCACCAGAAGCTGGACGAGGCAAGAAAGGCCATCAGAACCCTGGAGGCTTCAGAGCGAGCCTGGCCCTGCTGACACCTTCATTTCAGATGTCTGGTCTCCAGAGCTGTGAGAGAATAAGTTTCTGTTCTTTTAAGCCACCTCGTTTGTGCCCATTTTGTTATGGCGGGTCTAGGAAAACTGATACAAATGTAAACACAGGAAAAACCTGAGTGTCACCCCGGTTCCGCCTCTAGCACTCGCCGTAGCTAATCCACGATGGAGCCCCTTCAGTGGCTCTCCCGACATCTCCGCGCGGGTCGCTTCTCCTCGCCCCAGCCCCCTCCGGTCCAGACCCCGGGCTCTGGCACCCACCCTGCAGTGGCCGCTCGCCAAGCCTTCCTGCTCTCATGCGTTCCCAGCCTCCACTGCTTTCCCACACTGCAGCCAGGGTGACCTCAGAATGTAAAGCCACTCCCTCCCCTCCCCCACTGCCGTTCAACCTCCCCACTCACTTTCACGTGGTTTTAGCCATGTTGCGATGTGTACGTCCCATAGGATGAAACCAAAACCCCTGCTGTGGCCTCTGGCTCCTTCCGGCCTCTCCAGCCCCAGCGCATCTCTCTCTTTCTCTTGCTCCTTGCTCTTAAGACGCTCCAGCCTTTTTTTTCTGCTGCTGGAATCCACCAAGCTCTAGCCTCTCCCAGGACCTTCGCATGCGGCCTTCCCCCTGCCTGGGGCCCTCCCACGACCTCAGCTAGCTTTACGCCATGTCCCCCCACAGTTGATCAATCGTGCGTCCTGCGTGCTCACAGCTTCCTGAACTCTGTAATATGCAGCACAACTTATGATTATGCATCTGTTTGTGTGATTATTTGATAAATGTCTGTCTCCCTCCCACACCATTCTACACCTCTGTGATGGTAGGTTCCCGTGCCAGTTCTGTCCCCGGGGCCTAACCCAGGGCCCGCACAGAGGAGGACATCAAGTAGCTGTTATTGAGAGCTTGGTCTTCTCACATATCCATTCGAATGTGCCCTCCATATCACTACTACCTTTTTTAAGAGAAAAAAGAAAAAACCCACCAAAGACATACGTTTAGGTAATCTTGATCCTTTTTACTATTCTCTCTTCTCACTCTGCTTCCCTCAAACTTGAAAGAATTTGTATGTAATTGACAAAAAAAAAAATTAAATCTACAATAGCTATAGATTTCAGCCCCAGGCTTGTGGGATTACTAAGTGATGAGAGCATTTATTGCAAGAAACATTTTCTCATTAAAAAAGGGAAGAGATCATAAAATAGATCTTATCTTGTCTCTAAAGCTCTTTGTAAACACTAAGTCACCAAGTGGCAGCTCTTTACAAATATCTGGTCTGCCTCCGCAACTTGGGGAGGCTTTGCAGCTACTTGACTGATAAAAAGATTGGCTCTCATCAAAAGTGAATTGTTCACGACACCCAGTCAGTAAAAGAAAACTAGGAAACTGTGCTTTAGCTCAGGAGCAAGAACAGTTTCTAAACACACTCATCTCCAGTTACATGACCTGTCCTCCTCGGGCAGAGCCTGGCCAGACTCTCTCCTTTCTCAGTCAGAGCCCAGAACTGGGGGTGGGGGCTTTGTCTCCTCGACCCCCAAAACTATATCCACTTTGGGCAGCTGCTGAAGTGCTTTCCTCCCCAAAGGAGGGGCCTCAAGACATCCACCTTATGCCTCCTAAAGACAATTTATAAATATCTGCGGGCGGCCTGGCCCACTCCAGACGTGGATGTGCGCTGGTTGTTGCCATGTCTTTGCGGCAGCTGGAGGGCTGCAAAGAGAGCAGCACTGGCCTCTTCTCCGAGCTGGGGCTGCAGCTCAGGGAGGAAAGGCAGCTGCTGGGAGTCTGCTCCTTCCAGCCCTCACCAAGGCAGCCCCAGTAAAGGTCCCCTGGGAGATCAGGACACCCATGGCCACGATGAAAGGAAGGGGAAGACTCTGCTCCCAAAAGGGAACTCAAGCTTGCCGTGGGCACTGGGCCCTCCACGTTTTCCTGACCAAGAAGACGTCCACTTCCGGTTCTGAGCAGAGAGGGCTTCCTGGGAAGGGGCTTGCTAAGGCGCAGTGGGGTAGACAATGGGTTTGTGTCCCCCTGGTATGTTATAAAGCACAGTATTTAACAAACAATACAACACGCATAGCTACAAAGTACCCCCTTAACCATCCAAACGACCTATTGCTTTGATGGCAAACTGCCCTAGGACAGCTTTATATTTTGTTGGTTGGTTTACTTGCTTATGTACTTGCTTCATCCTCAACTCTCTGTCCCCTTCTCAGCTCAAAGATATCAAATCTGGATGGCAGGAAAGAGGAAGGCAGGGGAACAATTATGCCAGATCACACCTTTCAAATCCTTTCTGTCTTACACCTGGCTCAGCAGCTATTGAACTTAACAGTGAATAATGTTCCATTTTTGTTTTTTGGTCCCAAAGTAGTGGAGTGTCTTAAGCCAAGCTGTGTGAGCTATGGACTGGAGAGGAATATGCTACTGTAACAAAATCCTGTGGTGGACGCCGGGCAAGGTGGGATAGGGTGGGGGTGGAGATGGAACATGGCTGATTTCTATACTATCTTCAAGTCTCTGCTTAAATAACCACTAATCAGAGGCTTACCCAGACTGCCTCATGTAAAACAAACCCAAGTCACTGCCAGCCATCACTCTTTTTCCTGCCTGAAATCCGTTTTTTTGTGGGTTTTTGTTTTGTTTTTTTGTTTTTTTAAAGATTTTTTTTATTGGGGAATTGGGGGGATGGGAACAGTGCTCGGGAATTGGGGGAAGGGGAACAGACAAGCTGCTGTCGTTTTGTTCTTCAATCTAGTTGTGGAGGACGTTGCTTCACTGGCCCAAGTTGGCACCATCATTGCGCTCTTCCCGGGTGAGGCACATCAGTCGCCGGCTTCTGGACGGCCGCTCACTGCGTCTGCTGGCTGCTCACGCTGGCTGCTGGCTACATATGGTAGCCCATGGCAATCCACTGCCACAGGGTCTGCAGCCTACACCGTCGCCAGCGACTCATGGCAGCCCAGCTCCAGGTTGAGCTGTTGTTCAGCATCTTAGCTGTAGAGGGCAGTGTCACTGGCCCTCATATGTGGGATCCGAACCGGGGCCCTCTGGCATCCCAAGCCAGTTCTTAACCATCACGCCACTCGGCCGGCCCCTGAACTCCATTTTATTTGTTTTTGTTCATAGCTTGTATCACCTGCTAATATACATATATTTATTGTTCATTATCTATCTCCCATTACCCCCTCCCCCACACACATACTGAACTACAGTCTTCTTGAAGGATGGACTTCCTTATGTTCACTGCTGAATCTCCAGCACCTAGAACAATACCAAGCATAATGTCAAGTCTCAATACATATTTACTGAAAGAATTAGTGAATTGAACTCCACCGACTCTCCTGCTTAAATTTGTTTTACAGTAAAGACCCAGTCTTAGTCTTACAAAGTTACTCTGTTGGAGACGTGCTGTTCATTCATCTCAGTGCTCCCGAGTCCACCAGCATGTGACCAGTCTTTGGTAGTAAAAGGCCTTTTCTCATCGTGGCCCATTAGTCTTAAGGGCCATCTTTACCTCTCCATCGTGTTGCAATAAAAGGAACCAGTAGATAAATGCAGTCATAGTCTACATATTTCCATGGTCTTGCAGTATCCGAAGGACTTAATTACGGAGTAAGTGACAGAAATAGAAAGTTAGAAGACTCCTGGGGGAGGGGTTGGGAGGAGAGAGAAATTGTTAGAAATCTCGTTGGAAGTTTGAACTAGAAGTGGAAGGTTATCTTTTACCATTTGTTAGCCAAATATTCTTTCCCATGCTAGAAACATCTCCAAGCAAGTAATGGTGTCAGCCAAGCATTATCTATCCATCCATTTCCATGGTAAATACTGTAAATATGGAAAAATAAGGCATTCCAGTTTTAATAACATAATTTCTGTTGATACCATTTTGCATAGTTTTAAAGATAATGAGCCAACAGATAATGCAAACATTATGTAACCATAGTTGCCAAAGGTCTAATATATGAGACACGCAAACACTAAGGAGTAGCTAAGTATAAATGGCAATATTTGAAAACATCCGGAAGCGCCCTTACCAAGGACACTCTCCCTGCTGGAGTTCGGTTGGGCTGCACAGATTTCTTATTACTTCCCTTGCCTCTTCCAGTTTTTAGCTTAGCACAGATTCCCAAACTGGATCCTAATATTTTCTTGGCCACTGGCTTTTAACACCCTGTTAATCAGCAACTCTGGCATCCATACACGGGATGCAGCCTTTCATGGGATGTCAGAGTCCAGAGGAGCAGGGAATGCTTCCTTGCGTGGAATATTGGAGCCCGTGCAGAGTGAGGAGGGCTTCCTTCTCTGTCAAGTTGGAAGGAACATGGCATTTCAATGGTAACTGTGCTCAGGAAAAGTGACTTACTGAAATTTTCAGTTGAGTTGGAATTTCCCCCCATCGATCGCCAGATGAGCGGAATTGAAACAGAATGCTTATTCCACTTCCATTCAGCAGCACCTGGAAGAAGCAGCTTCTGCAAAAATTTGGGGAGTTTCTGGCAGAACCACAAGAGCAGGCCTGTCACCGCTTGGATCCCCCTGATAAATTCATGGCTACGAGTAACAGTGGGGCTAAGCGCACCATGCCAGATAGAGCTAAGTATGCAGGCCCACCACAGACTCCAACAGTAAACACACAGCCCAGTTTATGAGATTAGGAGAGAGGAAATTCCTGCGGGAGGAATGGCAGAGTCTAACTTCTCCTTGTATCCATTTCCACCTGCAGATTTTTCCTATCTTTTTAAACCTTTCCCACAATTATCACTTCCCCTTTAAAACCATTTCCGCCACCTTCCACACAGATGCAGACTTTTTCTTTGACACACCCCCATTGTATTTTTAAAAACTTTTTATCGTGGAAATTTTTAAACATATTCAAAAGTAAAGAGAATTGCATAATGCACACCTTCTGCCACATACCCATCACCCGGCTTAAACAATTACTCACATGTGGCCAAATTGGCCCTCAAA
This sequence comes from Hipposideros armiger, assembly GCF_001890085.2. Lineage (NCBI taxonomy): Eukaryota > Metazoa > Chordata > Mammalia > Chiroptera > Hipposideridae > Hipposideros > Hipposideros armiger. Next base: position 346,540 of record NW_017731754.1, on the reverse strand, counting down.
GCAGTTCCCTTGTGTGCTTTCTTTTTTTTTTTTTTTGACAACTATAATCTGAACTTTGAATTATTTTTCTACAAGCCTCCCCCATCCACTGCCCTTTCTCTTCTTCCATAAAACACAAGATTGTACAGGGCAGGACCTGAATCATATCATTAGCGTCATTCCCACGGTACTCAGCAAAAGCTTAGCACATATCTGCCTAACTGAGCTCAATTCATAAGCATCAGTGCTTCAGTTTGAGTTTTCTTTGTCTAAATACCAAGCACTGCTCAATTTTAAATTTGGAACTAGGAAAAGCTCTGCAGAGATAACAAAGTGTAGTGGAGTTGTACTGACATGAGACTGAATTATGCCTCAACAGGTGAGTATGTTCTTGTAGCAGGTTACTTCAATGAATCTCAATGTTATTATAATATCAGTAAAATGGTGAAAATGGTATCTGCTATACATTTTGCTATAAAAATTTTGAGATTTTATATGGGTGTGCATTTATCAAACACCATGGCTATGTAATAATTTGTATTTGCAGAATTATGGTTTGATAATTTGTTTCAGTAAAGGTGTCAGTCCATTGTCTTCTGGCTTGCATAGTTTTTTGTTTTTTTTTAAAGATTTTTGTTGGGGAATTGGGGGGATGGGAACAGTGCTGGGGAATTGGGAGAAGGAGAACAGACAAGTTGCTGTCGTTTTGTTCTTCAGTCTAGTTGTGGAGGACGTTGCTTCACTGGCCCAAGTTGGCACCATCATTGCACTCTTCCCGGGCGAGGCACATCAGTCGCCGGCTTCTGGATGGCCATTCACTGCGGCTGCTGACCACTCACACTGGCTGCTGGCTACACACAGTAGCCCATGGCAACCCACTGCCACAGGGGCTGCAGCCTACGCCGTCGCCGGCGACTCACGGCAGCCCAGCTCCAGGTTGAGCTGTTGTTCAGCATCTTAGCTGTAGAGGGCAGTGTCACTGGCCCTCATATGTGGGATCCGAACCAGGGCCTTCTGGCGTCCCAAGCCAGTTCTTAACCATTGTGCCACTCGGCCGGCCCTTGCATAGTTTTTTAAGGTAAGTCTGCTATAATTCTTATCTTTGCTGTTTGCATACATTATGTCTTTTTTTTTTTTTCTGGCTACCCTTGAAATTTTTTTTTTAGTTTCCTGAAGATTGAATATAAATGTATAGGTGTATTTATTTTATTTCATTTTTTACTTGTTATTTATCCTGGGGTTTTTCTAAGTTTCTTGAATCTGTGCTTTAATATCTTTCATTATTTTTGAAAAACTCTACCATTATCTCTTCAAATAATTTTTCTTGCCTCTTTATCTACACCTTCATTCTCTGGAACTGCAATTAGTATATTGCACCACGACTCTTTTATATTCTGGTCTCTGCCTCTCTGCCTCTATCTCTGTCTCTGTTTTTGTGTATGTGTGTGTCTCTCTCTCCTCTTTGTGTCTCAACTTGGATAATGTCAAAACTGCTATTTTCCTGACACTCAAAGACTTATCTTTAAATTTTCTGATTCTTTTCTCAATTGTGTCTAGCCAATGAGTCCATCACAGGATTTCTATTTGATTCTTATAATTTCAATCTCTCTATTGAACTATCCCACCTATTCATGAAAATTGTCCACCTTTCCCACTACATCCTTTAACATAATAATCATAGTTATTTTAAAGTTTATTTCTAAATATTCCAATATTGGGCCATCTGAGTCTGGTTCTGTTGATTGCTTTATCTCTTGATGATGGGATAATTTACTTTGCCTTCTTTTTGTCTTGTGATTTTTTAATTGAGCGCTGGGCTTTGTGTGCAGTGCAGTAAAGGCCAAAGTAAATATGTATGTCTGGACACTGTTTTTGAAGGCATAGAACTCTTCTTCTATAAGCCCATTCATACGTGGGTCAGTCTAGTCAGGGGTTGAGCTGGGTTTGGATTTTTTTTGTTGTTGTTACCTTCAGTACGCCACAGGGTTCAAATTCCTCCATGATGTCTTGTGCTTAGGGTGCAATGCTGAAGTTTTGTGTGGGTTTTCCTCAGTGTCTGTGCTCCATCATCAGCTTTAAAAGCCAGCCCTGTCTACTTGATCACAGAAAGTGTCTCTCCATCCTCTTATGCCATCCCCAGAGGTTGGCTGCTTTTGCTTGTTATCCTGTTGTTACTATGCTGCTGGGGGCAGGCAGTGTTCTCTGTTGCTCTGAGGCTACCTAAGCTCAGTATTAGGAAGACCCTGCATTCCTGGACCTTGTGGTGAGACTTTCTCAATGTTCCTACCTCTCCCCTCTGGCAGCCAAAATTTGCCTTGTTTCTGTAGCAGATATTGATTAGAAGACATTTCTGACCCTCAACCAGAAGTAAGGAATCTCTAATTATATTGGTATAGGATCCTGGGCCCTGGACTGTTTCCTCCCCCTCCCTAGGGATAAAGGTGTTTTTTGTTCTTGGTTCTTGTTGTTCTATCCTTCCCACAGCAACAATGGATCTTTACCTGTGTTCTGGGGATGACAAGATTTTCTTTCCTTCCTCAATAACTCAAGATGTTTATTCTGTGAGAGAAGATCCCCAAGCAACGGGCAAGGCTTCAAGCCTTTTCCATAGTGGCAGCTGCTCTGCATTCCAATATCTGCACCACTAAAAGGGGGCTCTCTCTGTCTCCTACCCTGACCCTAAGCTTTCTTGTTAGCATCCACTGGAGGTCTGTGGAAAAGATCCTGACCGTCAGTGCAAACTCCCCTCATGTCTGATACTTTCATGGATTCTATATTGTCATGTTAGCCCACCGTTGGCCTTTAGAACATTTTTAAGGTTTTAGCTTATTTCTTCTTACCCACTTATGTGGCAACTTCCCCCTTCCTTCTGTGCTTTTTCACACATGAGCCAGTCTGAGCATCTTGGGGAAGCCTAGCCCTCCTTGCATTTTGGGCTACTTGATTGCCCTGTGAAGCCAGCTCTGTGGTGGGTTCAAAAAATGCTGTGATATGTTACTTCTGGATTTTTCTCATCATTACAGTGGGACAATACTCTTCCAGCTTGCTACCTCATATATGGAAATGGAACCCCAAGAAAGATTTTTAAAACTTGAAATGTTCTCATCAGAACTCTTTTCGAAGGCATGGTCTAAAGTTACAACTAATTATATAATTGTCTGGAAGGAATTGTTAAATTGATGACAAGGAGAATTACAAGATAACAAGAGGAAGAAGAAGCCATCTACTCTAGAGTGAATTTTCTAATATAAACCAATTCTGTAAAATTGCATACATGCATGTATGTGTGTATAAACAATGAATGGTTGATGACCTTTGGAAAGCAAGACATTTTTGTTAACTTTATTTTTAAATTTATGTTAACATATATTAAAATGTACATAAATATAGACCACAGCAAGACTATTTTTAAGACACATCTCACTTCTAAATATATCCCTGTGCATTAGAAATTGATTGTTGTTTTCCATATGATGCTTTCAGCTCCTGCAAGAATCAGTAACAAAGAAGATGGAAATAATTATGTTGTAAATTAAGCTAAATCTGTAGTTTTGCATGACATCTTCTATTTCTCAGCATATTTTCCCAAGTCCCGTAGCCTCTTGGATAAAGCTGAAACCTCTTGAGTATCTTTTGCCAAAAATTGAATGAGAACAGGAGCTTCTATATTTGGAAGCAAGAGCTTGATTGAATGTCTTACATCCTTGCAAACAAAGACAAAATTGCCCTTTTGATTGGAACAAGGGAACATCAGCTCCTATCTTCTGTCATCTGGCTGGTGAGTGAGTTACGGAAAATTAGGAATTCTACTCTAAATTAGAGAAAAAGGAACTTCTTTTGATTTGCCCATCTTCTTCCTCTTGGAACAAAGTTCACCCTGGGAAGCCTCTACTTCAGACAAATGATGTAGGTTCTCCTCATGATATTGACCCTGAAGAGAGGACACCTGAGCTTCTATTGTTGACTTTGATCCTTTGAGTGTGTGGCTGACTCTGGCTGAAATAAGAGACCTCAGTCCGCATTCTTCATTGAACAAGCACTCCCCTTACACACTTCCTGGGAATCACATGACTTCTGGCATGTCAGGTTTTGTTTTTCAGATCCCTGAGCCTATCCTCCCCTTTGTGATGCAATTCCCGTAAGACCATCAAGAAACATTAGCAGAAATGTTAATAGAGCTGGTTTGACCCTATTTTCTAATAACAGCAGAAGGATTCTGTGGTCCTTTAGAGAATTAGTCTGTTTTTGTGTTAATTAACTTTTCATGGATGCCTCCAGTATTTCAGTTTCTCCTGTAACTCCTTAAAGAAGTTGTCCCTGATTTTTATCCTCTATCAGAATGCTCATTCCCAAATTAGGCAGACCAAAAAAGAATTTGGGGTCAGCTTCATTCTGGAGTCTAGGATCTGGTGGTACCAGTACATAGAAAGGATCGGAACCTACAGAGAAGGTTTGGTTTCACTGCCTGGCTCTTCTGCTGGAAGCATGAAGCCAAACCAGGCCTTGTCTCCCCCTGGACTAGGTCAGGGCGGCCTTGGCCCCTGCTGCTGTCTTGCATAGACTAAGTGAAGGAGAACGGTTCCTGGATGCAGAGGTGAGGGCCACTTGTGATGCCCCAGGCTTTCTTCAAGCCTGGAGCCCAAATTCTCCAAGAAGAAAGAAGCCCAGGTATCTGGGCAAATTTTTGGTGGGTTTTAGGGGTGGTTCTCTCTTCATGCACGTATATGGAAGGTCTGATAAAGAGCGCCCACTTCTCTTGAGAGACCCAGAATTGCCTTGCCTGACTTCGGCCGTTTGAAAGCGTCATCCCTACAGGGATGATCAAATAGTCCCGCTCTGAACCTTAGATTAAAGGCTCCAGTATAAAGCTGACCCCACAGGGATCTCTCTCAAGGCAGCTCTTCTCCCTGGCCCACTTTTGGAAGATCTGCTGTCCTCCCTGATTCTGCCCCTGCTGGTTGGCCAGGCTGGCATCTCTATCCCTGGGCTATCAGCTTTTCCTGGACACAATGCCCTCCATGGAGCAGCTCATTCAGGGATGGCCTGGCTGGTCTGATCAGCTCTTTCAAACACTTTCTACCTCACAGCTTCCAAGTAGGTCTGAGTCCCATTTTGACAGGCACCACATCATTGAATCAACCAAAACAAAGAGCTAAACGTTCGTCTCCTTTTTCCATAAGATCACTCTCAAGAATTTGAACATGGGTGTCTCTATCAATTTATTTAAAATACATATTTTTTTTTATTACACAGCAATTATTGTTCATTATCCTATAAAGGGGAAATTATAGATAGTTCGCACTCCTGAAAATTACTGGGTAAAGATATGCCAAAGCAGAAGACTTCCAATGAATTCGTCTTCAAAGACTTCTCTAGGCATCTTCTGCTGAAATTCTGAGAGCTTGTTGTCAAGGAAACACTTGTGCAGGGATGTTGATGTCTTTTAAAATGAAGTTTACCTTGAGATTGTTCTTCTGTGTTAATGCAGTCATCATGGAGTAAAGCCCTTTCTTCTAAGAAGTTTCCCTTTAGCAAGTGAGAAAAAAAGAGTCTGGCATTTGACAGTTGCCAGTGTGATTCTCATGAGGTCTAAACTCATGAACTCAAATGTCTTTCTTATCTAATGTGGTCTCTGTATCGTCACAAAATGGAAATTTGTGTTAATGAGCTTCTAATCGTAGGAAAGTTCCACGAATAGTAGGAATATAGAAATGGCTTTGGTTCACATGTTCTTAAGTAACTCCTAAGAGTTAGTATTTATGAAGCCTTGGCATGGTGCTGGAGGGCACAATTCTCCCCACAGCCCCATGAGGAGGTCCTTGTACCTCTGTTCCACAGAAAAGGAAACTGAGGGGCTCAGAGCAGATAAGTAAAGCCTTGAGGGTTAGATAGCTGGTAAGTGGCAGCCAGTGAGTTTGCTTTCTGTTTAGTGCTAGACCCCAAAACTTGTGTCCTAACTTAATCTCCTTCCAGGTTTAAGCCATCACTCCCCAGAAGTAACCAAGCAGCAGCCCGTCCAAACCTTGCAGCCTACAGTGTCTTTGTGCCGTATGAACAGGGATTAACGTGGTTAGTCTGGAGTTTGCCAGTCCCAAAGGCAGTACTCACAAAAATGACGACCCCAAACGCGGGAGCAAAAGTGTCAAAGGGGGAGCACATCTGCCTAACTCCCAACAGATACTTGCTTCTCTGTGAAGGTTTTAATGGTGACTATTAAGATTCCTGCTTGAAACCCAATACGCTTGACAAATGGTCCTGGCTTCAGGCCTCCCCTGAGTTTCCACATGGCTGGGGTTGCTTAAGCTGCAGTGACAATTTAAGGATTTGTCTTGTATAATAAAATGGAAAGTTTGTCGGCTCCTCCTACCCAGGCCCCATCCCCAGACCCTCTCACACTTTTCCATCCCCGGCCCAGGACACGGTTGCAGGAATCCACTGCCACCAAAGCAAAGCGGGCGTCTTGTTTGTGCTTGGCTGTGGGGAGAGGCCCAGGACCCTGTGAGAACTGGAGCGGGGACATGTGGGCTCGCTCCGCTGAGAGCAGTGGCCTTGCTGGCCTTCTCACACTGTTTCAGACCCCTGCCTTCTCCCTCCTGGGGAGCTCGGTTTACACACACAAGGGCTGCCCGTTGTTACCTGCAAAGATAAAAAATAAAGCTTCGTTTGCTACCTCAGGGTCTGCTTTATAGCATTCTGTGAAGAGAAAAACCTATTTACTAAGGCTTGAGGCAAGAATGTGCCTTGAAGCTGAGGTGCAGATTCTTGATATCATAAGGATTTGCTTTTATTGCTAAACTTTGCTTTAAAACTCATGTATTGTACACTTCTGAAATTTCAGTTTTTAGCATGTATATTTATAGATATTGTGTATTTCTGGAATTTCCCATTTAATACTTTCAGACCGAGGTTTCATTTGCCTGTGGAAAGTGAAACCGCGGATAAGGAGGGATTGTTATATTCAACTGTGCGGGCTTACTGTATGCCAGGCAGTCATCTAAACACTTTACAAATATTAACTCAATTCTAATAACAACCCATGGGGCAGGTACACATACTACCCCCAGGAGACCTAGGCATGGAGAGGCTGAAAAGCTTGCCCAAGAGCACAGACCTCCTGAGGGGTGACCAGCAGTGTGGCCCGGAGGCGTGCCCTTCCCCACCACACCAGGACGTCTACGGGCAAAGCCCCAGGGATGCTCGCTTTCTCAAAACATGAACTTATGGGAAAGGCTCCTAAGAGAATGAAAGTTAATGCTGGGCAGAGATTGCCCTTGTTAGATTTTCATTAAGTCTTATTTACTATGACTTCCCAAGCGCCATCACAGAGCCTACCATCTGAAAAGCAGTGTCAGGTGACCAGTGATGCTAGCAGGATGGAGAGCAAACCTCTTGGGGAGAGAAACCCCAGGTCTTTTTCTCATTTTAGAGTAAAAGAAGGAAGCAAAATTGGCAAAGGAGAGCCAGTGGAGGTTTGGTTTTGTTACACTCTAAATCCTCAGCTGAAAGTGTTTCCACAGCTATTTTCACTGTCAAATCAGATGTTGTTTCTTTATTTAACGTTGTTCTTCTATGGGGAGTGAGAATCTACACTGGGGTCGTAGGTTCAAGGTCTAACCACGTCTGTATCACCTGGCGCCCATTCGCCACCTCGCAGTTGGGCTGATCCCAGATGATGACGCTTCCTGGGCTTTCCTGAAGCTGAGACAGCCCCATGCAACACAGAGTGCTCGGAAGTGACCAAGCATGCCTCCTGTCAGAGGCTGAGGGGTTCTGGGAACAAGGCACCCTCAGCACTGACCACGTATGTTCTGGGCAAACTGGGTGAGCCCCAGGCTGTGCTCATCTCTGCTGCTTTGCCAATGGTACCGTCCATTTGTGAGGCCCCTGGTTGACAGAGAAAGACCTGCTGGAACCGCCAGCCAACCCCGGTGTCAGGCCAGATCCAACCAGGCTTTGGAGAAACCACATGGAAATTATTGAATTCTGTGAATGTTCTGTGTTGCAGTGGGGCAAGTGGGGCGTTCCTGCTGGGAATACTCTAGTCCACATGCCCCACCCCAGACTGTGGCACACAGCCCTCCATAGCTGACCATGAGGCACCTAGTAGATGGTAGGCTATAAAAAGAGCACCTTCACCTTGGGCTTCTGGCCTCTCACACCAGCCTTCCCTGACTCACTCTATGAGTAGGACCCAGGGCACATTCTCTGCTCTGCTCTGCGACTCCTGTGTGCTAGACATGAATCTCAGGGTATTTAGACCACTATGTGCAAGATCACAGAGCAGTCCAGTGACTATTATCATCACTAATAGTTGGGGCTATTTTCTTTCTGAAGTGGTTACGAAGAATTAGGAGACTTGGAGCATTTTGTCTTAATACCGGCAGCCTTTGATCTTCAGCGTGGTATTAAATTTTTTAAGCAGCTGTATTGCGGTGTAATTGGTAAGCTATCAACTGTACATGTTCACAGGATATAATTTGACAAGTATTGACATGCATACACCAATTCTTTTTCAAAGTGTTTTTAGCTATTCTAGGTCCTTTGAATTTACATATGAATTTTACAGTCAGCTTGTGAATTCCTATGAAAAAATGCTGATGGAATTTCATTGGAATTGCAGTGATCAAATTGGGGAGGGTGAATATCTTAATTATGTTGTTTCCTGACCCATGAACACAGTATATCTCTCCCTTTATTTAGTTCTTTTAAATTTTTTCTCAGCAATGTTATATATTTCTAAAATCAGGAAAGCTATGGAAGACTTGAGCAACACTATCAACATAAACATTTAGGATTTTATATCATCTTGATCCTTTGACCCTTTACATTAAGAAATTACCTTCTTACTGCTGACAGTTTTTCTTCTAAAATGGACTTTGTTTGGTATTAATATAGCTACTCCCATATTTTTCTGATTAGTATAAACCTGGTATATCTTCTTTTAGAATTTTATTTATAATTTATTTGTGTCTTTTTTTTTTAAAGATTTTTATTGGGGAATTCGGGGGATGGGAACAGTGCTGGGGAATTGGGGAAAGGGGAACAGACAAGTTGCTGTCGTTTTTTTTGTTCTTCAATCTAGTTGTGGAGGATGTTGCTTCACTGGCCCAAGTTGGCATCCCAAGCGAGTTCTTAACCATCGCGCCACTTGGCCGGCCCAATTTATTTGTGTCTTTATTATTTAAAGTGTGTTTCTTCTAGGCAGCCTATAGTTTGGCCTTGCTATTTAATCTGTTCTGACAGCCTCTGTCTTTGCACTGGGGCAAGTTCCTCCTGAGTACTCTACCCAGTTCCCAGAATGATGGACGTTTCTAGTCTGGCTGGTGAAGCAGCATCAGTACTCATCCTGTGTCAGTTCCAGGTACTGTTTCTCTTCATCTTTCTGGATGTTTCTTTTCCTTATATCCTGTATTTTTTCATGTCCATGAGTTGATCAGTCCTCTGTGGACTCTCTCTGTGAATTCCTGTCCTCTGTAGTGCACTGCACTGTGAGCTCTCACTACCTTAGTCACCCTGGTCGTGTAGCTCCAGCCTTTCTACTCAGGCTTGCTCCAGGTACACCTGGCTCCCCCTTTCCGCCCTACATCCTGAAGGCTCTCTCAGGCCGTGAGCAATTATAGGACTTACTTCACATGTTTCCTGTTCTCAGGGATCACTGTCTTTTATTGCCTGATGCCCAGAGTGTTGGGGAAAAGAGTTTTATATATTGTTTTGTTTTGTTTTGTTTTGTTTATTTAGTTATTTGAGGTGGGCGGGTAAATCTGTCCCTGTTTCTCATCTTGTATGGAAGTGGAAGTCCCCATGTCCGGGAGAACCCTTCACTCTGGAGTGAGCAGAGCGGGCACTGGGCCCAGAGGGCAGAGGGTGAGACTGGAAGGAGTTTGATGCGTCTCCCACTATTCGGTGGTGAAGAGCAGCACGCTATTATTTCTACAGCAAGTCCAAAGTATTTAGAAATTGAATTAGGCCTCTTAGTTATTAGCTATTTCCATTTCTTCTTAGACTTTTCACATGCTGTGATTTCCTTTTTCTGTGAACTTGGAGATCTAAAGTCATGGGAAAATAAAATTTTTTTATACAACCCCCAACCAACAAACTAATAAATGAAACCTCAAGGGTACTTGGTGAGCGTTTGGGCCGTTCTGGATGTACCCTTTCACCTTAAGATCACGAGTCAAAACCACTACATGTAGCACTGCTGTCACACCTCGCAACAGAACAAACTGCATCACGTAATTCAGTAGTGAGGGGACACAATTCTGTTGTCAATTTTCTTTATGTATAAAGATTATTTCCAAGTAGAAAGAAAAGAGAAAGATAAACCTTTCTGCAGGAATAATGAAAACCGATTTGCTGCAGCTTCTCTGCTATCCTTGTTGAAGAAGAGTGAAAATGTTTCATGATTTTGTAAGGACCCTAGGGGTGAAGTGTGCTGCTGCAGAAGGTAGCAGGCCCCTCTCTGATCCGGAGGTGTCAGGTTACAGACACTCAGCAACCTTCTTGAAGAGGCCAAAAGGATATCCCAGGAGTACCGCATTTCCCCATGTATAAGACGCACCCTTTTTCGAAAAATTTGGGGTCTAAAAACTGGGTGCACCCAGACCTCCAATCGAACACACTCCAACTTCCTTTGTTGTTAGAAGTCAGACATGTAAACCTAGTGTCTCTAAGGGTGTCTTAACTGCTCAGGACATTTGTTTGATTTAATGAGGCACCAGGATTCAGCCATATTCCAACTCAGCCTTCCACAGAGCATGATTTTCATACCACTGATCTGGCTCATTCGTTTCAAATCCAGAGAAGAGAAAAGATCAAACGGTGGGTGGGACCCCATGAGGTCTTCATCTGAGAGGCCAGGAACATTATTCCAGCAGGAAAACACTCTCTATTATCCCGCTGTTTATCAATAGCCAAGACAGCCTTCCTTCCCGGCCCCACAAATTACACCTAGGCTGGACATTTGTAGAGTTCCATTCTAGATAGATATGGAACAGAGTTTTCAAAGGATGTTTTACCTTTAAATCTAAAAAAAAAAAAAAAAAACCATGAGTTTCAAAAGTGTTCTCAAGGAGTAAGTTAAAGGCTGGTTAAGACTTTTTAAAAAAATATATTAAATTTATTGGAGTGGCATTAAAAAAAAAAAAAAAACCATGAGTGGCTGGAACATTAAAATAATCACAGGGAACTAAAAAGAATCTGTTTGGGGTAGATTTTCAATTGCATTAACCTCCTAGAAAAGTCTCTTTTTCTTCATCTCCTCTGGATGACCTGTTGGCAATAGCAGTGTGTTGAGCTGCTCTATGCCGAGACTTTCGGAAAAGATTGCACATCCACCTTGTCATGGCTCAGCTCACATCTGGTCTTCTCCATCCTGAGTTTGCCCCTGAATGTCTGTGTCTGCAGAAATGGTTTAATCCACAGGCAACCACCAGATCAAGACCAGAGTAATAGCCCCACCAAAGGCTCTCAGCCGAAGCTGCTCCCCCCCAACACGCTGAACTTTGAGCCAGAGTCGCCCATCAGTGTAAATAACGTAGCTCATTTAATTGAACAAAGCTGAATGGAATCATTAGGTGAGCTGCACTCTGAGACTGCTCACAGCTGATCCCTCTCCCTAATACCAGCTCCTAATCCTCATTGCTACCAACTCAGCACTTGTTTACTTGAATACTCCAGAGATGGCTTGAAGTGGTTGGAAGGAGAAAGCATAAATCAGCATCAAGTAAAGCCAGACCTAGTGGAAATCTCACAAAGAAAGACATCTTTGGGGTGATATCGAGACATATTGAAGTTTTGAGCATTTTCAAAAATACTCTGACAACAAGTGGGACACAATTGGGGATAAGTTTCCTTTATAGTGAATAATGCCAAAGGAAAGACCCCAAAAGTTCTAAAATTAGTCATCAACACCTACAAGAATGGGTAACTTGATTTAAATACCTGAAGTAAAAGCTTTACTTTTGTGGTTCCCAACTTTGCAACATAAAACACTTTTCAGGAAATCACTACGCACCACACCCCTCCTCCACCCTCCCAGCCCCCCCCCCCTCAGATGTATTCTTAGTACCCACGGAGTCAGAAGTGGGCAATGTCAGAAAGCTGCACTTTTAAACTAATTTATAGTTTACTCATCCTAACAGCATCTGCATACATTTGGAAAATATTATATGCAGTATTTATTGTCCATATGGCTTTATGGACCTCTTGCTCATCAAGGAGCCATTGCCCAGAGTTTAGGGGACCACTAATCTATTTGGTGCAATATTGACGATACCACAAAGTGAATTCTGGGAGGAAGCGAAGCCTTTGAGATTCACTTAGCTAGTGTTTCTGCAATCATTGGTCCACTTACTTAGGTTGGATCTCAAGAGAAAAATGACTCCTAGAGATACACGTTTTCCTATTTGATAACCAGATTATCTTGGTTGACGTTAACCTGATAGTCCTACTAAAGTCCTCTTGAATCACAGATAGCAAAGCAATGATACTTATTTTCTTTAGGCTGTTAATAAGTAACAACTTGGTTTCAGACAAAATCTGAATGGAGATTGCGTTGTCAAGACTCCACTTACTCCTAATGTTGTCTATTTTGAAAATACTGCCATCAATATTTTTGCATGTGAATTGCTCTTATGATGATGAAATAGACTTTGCCAATTATTTAAATGTTTTTTAAAAATTAAGATACTGTTTTTACTTTTTAAGTTTCCAATCTCTTATTTCAATAAGAAAACATATTTCACCGTTATTCATAAAGCACCGTTATTCAAAGGCCCAAATATAAATATTGATGAAAAAGTCACAGCACACTTCTGTGTTGGTTTGTTTTATGGGTCTTAATAAGCTAAATATAAATGGCCGATGTTTGCAATAAACTGCCCTGGACACTGTGGGCAGGGCTACCTGCCTACATTGGACGGGAAAGCCATGCACACTGCCAGACCACTTGCAGCCACTTCCTCTGAGATAAAATAGGCCCCAGGATGGTGTTGGACCATCTCACCAGGTACAGATCCTGACCTGGCCTCAGGGGGAGGTGAGGCTGACTCTCGCGGCTGCATTAGAAGGGAGTATGGACTCTCGGTGGGTATTAAATGGCCCCCTGTAGACATCGTCTCTTTGGAAGCAGCATGAAGAAGGTCCAATGGGGGAGAAGAAATACACAAATATGTTTTCTCTCTTTTTAGTCGCTGCTGGAGAGGAGTGGGGAAGAGGTAGATGACTGAAGGGTAAGAACAGAGAGGAATTTAGAATGGAAGGAGCTGAGAATGGAATAAAACAAAGCTAGACAGAGAGGAGGGTGCGTACCGAGGAGAGGAGAGACCATGCCCACTCATGATTGCCAAGGGCAGGCCACCTCCAGTGGGAAGAGGAGAACGCCCGAGTCTGCCTGCGTTCTGCGGGAGAGGGAGGTGATGGGGTGGCCCTCGGATCCCAGGCAGGGCCAGAGCAGACAGGATGGGGTGCTGTGCTCACTTGCCTCAGGGCGGCACAGAAGCAGAGCGGCCCCACCCCCACCCCCATCCACATCGGCCTCCACCAAGCTACACACCTCATGGTGGAGACCCCTGGGCCGCCACCGCAGGAGCCGCTGAAGAGCTGCCCAGCCTGACAGATGTGCCCGAGAAGGTCACGTCAGCATGGCAGTGCTGCGTCGTCCTGGAAGCTGAACACAACAAACAGCATTGTCCCTAAAGAGCGACCACGGCGATGAAAACTGACTTTCCTGCTTGCGAGCTCGGAGTTTTCATATGAGAAGTACAGCACCTACAGCGTGTTTGTGGGAATGAGGGGCAGGTGCCCTGTCCAGGTGGGTGGATTACACACGTGGGGATGAAAGAGAAAAAGGATACCCAACAGCTCCATGCCAGGGGTCATGGTGAGGCAGAGCTGCTGGGGGAGTGGGGCTTCGGCCCACAGGTGCCCCTTGCCAGAAAACTTTCGTGCCAGGGGGCTCTCATGCCAGGGGGCTCTCCATGCCAGGGGACTCCCTCCATGCCAGGTGGAATCTACCCAAGAGCCTGCAGACCCTCCAGTGACAGCCTCGCTCTCCCTCCCTCCCCAGGATATGGGGCAGGGGAAGAAAAGCTAGGTTGCTTAGTGATGGAAGAATCCAGTAAAACAAGAGGGACACTGAGGCAATGATTTTAAAGATAACAGAACAATTTTTCCAAATCATGGGACACACTTTCCACCTCTTTTATATAAGCGTCCCCTAATCTGGTGGTTACGACAGGAGTCGGCACAGCTCAGCCGTCCCTCATGTGTACACAAGAGAACACAGGCAGCGTGTGCTCTCTTTCAGAGCGGACCCTAGGAGTGCTGCTTTATAAATACTTGGAGGGTTCCCACGGCCACAGGAGAGCCACTGGTATATGTGCTTTCTCCTCTGCTCTCTAACCAGGCAGGAGGTTGCTTCTGCTCAGGACTCTCTGTGCTCTCTGCTGCTGCTGGAAAGTTCGTTCAGTGATTTAGAGTCTTCTTTCCTTTAGAAACTGGTCCCCACCCTTCCCGTCTCCGGTATCGCACACATGTGTCTTCGCCTTTCCTGGCTGGGTGTCCTCTTCTGGTTAATGTCCCAGCAGTCACCGAGGTGCGGCCTCCTGCCTTTGAACATGAGCCCTGGGCTTCCCTGCTCCATGTCACCATCAGCCAGCAGCCAGCCAGGCCATCTAGCAAACAGGGCAATGGAAATTTAGCCGATGAGTGCAGGGCTCCCAATACGAATTTCCCCTCTCTCATCACCATTTTATCCGACTTTGTGAAGATGCATATGAGCACTTCTGCAAGTCGGACTTTCTTCTGAAAATCAGGCCTGTCAAAGCTCTAAACATTTATGCTGTTATTTTTAATGGTTTGATCAATTATCTCGCACATGATGTTCCTGTAACCCTATCTGAGGCTGTAAGAAGAGTGTTGAATACATACGAGTGTTTCAGAAAAGTCTGTTGGTCACGTCAGCCACCCCCTGTTCAGGGACCTGTTTAATTCACTGTCCCCTGTGTTCTCAGTTATCGGAAGATATCTCTTCTATTTATCCTGACAGCTCATTAGTGGTCTTATTTTTACTATGTTGGAGTACATTTAAGTTTGACTCTACAAGACAACATTTCCATAAAATGTCTTCCCTGCCCCTGTTCCTAAGTGTCTCCAACAGAGAGGACGTCTTGCTTAGGCTGACGATAATCCTACAGGTTAAGGTGGACGTGAAAAAGAGTTATTAGCAAAGGGACAGCCCTAGGTAAAAGTGCAAGAAGTTCTAGCAAATTCCAAAAATATCTTATAGGCTGTTGATCTCATTATGCCATCCTTGGCCAAGAAAGCTCACTTGCAATTACTTAACTTTTCTGTACTTCTCAGACAAAAACTCGGAGCTCTTGGATGGGAAAGTCAATTTCATTGTCTTGGCCTTAACCCTTCAAAATGAATCAAAAATAGTGAATGGCTGGTTACAACATGCTTCAGAATCAGTATTAGGATTTTCCTTAAATTATAATTTTTTTTCACTTATGTGCCCAAACAAAAACTTGACAAGAGGAATTATTTTGATTTGGAGGTATGACGGGTCTTATACAATATGAGCTTTTTAAAGGCAAACTGACGTGTAATTATCCTTTTATCTGGACACCTTATAAAGTAGTTTTTATAATGGAATGGAACCCAACACCAAGGGCTTGACAATCTCCCAGATCCTAAGAGGCCACAGCATTGCTTGCCCCTAACCTTGGCTTGTACAGCTTCCTAACCGGACACTCCATCTGCCAGGGCAACACCTGCTCCTCTTTCAAGACCCACATTTGCAGAGTCTTCCCTGAGCCCCTTCCATTCCCCGTACCCTCTCATCCCCACCACAGTGGGGGATTTGATCATCCTTTCCATTGAGTCCCCACTGTGTGCTGTACAATCCTGACATCATCATACGCCTAGCATTTTATTGCACTTATAGTTTTACACGTGGGATCCACTTTCTCAACCAGGGTTTCTCAATCTCTGTACTATTTATATTGTGGGCAAGATAATTCTTTGCTGTGGAGACTGTCCTGTGTATTACGGGACATTTGGCATCATCCCTGGCCTCCACTAGATGCTATTAGCAACCCCCTCCCCAATAGTGACAACCAAAACTATTGTCAGACAAATATCTCTTGGGAGGCGAAATTGCCCCTCTTGAGAACCGTTGTTCTAGATTCTAGACCTTAAGGTCAGAAGGTGATGACAGTATTTTATTCTTATCATTAAACTCCTAGCACCTAGCAGACTCCCTGTTCTAGAGTGAGCATTTGGTAAGTATTTGTTGAATTTGAGAATCAAGTGATCATGTTAATACTGTCAATACAGTATTATACAATATAATACAGTATTAATATAGAACAAATGTTAATTTATTGTTAATAAATGCCTTCAAAAATTCTAATTCAGGAGGTTTGAGGTGGGCCAGGAAGGTGTATTTCCTAAAAGCATGCTTGAGAACTGCCTTAGGCCGTGCGACCCTTACAGAAGGGAAGGCCCGTTACCACTGCAGGCTCCGTCCTTCGAGAAGACAGATATGGCCCCACAGAGGGTATCGGTTTGGAGGGCAGACAAAGGAAATGCAAGTTACTGGGAGTCTGATCTCTCCTCCAGCTCAAAAACCCCTCTTCTGCTTCTCTTTGACACTTCTCCTTTTAAAGATAATTCCCATTAAAGAAAATTTCGAATGTCCATCACCTCCAGCGCAGTGGGTGCTACCGACATTGGTTTCCAGTCCTGTTGGATGTTGGCCAAGCTTACTTATCCTTACGTTCTTTTTACTGCTTAACTAGTATCTGGGTGAAGCCCTGGATCCCCTATGAGAGACCGGTTTCTTCAGCAACCGAGAGCTTGGAAAACGTGTTGTGAAAGTTTATCCCAGAGGGGATGTTCCAGAAACCTCTTTAGGTATTTATGAGTGAGCAATCAAAAAACAGGATTTTGTGAACTGATTTCATTTGCTTTTTTTCCTTGTGTGAGTCCAACTTCAAATCCAGCAGGACTGAATTCATATTGATGTTGTGACCTGTAAAGACTCTCGAACAAGGTCAAGGCCACTCTAGATCCTACAATGCAAGAACCAACTCACCAGATGCCTGTTCTGCTACCATTAGGGCACACAGGTTCTTTATCTGTTGTTTCACTCTTACATATCCCAGACTTAAAGAAGGTAGCCAAACAGTAAGTTTCAGAGGCCCAGACTCTGACCTTGATGGCAGCGAAGTGCGGGATTCAGCGAGTCTGTTTGTGGCGTTATGATAAATACAGCCCTCGGGAAGTCTTTTAATGCGCTATTGAACTGGTGTCAAGAAGAAAATGTCAAAATACTAAAAACAGACTGAAGTTAAAAATCTGGCCTCCAAGTCCATTAGAAGTTTACTCATTCCTCCGATTTTATATACACAGAGGTGACCTCACCCTGTCACATCACATGGTAGTGAGAGCAAAGTAATATGAAAACAATCAGATGGGCTGCACAGACGTTCCAAAGCCAGGACCTTGTGACGGAGTGAGGAGGTGAATGGCCCTAAACGGAGCAAAGGACGGAGCCTGCTCCATCTCTTCATATTTCCCCCCGATACCCATGGTTTCCAGAGTTGGTTATTCTCATCTGAGCCTAGCACAACTATACTGAAACAGATCTAGCTGATTTACATTCACTAACATGCATCAAGCTGGAAGAGTATCTAAAGACTCTCTTGTCTAGGAGTTTCCAAAGTTTGTTCCTCAAATGGCTAACATTCCTTGCAGAAATTCCAGAGGATTCCATAAGATTGAGGTGGAGGCTGAGGGGTCAGGGCCCAGGTTTCAAGCCTCAGCTTCTGCCATAAATATTGCATTTTTATCTGTTATTTACATTAGGGTGGTGAATTCAGGTCATTTAAAAAAAATGCTTTAAAAACGTTACACTCCCTAACCCCATTGTGAAGCTCAAATGTACAGGAGGGTTGAGACTTGCCCAAGATCGCATAATTAATTACTGGAAAAATGCAATGCAATCTTGCTCATCTGAGTCTCAATACGCTTTGCAGATTTTCAAATTTCAACCTCAATTTCATATTTCAAAATTCTGTGATTAATCTCTCAAAGGTTATTTCAAAACTCATTAATCTCTCAAATGCTTCTTTGCGGTAGTGTATAAATTCATGCTGTGAGTCGACTGGAAAAAATTCAGTAAAGATTCATGTTGTTTTAATTCATTCTTTACTAACAAATCCTTGTAATTACCAAGCTACTTTATTTTCCTAAGCACAAAGCTTATAGGCACAGACCCAAATGAAATTCTCAATTTGGAATCCATCTGAGCATTTATGTAATTTATTCCAGGGTTTCAACATACAAATTCTGGGGGCAGACAAACATTCAGTCTATTGTAGAGTGCGAGAAGAGAGGTGGGTCTTGGGCTGACCTTGGGGACAATCTAGCCATTTCTGACTCTTTGAAGAGGGGATATCAGCAAAGGGGCAGAAAAGTGAGTTTACAGAGGTGGGAGGGAGCCAGAGAGGGTGCAGTGTGTCACAGAGCCAGTGGAGAAGCACATGTCCTCCCTTCTCCTGATGATGGACTCCTCACACTAAAGCACCTTCCTGTCTTCAGGCTGGTCACTGGCAGGCCGAGACTTGCTGGAATATTTTTACATGCAGACATGTTAATTTGCTTTGCTGGTATTCAGCATGGGTTTCAAGTACAGATTGTTTCTAGGAAGAAATTTTATTTGTGTTTAATAGATATAAATCTCAATACACCATGTGACCAAAAATGTAACTTGGATTTTCAGCCTCACTGCCCTGACTCCACTGGGTGGCAAAAACTGAAAGTCAGTTCATTGGAACCCCTCCCCTTCCTCTGGAATTGTAGCTAAATTCTATGGGGCATACATCAAACCAAGCCATTATGTACGAGGTCTGACAATTATGTTCGCAAACTTGCATGAGAAAGGTGTGTGTAAAAAAGGGTCCCAAAGGAGCTCATCAATGAACAAAAGCAAAGGAGAGTTGAAGTTTGCCAAGACTGTTTGGAGACTCGAGACAATGTTTTGGGCCATGTTATCACTGGTGATGAAACATGGGTGTACTGATACGGCCCTGAAACAAAGCTACAAAGTGCACAGTGGAAGTCAGTCAATTCTCTATGACCAAAAAAGTTCCATCAGTCCAAACAAAGCAAGAGTCAAAACGATGTTGCTAATGTTTTTGATGTCAGAGGGATTACTCATTATGAACTTGTACCAACTAAACAAACAGTTAACCAAATTTACTATTTGGAAGTGCTGAAAGGCTATGTGAAAAAATTAGATGACCTGAACTCTTCGCCAACAGTTGCTGGCTTTTGTATCACGACAATGCACCAGCTCACATGGCACTGTCTATGAGGGAGTTTTTAGCCAGTAAACAAATAACTGTATTGGAACACCCTCCCTACTCACCTGATCTGACCCCCAATGACTTCTTTCTTTACCCTAAGATAAAGGAAATATTGAAAGGAAGACATTTTGATGACATTCAGGACATCAAGGGTAAGATGATGACAGCTCTGATGGCCATTTCAGAAAGAGAGCTTCAAAATTGCTTTAAAGGGTGGACCAGGTGCTGGCTTTGGTGCATAGCTTCCCAAGGGGAGTACTTTGAAGGTGACCATAGTGATATTCAGCACTGAGGTATGTAGCACTTTTTCTAGGATGAGTTCGCGAACTTAATTGTCTGACTTCGTATGTGGGAGAGCGACAGGAACACATTAGCCTCAATGTTGTTGTCCAAGCAGGTGCCAGCTGAGATCTCCCTCCTCCCATCAGGTCTGTGGTTACAAAAGTTAGATTATCATTCGTTTACTCATATGTAACCTCCTAAACATCAGCATTCTAAGTTCAGGATGTTAAAACAACATGAAAAAGCAATAATAAACATAATACTATCAACTATAATGGTATTGGCTTGGTGAGCAGATGGTGCTCTGGTCAAGTCATGGTAAATTTCTGAGATAATTAGTGCATGAGGAAGTCGTCATCTGTCTGTACTGCTAACTAAATCTGGCCTCCAGAAATGTATCCAAGTCAATTAAGACAAGAAACAAAGGGACTTTTGTTCACCATTGATTACATTATGAAGTGCAACACTTATATTTTCTAAAAGAAGTTTCTGGATAAAACAGAATCTTTTGCTTAGTCTGTGTTTTAGAATAAAATTATACTGAAAACTTGGACATTTCTGTAGTCTCATTTTAATCCTTTCCTAATTCTACTTTATCATTTTTCTAAGAATATTAATACTGGGCAAACCTAAAATGGGTAGAGATTTTTGAAGATTTCTCAAGTCAACACAAAAGTTATAAACAGAGGAATTAAAATTTGAGGAGAAAGAAAGTATTCTTCTTTCAGCAGCCATGCAAACTGTGCTGTACAAATAGATGTGCAAAATTTATAAACGCAGAGTCCTATATGGCCCAGAAACAGCAACATCAGGTTTAAGGAGCTCAGTTTAAACATCAAGTGCAATTAAAGGACTTCCATCCTTGTCCAACATCTCTGGAAGGACATTAAATATCTAAATACATGGTCTTAGACTCTAGAGTCATTCCCTAAAATTCTCTGCCCTCTGACACTCACTTCCCTCACCCCCCAGCTACCCCAGCCCTCTCCCTTCACTCACTAACTCAGCCCATAAGACTTCTGACCCATTCCATTCCCATGTCACTCAGCACTTACTGTACAAATCTACTTACTTAAGAATTATCTTAGGGGAACCCAAGGGGTGGGCAGTCTGTGACTTCTCCCATCATTCATATGTTTCCTAAGTGTATTCTTAGTCAAGATTATTTTGGTTTCAAGTCTCAAAGACCCACCTCAAATTGATGTATGCTCAAAAGCCAGGCTTTTGACCTAACTGTGACATTACAGAGTACAGTGTTTCAGTCACAGCTGGAGCCAGGTGTTCAAACATGGCCCCAGGAATGCATTTCTCTTCATCTCTTGGCTCTGTTTTCGTTTGTGTTGGCTTTGGTATGTGTCAGTCTCTTTGGGTGGGTTGGTGGGTGGATGGCCACTAGCATCATTAGACACATGCCCTAGCAACCTGAAAACCCTGGTGGAGACACAGCATCTCTACAAAATGTTGCAGAAAGAGTCCTGGGCTTGATGCTTTTTTGCCGACTTGAATCACGGACATTTCTGAATTTGAAAAGATAACATATGTGCCTGGCTCTTCTCATTTACCCATTCCTGGAGCTAGAGAACAGGGTAGCTTCACTCGGATCAGACGGGCAGTGGGTGGGATGCTAGTGGTCTCTTTGGGGGAAAACGGAAGAGCATTTATCTGAATAACAGAAAATGGATGCTGGAGAAGCCCTAACAGCAGATGGTAGTCAGGATGGGCTAGATTTGATACGTGGTAACAAATAACCTCCCAGTGATAGGAGAAACTCAACAGAAGTTGACCCCTTGCTCCTGCCACGCATACAGTGTGAGTTGGTGAGAGGTTCTGCTCACTGTGGTAACCCAGAATCCAGGATGATCAAGGATCCATGTTAACCTTTGCCTTCACAATCACCAGAGTAGGAAAAGGGATTGTTGTAGACTTCACACAGACAATTAAGTGATTCTGTCTGGAGGTGACACACATCGCTTTTGCTGGAAGGACAGGGAATTGCAATCCTTCCAAGTGCTTGGAAGAAGGAGAACTAGAATATTTGAGAAGAGCTCCACTGTCCATTTATGATAAAGACAATGATGCCCATAACAGAGAAGAGCCTGGGACACTATGGACACCTTTCTGCAGTGGCCACACAAACCTTACATCCTGCGGACGGATCCGGGTCAACTTCTACAGCCATAGACCCAACTCAGGGGAAATGAAAACACCTCAGGGCCCAGACTCTCTTACTTTCCCTCTTCACCTTTTTCATTTGCAGCCCCATGTCTCTACAAAGATTCTCAATACTTTATTATATTTGCACTTTTTCTTCCCTCCAAAAGAGAAAAGAAAATTTGGAGTTGATGAGTTTCAAGATTTCCCTTGCAAGGCCTCCATTTGGACAGGACCCCGTGTCCCACTTAGCTCTATGGCTGACAGAACCCTGGCATCTGGGCCGCACACAAGCCAAGAGCAGGTGGTGATGATGGGACATTTGAGTAACTTGGTCTGTATAATAAGCAAAGTGCTCTGTACCTTCTAGTATCAGTGAAAGTTAGCAGTTCAATTTTATTTCAAATTCAGCAACAGGTGTTGATTATTTGAAACCTGAGGAAACTAACATAAAGCAGAGACTGATGTCTTAAAAATCCTCTTTTTAAGTAGGTCTTTACAAGTTTCTGCTCAGTGTGCAGCCCATGCACTGCCACATGCACCATCATAGCAACTCAGTCCACAGGCCCTGCAAAGGTTTTTACCGACACCCTTAAGCAGGCCTCGTTAAATATGAGTGCCTAGAAAATTCTCCCAGTGCTCAGTGCATGCTGGGTTTACAATGCTGAAAAAAGTTTCACAAGCAGTGTTCACACAGAGAGGGTTTTCCTCCAGAAGACACTGTACAACAAACTTGATTTTCCTGTAGAAACATATATAACTTTATAATTCCTATCTTATATACACATGTTTTATTTCCATATTTAAGAAATTTAAGAAATCATTTTATGATGGTGGCAAAATTCAAGTGGTTTTCTTTAAGGAGGTTCTCTCAGCAATATTTGATAAGACATTTAGGAGAGTCTTAGAGGACCTTAGCTGCTTTTGAAGGGGGAATGAATTTAGAGATGTTTGTTTTGCACCATTTATCATAGTAGAAACCAAAGAAGATGAACTCTAAATTGGTATCTTTTAGAAACTGAGGGCTTCCTGTATTGGCCCAGATCAGAAGCTACTGAAAATTGGTGAAGTTAGGGTTTCAGACTGAATTAAGATTTTTGTTATATGCCAGTTGCAAAAATGTGGCTTTTGCTTTTTCCACAAGGAAGAGAGAGTGTTCTTGGCTACTACTGAATAGAATTTTAGTCAATGAGCTATAGATGGATCATCAATGTAGAGATCAAGTGTCTATTAATAGGTGGATGACATTCAAAATTGCAGAAAGGAGCTGTGCAAATGCCTTTGGGGTTTTAAGCAAAACCAAAGCATATAAACAAAGGTTCTGAGTGATTAACAATGAGCTCATAACAATGTCAGGGTTTCATGGCAAGAGACATAAGAAACTGCATGTGTTTCTGAATATGGGGTTGGCTCTCCGAAACCAGAGAACTGAGGGTAGACCGTTCACCAGATAAGAATAGTTGCAATTTATTGAATATTGACTGCATGCAAGGCACTGGCTAAGCACTTTAAACCGATTACCCTTGCTCAGTCCTCACAATGGTCTTCTGGGTAATTGTCCCAATTTCACCCCTTCCTACTGCATAATTCTAGGAAGTTGCTTAACCTCTCCTGCCTTGTGCATGCAAATGGCCTAGAACAGAGTCTGGCATTCACTCATTCACCTACGCGCCAGACACTGTCCCAGGCACTCGGCATACCACAGATCCCTGACCTCTCAGAGTTCCCATTTGTGATGGTTAATTTAACGTGTCAACTTGACTGGACTTTTAGGTAACATCATACTTAGTGATGAAAGACTAAATGCTTTCCCCCTAAAATTAGGAACAAGGCCAAGATGTCTTCTTTTACCATTCCTATTCAACATTATGCCGGAGGTCCTAGTCAGAGTGATAAGCAAGAAAAAGAAATATGATGCGTATCGATTGGAAAGGAAGAAGTAGAGTGGTCTCTAGTCATAGATGATATGCTTGCCTATATAGCAAGTCCTAAGATATCAACAAAAAAATCCTAAAACTAGTAAATGAGTTTAGCAAGTTTGAGGACACAAAGTCAACATACAAAATGAATGATAATTCTATATACTAGCAATAAGCAACTGGAAATAAGAAAAATTAAAGTATTATTTATAGTCATGCCAATAAAGCAACACTGGAGAATATTTAGGCATAAGTCCAATAAAATATATAGAGAGATTGTATCCTAGAAACTAAAAACACTGATGAAAGAAAGCAAATAAGATCTAAATAAATCAAGATATATCAAATTCATGGCTTGTGAGACAATGTTATTAAGATATGAATTCTTCCCAAGCTTATCATAGACTTAATGCAATACCTGCCAAAATCCCACAAGGAATGCTTTTTTTTGTAGAAATTAATAAGCTGATTCTAAAATTTATATGGAAAGGCAAAGGGACTTGAAAAGCCAAAATAATTTTGCAAAAGAAGAACAAAGTTAGATAGCTCATAATACCTAATTTCAAGACATTATAAAACTATAAAAGATATATCAATAGATCCGTGCAATAGAACATAAAGCCCATAAATAGACCACACATATGCGGTCAATTGATTTTTCAAAGGCACAAAGGCAACTGAATGGAGAAAAGCTAGTTTTGTGAACAATTAGTGCTGGGATATCGCTGCAGATGCAGAACAAAAGAACCTCATACTCTACACAAAAATTAACTCAAAATGGATTACAGACCTAAAAGTAAAAGCTGAAATTATAAAACTTCCAGAAGAAAACATAGGAGAAAAATCTTTGTAATTTGTTCAATATTTCACTAAGGTCACACAATCCATAAAAGAAAAAAATACATCTGACCTCAGCCATATTTAAAACTTCTGCCATATACAAGACACTATTAAGGGAATTAAAAAGTCAAGCCATACACTGGAAGAAAATATGCTAATCATATGTCTGACAAAAGACTTGTTTATAGACTGTACAAAACAGTTCAATAGCTCAATAATAGGAAAACAAATAACCAATTGAAAGAAACAAAGTATTTTAAAAGACATTTCACCAAAGATGATATCTAGATATCATATAAGCATATGAAATGATGGTCAACATCATTAGAAATTAGGGAAATTCAAATTAAAGCCAGGAGATACCATCCCACATCTGTTAGGATGGCTAAAATGTAAAAACCGAAGTGATAAATCGAGGTAGAGGCAAAGAGGTAGAGAAGCTGAAACTCTCATCCATTACAGTTAAGAATACAGATGGTACCGCCACTTTGAGAAACAGTTAGACGGCTTCTTGCAAAATGAAACATACATACACTTACCATATGACTAAGGAAGTCTATTCCTAGGGAAATAAAAACTTACATTCACACACAGTCCTGTGCATGAATGTTCACAGAAGCTTTATTCGTAATCATGCAAGACTGGAAACTCCTCAAATGCCCTTCACCTGGTAAGTGCATAACCAAATGATGGTGCATTTATACAATGAAACAGTACTTGGGAATTAAAAGGAATGAACTCTCGATACATGCAACAACATGTGTGACATACTGTTTTTTTAAAAAAAAATGATTTTTAGAAACTAAAAACAAACAAAGAATGAATCTGTACTTGGAAGGGTCCCTGGCTGGCACTTGGTAAGGGCTTATTAAAATTGGCTGTTATGGCTGTCTATATGGATGCATTAATATTTACCTTTTATTTGAACTGTGAACAAGGATACAAGCTATTTTCCAACTCAATGATTACAGATTACTTCAGAAGCATTTGGACAACAGAAAAATCCCTGAATTTACACCAAGAAAATCTTCTGACTGGTCAACAAGTTGTGGTACCTCTCAGACCACCATTTGTTTCCCATTAACGAGAGCATCCCCAAAGGACAAACAGCATTTTCTGATTCAGCATCAAAAACAGAACAGAGCTGTGGTCACCGAACAAATATTTCCTATACAACCAGGCAACCCAGAAATGTTGCAAATGGGCTCTAGAGAGTCTCAGAGCAGCTGTGCTTAACACGGAACTAGAACAATACAGATGAGAGCATACGGAGAAACAAACAAACACAAAATACCCACCATACAGGTATCATTTCCCTGAGCTTTTAGAAAATCCAGCCTTTCAAGTGTTGTTTTAATGTCAACCGTGAACTCTGAGATGGACGTGGACTGTACACATTTATCATTCACACTCCCTGGCACATGTGGCCACTGAAAGTTTGTTGAATTAAAGGAAGATGGGTAAACGCTGAACCATGAGGAAAGCCTGACCTGACATTGCTTCTAAACATTGTCACGTGCTGAGGGCATTCGTTGGGTTGCATTATTCTGCCAACATCGTCCTGAGTCTGGAGTGGGAGCCCACAAGGTCTTGTGCCAAGCCAGGCATGCAGTGCCAGGAGCTCCACATCACACATAGTCACCCCTGGATGAATCCTGAAGGTTTTCTAGAGCAGGACTAGCTCCCATAGAGAGCTTTCAGATGCACCTTTGAATCCCGCCATCGAATTCCCAGACTTTTTCATCCTGAGGCAAATCCATAAATTTCTTTTCAAGGAGGTGGTAGCAAGATGGAGGTTGCGAGGGTCATATAGAATGGATGGTGGCCTGTAAGCCATGCCTGTATAAGCTCAGGTGGGAGGGC
This sequence comes from Hipposideros armiger, assembly GCF_001890085.2. NCBI lineage: Eukaryota > Metazoa > Chordata > Mammalia > Chiroptera > Hipposideridae > Hipposideros > Hipposideros armiger. The sequence goes on along the minus strand of NW_017731754.1, from coordinate 320,133 downwards.
TGTGAGAAGAGTGTGCCTGGCTTCCCACTGGGGCAGGGATAGGGAGGACACAGAAGTCACACTAGGTGGCTGCAGGAGGCCGCTGGGGGTCTTGACCCCAGGGTCAGCCCAGGCACAGGAGGAGTGGCATCAATGCTTTCCCCTAAATTTTACTAAATTTTTGAGAGTAGCAAACACACCTCTCCTTTTGGCCTCATCAGCAGCTAGCACAGTGCTGAGTACATCGCAAAGGCTTAAGAATTCCCTGATAAATTGAACTAAGAAAACTTGGTGCTGAAGGAACCCAAATTTGTCAACTAAACCAAAGTTGGGTTCCACTGGGTAGAAAACACGGATTTGTTTCAAACAATCATTTCTCCCCTATTCTGACCACCTATCAGAGGGCCCCGAGAGGGAAAGGTTAGTATTTACAGGAACAAAATTTACAGGATGAGGCAGAGCAGTGCCGAAATGGCAAGTAAATAAGTTTGGACTTGACTGCTGGCGCTAGTCAACTGCCAAGAGGTTGGAGTTGACAGCCATGTTTTTGTCAAATGCAGATTCCATGGGAAAAAACTGTCTTGATTGATTAGCAATGTCTGACACAGGAAAGAGGACTGGTGGCCCAGGCCTCACACCTGTCATTCCTGCTGATGTGACGAGCAGGACCTGTAACCAGGTACATGACTTTGGCAGGTTATTTCAGGTTTCAGGATCTCAGGATCTTCAGGATTTCCCTAATGATATGAAAATCTAAACTAAATCCCCTTTAAAGTCTCAACCACCTCTAGGAAGAGAAGGCCTTTCCTACTTAAATGATCTCTCTAAAAATTGTCCTTAACTCATTTTTTCTAATGAAATCATAATGTGCTAAAACGAATGGGTGATTTTGAAAAACACATGTTCGATTTCCAGGTGTCTTTCTAGATCCACTCTTTCTTCCTTCACCCTGCTCTCTGTCTCAGGGGCTGACCTGTTTCACCTTCATCAACCAGCTGCCTTGCCACCTGGCCTCCAGGTGAGTTTGGGCAATGAGAAACCCTGGCAGGAAGTAGGAGAGATAGCAAGAGGAAGGAGGAAAGGAAGAGGAAGAGGGGAGACCGAGAAGGAGGAGGCCTGGGCTCCCTCCCTGCAGGACTGCCTTGGACCCTTGAGTGAGGTCATTGCTTCTTTAAAACTGGACTTCTCTCCTAGACGCCTGGATTCTGCTAACCACTCTTTCCTCTGACTTTCCACGCACAGGGGCAGTAACAGCCCACAGATGCAGCATTCCCCACCCATACCAACATAAGCAGTCCCTTTCTTAAACCCCCCTTGAATGATCCTAATTTGAAGGTAACATCCACCATCACAGGGCCTCATACAAGTCCGTAAATAATAAATGTTTGCTTAATTCATGAAATAGTCGAAGCTCTATATCTGCTCAGATGGCTGTATCACTTTTGGAAAGGTCTGGTGCAGGTTGTAGAGAGCAAGGATAGAGAACTGTAGAGCAGAAACGAAGCTTCCTGAATGAGAGCAAACAGTAGGATGTGATGTGTGTACACCAGCTTGACTCCTCTGGTGTCTCTTTTGCTCGCTAAGCCTCTCTTGGTATCACAATTAATATCACGGCAGCTTTCACTCTCTGCATCCACTGTCTCTCTGTCTGTCTATCCACCTATCATCTCCCTAAAGGGATAATCTGATGGACGCATCTGGAGTGTCCCTATAGTCACGCTCTAGTTCCAGCATTATTCTTGTCCAATGAGACTTGGACAGGGGAGCCAACTTTTGCTCCTTCACAAAGTTGCTTTTCTCAGAAAGGGACAGTAGATGGAAATGTAACTTGTGGGTGCTTTGAGGAGTCCTGGCCTGTTCAGTACAAGTGAACTTCAAAGACATGAAAAACAGGCCAGGGGAGGAAGGTGATGGCAAGCGGTCACTACAGAGTTCCACGAGACAAAACTCCCACCCAGGCCCTCCACTACCTAGTGGCAACTGGCCTTCTGGAAGATTAGGGGTCAAGTAGACTTTGGGGGCCCCTATTTGCATGGGTTTTTCTTTCCTGCAAGATTTTTTTTTTTGCCCCTAACAGCAAGTTCTCCTGCTTTTTGACAGAAAGAAGAAAGCATAAGAGCCTTGAGGTACCAAACTTTTATATTCTATGTTCTATGTTGCAATGGCATACAATGTATCTTGGTTATCAGGTCTCCAATTTCTAAATAAATTTTAAAAATCACAAAAATGAAAATCATTGTCTCAGAAGCGGAAATCAGCTAACCAAAGACCACTGTCAAACACTGGAGGAATTTGCGCATGCCAATGGGACCTTTTTTTTTTTTAAAGATTTTTATTGGGGAATTGGGGGCATGGGAACAGCGCTGGGGAATTGGGGGAAGGGGAACAGACAAGTTGCTGTCCTTTTGTTCTTCAGTCTAGTTGTGGAGGATGTTGCTTCACTGGCCCAAGCTGGCACCATCATTGCGCTCTTCCCGGGCGAGGCAGATCAGTCACCAGCTTCTGGGCGGCCGCTCACTGTGGCTGCTGGCCGCTCACGCTGGCTCCTGGCTATACACGGTAGCCCATGGCAACCCACTGCCACAGGGGCTGCAGCCCACGCCGTTGCCGTTGACTCACGGCAGCCCAGCTCCAGGTCGAGCTGTTGTTCAGTATCTTAGCTGTAGAGAGCAGTGTCACTGGCCCTTATATGTGGGATCCGAACCGGGGCTCCCTGGCATACCAAGCCAGTTCTTAACCAACGTGCCACTCGGCCAGCCCCCAATGGGACTTTTTGAGAAAATGAGCCTGGCCTCCAATGTTCTCTCCTTTGAAACAAAATGAACAGGGCCACCATATTGAATGAAGTCAGGCATCTAGAAGAAATGCAATCAGAGGAGAGCAGCAGAATAGCCATTCAGTTATCCATGTATTCATTTGTTCTTGCATTCAAGATTATTTATTGAACACCTGCTATGGGCCAGGCTCTGTGTTAGATGCCAGGATATGACAGTAAACTAAATAACAGATGTGGCCTCTGCCTTCATGACACTTACAAGTCAGTGGGTGGTGGAAATTGGTATGGCAAGGTTCCAAAATAGATGGACATCAATTAATTTTTCTGTTGGAGAGGAGATTTCAGCTAATCTTGAGGTAGATACCTTTTATTTTGGGAAATTCACAAAAGGGCTCTTTTTTCACCCAAACATAAAGTAAGTGCCCAGTTACTGTTTGGGAGGTGGGATGAGGCCTGGCTGGGTGACTCTGGGTGGAAAAATTTTACCCTGGGTGGAAAAGTTCCTCTCTTCTTTCCTGTCGATGTCTGGAGTTTGAAGGTGGGTGGCTAATTGGATGGGTGGACTTGGATTGGGGTCAGCAGCCCCTGGGTGGGACAGGATCAAGACCCCCTCTTTTATGGTGCCAAACTTGTAGCAAAATAATGGATCAACTAGGTTAGTCCTACTGAGTTCAAAGATCAACAACTGAGCATTATTTCACTATTGCTTTTAAAAGTCAAGTCTGAGATCCCATGTCCCAAGGAAGAAACCTTTCAGTTTCAGGCATTATTGATCGCTTCCTCCCCCTGCTATGCCCACCTCTCTTCTCTCCAGCCATATGGTGTCCAAGGTCATTCCCAATCCTAAGCATTTGAGGGGCCTCTTCACTGTCTTCAGTCCCCACTTGCCCATGACACAATCGTCTGCTCTATTTGTGTCTATTCACTTTCACCAGCTAACATCTGGTATATTCGTTTGTGTGTTTTCTGTCTGCCCCACTGGGATACAATCTCCAAGAGGGCAGGGATTGGGTGTATTTTGGTCATCCTGCAGCTGGGGCATCTAGAAGAGTGTCTGGCATGTATTTTGGATTCAACTGATATTTGCTGAGTGAATGAGAGGAGTGACTTGTCACTAACACTGTGTCCACTGCCCGGGCCTCCATGGCCCCTGAGGACAAACACACTGCTGCTCCATGCCATGTGGAGCCTGGCACTGGTCACCCAACAGCCCAACAGCACCTCCTGCACATTATTTCCTGTCCTGAGATTGCATGGTCCAACCTTGGGAAACCCTTTAACACTCAAGGGCATTTTTATTCTTGACCAACAAACAATTTCTGCTTGAGAGAGTATTGCTTTCTTAATTTGGACCCCCAAAGTTTTTTGTGTTAAACTTATTGGCTTCTATTTCTATATTAATTTATTTCACTTATATCATAAATCCTATGTGATTGTTCTCATTATGATTTAAAAATTTTATACATTAATAACCTACAGCTGAGACTTAAAACCATACCTCCATTCATAAGAGGTGTGATCTGGTTTTTCAGCCCATTTTACTGAGCTCAGCCTAATCTGAGAATTGGGACATGGGATGGTTAAAAAGATATTTTACTTTTTAAACTCACTTTTTATCTCTAATGCAAAGCAGTTACATCTCAAGGAGATGATTTTAATGCATTAAGATCATGTAAGATGTTACAGAACCATGGGGTGCTTTTGGCGCTGGAATCGTTTTATAATTATGTGTTGTGATTAAGACCTATGAGCTGTGCCAAGAGAGGCAAACCCATTCTAACCCCATTCATCATCACATTCTCAAATTCCTCACCCTCCTGAGCTGACCAAGATATGCGGTTTGAATAGGTCAAAAAGGAAAAAAAATAAGTCAAAACTCATCTGGAATACCCTGGAAATTATGTTTTCACCAAATGGTAATATTAAATATGCAAGAAGCCATGAGATTCCGATCAAGATGGCAGAGAAGGTAAATGCTGTGCGTGCAACCTCTGACGACCACATCAAAATTACAACTAAACTATAGAACAATTGTCATCGTGAATTGCCTCATTCACCATTGAGAATTGCCTTAAGTCTAGTTGAATGGAAGCCCTACAACTAAGAACATACAGAAGAAGCCAGCTCAAGACTGGTAGGAGGGGCAGAGATATAGAATGGGCTGGTTTCACACCCACATGTGACCATTAAATATCAGGAGGGATATCTCACCTACAGAGATCCCCCTCCCGCAGAGGAGCAAGCCGTCCCAGCACCACAGCCCAAGGTTCCAGTGCCAGGGAAAAGTCCCCATAATTTCTGGTTGTGAAAACCAGCCGAGATTGTGGCTGAGTGAACAAAGGGGGTGAGGGTGGGGGGCAGCTGGAGTCCCAGGAGATCCTCTTAAAGGGCCCATGCATGGACTTACTCACCAATGGAATATCACTGGCTCTGAGCTCCAGCACTGGGGCAGCAGCTGGAGAAGCGATAGGAACATATGGGGAGGAACTGAGTTGTCTTGCTTCGGGGTGAGGGCTGGAGGAACAGCTTTCTCCAAGACAGAAGCACTGGCAGAAGCCATTCTTTCTTTGTTGAGCCCTCCCCCTTCCTGGCAGGCAAGCACAGGCGGCCGCCATATCTGTGTCTCCACCAACCAGGGTAACAATGTTCATTTGTTTTGATTCCCTGAGACCCCACCCTCCCCAACTTTCAGACACACCAAGCCACTTCTAGTGGCTTTTCCGTACAAACAACTGGTCTTAGCTCAGGCTGCAGACTTTCCTAAAGCCTCTCAGAGGTTCACAAAACCCAGACAAACAGCATCTGTCTTCAGCATGCCCTGTACCCCTGGCTGAGTAGCCCTAATCCCAGAACTAGCCAGCTCTGGTTCATGGCTTGGCCTCTCGAGGCACCTCCAAGCAAAGTGTGGGCAGTGGTAATCTGCAGATTGTTTTGTGGCTCATGCCAGGTGACCCAGGGCAAGGCACAGGCTACAGCTGAACTTAGCCTTCAGTGGGTTCCCTCCCAGGTGGTCCTGGGGCTGGCACGCCCAGTGGCCCAGCTTCAAAATGAGCTGGAGCGTCACCTGGCCGCCTCCAAGGATGACACACCCAAAGGACGGACTGAGCAGGCACCAGAGCCCTGCTAAAGCAAATCCTGCTCCACACGGTCAGCCCCTGCACTATAGCTCCTCCACTGCAGTCACAGCCAGTCCTCACAATCAATGAACCTGAGGGTCAATCCCTCCCACTGACATGCAAATAGCAACCAAGACTCAACTACAACAGGGGGACATACACAACCCACAAAATGACATGCCTGGAGCACCCAGCTCTGGTGACCAGGGAAACTGTGCCACTGGGCCCTACAGGACACCTACTATATAAGTCCACTCTATTAAGACCAGGAGACATAGCAGCCCTACCTAATATATAGAAACAAATACAGGGAGACAGCTAAAATGAGGAGACAAAGAAACATGTCCTAAATAAAAGAACAGAACAAAGCTCCAGAAAACAAAAAAACTAAACTAAACTACACTAAATGGAGACAAGCAATCTAACAGACACAGAGTTCAAAACACTGGTTATAAGGATGCTCAGTGATCTCAGGGAAAACTTCAACAAAGAGATAAGAAGCATAAAATGGAGATAGAAAATATAGAAAAGAACCAGTCAGAAATAAAGAATACAATAACTGAAATGAAGAATATGTTAGAGGGGTTCAACAGTAGATTGGATGAAGCAGAGGATAGACTCAGCAATTTAGAAGATAAAGCAGCAGAAAACACCCAATCAGAACAGCAAAAAAAAATCCAAAAATTTGAGGAGAGCTTAAGGGGCCTCAGGGACATCATCAAACATACCAACATTCACTTCATAGGAGTACCAGAAGAGAGAGAGCAGGGAATTGGAATCCTATTTGAAGAAATAATGACAGAAAACTTCCCTAACCTGGTAAAGGAAATGGATATTCAAGCCCAGGAAGGGCAGAGAGTTCCAAACAAGATGAACCCTAAAGGCCAACACCAAGACACATCATAATTAAAATGCCAAAAGTTAAAGACAAAGAGAGAATCTTAAAAGCAGCAAGAGAAAAGCAGTTAATTACCTACAAGAGAGCTCCTATAAGACTGTCAGTTGAATTCTCAACAGAAACTTTGCAGGCCACACAGGATTGGCAGCAAATATTTAAAGTGATGAAAAGCAAGGGCCTATAACCAATATTACTCTACCCAGCAAAGCTATCATTTAGAATCGAAGGACAGATAAAGAGCTTCCCAGACAAGAAAACGCTAAACAAAGGAGTCCATCACCACTAAACAAGCATTAGATGGAATCACAGAGGGACTTCTTTAAGACCAAAAAAATAAAAAATACAAATAATAAAATGGCAACAACTACATATCTATCAAAAATTACTTTAAACATATATGGATTAAATGCTCCAATTAAAAAACATAGGGTGACTGAATGGATAGGAAAACAAGACTCTTACATATGCTACTTACAAGAGACTCACTTTAGATCAAAAGACATAGATGGACTGAAAGTAAAGGGACAGAGAAAGATATTTCATGAAAATGGAAACAAGCAAAAAGCTTATACTTTTACCACACAAAATAGAGTTTAAAACAAAGGCTGTAGGGGTCAGCTGAGTGGCACATTGGTTAGGAGTTGACTTGGGATGCGAGCTCTGAGCAGCAGGGCCACAGTTTGGATCCCACATGAGGGCCAGTGATGCTGCGCCCTCTACAGCTAAGACGGTGAGCAACAGCTCGACCTGGAGCTGGGCTGCTGTGAGTTGCCAGCGACAGCATAGGCTGCAGTGGGGCTGGCCAGCAGCTGGTGTGAGCTTTCATGAGCTGCCATGAGCCGCCATAAGTGGCCGTCCAATGGCCAGCGAGCGACTGCCTCCCCGGGGAAGAGCGCAATGATAATACCAACATGGACCAGTGAAGCAATGTCCTCCACAACTAGACTGAAGAACAAAAGGACAGCAACTTGTCTGTTCTCCTTCCCCGATTCCCCTTTAAAAAAAACCAAAAAACGAAACAAAAAAAATAACAAAGGCTGTAACAAAAGACAATGAAGGACCTAGTAATCCCATTTCTGGTTATTTATCTGAAGAAACCCAAAACACTGCTTTGAGGGTATGTGTTCACCCATACATTCATTGCAGCATTGTTTACAATAGCCAAGATATGAAGGCAGCCTGGGTGTCCCTGAATGTGTGAAGGGATAAAGGAGAGGTGGTACATATATACAATAGAATATTACAAAGCCATTTAAAGGAATGAAATCTTGTCATGTGCGACAACCTGGATGAACCTAGAGGGTATTGTGCTGAGTGCAGTCAGACAGCGAAAGACAAATCATATGATTTCACTAACAACCAAAATTAACAAACAAATGAAATAGAAACAAATTCATAGATACAGAGAACATTTTGATGGTTGCCAGATGGGAGGGGTCTGGGGGTGGGTGAAAAGGGGGAAGGGATTAAGAAGTACAAATTGGTTGTTACACAGTAGTCATGGGGGTGCATGGTTAGCATAAGGAATATTTTCAATAATATTGTCATAACTATGTATGGTGTCAGATGAGTACTAGATTTACTGGGGTGATAGTTGGGAAGGAGTTGAGGGTAGGGTGAAAAGGTAGAGGGATTAAGAAATGTAAATTGGAAGTTACAAAATAGTCAATGGGATGTAAAGTAAAGCATAGGGAATATAGTCAATAATATGGTAATAACTATGTATAGTGCCAGGTGGGTAATAGACTAGTCAGGGGGGTCATTTCTTAAATTATATAAATGTCTAACCACTTTGCCATACCCCAGAAATTAATATAATATTGAATGTCAACTGTAATTGAAAAATTAAAAAGGCGGGGAAAAGATAAAGGAGAATAGAAGTTCAAAGCTCCAGGTATAAAACAAGTCATGGGAGTGTAACGTACAGCTTGGTGAATATAGTCAATAATTTTGTGATAGTGTGGGACAGTGTCAGATGGTTGTTGGACTTATCATGGTGATTACTTCTTCAGGTGTATAAATGCTGAGTAACTATGGTGGACCCCTGAAACTAACATAACATTTTATGTTAGCTATATTTTAATAAAAATTTAAAATATATATGCAAGAAGCCTCTTAAAGAACACAATATTTCCCGAGGCAGTAGCACAGAAGGCTTGCCAAATGGGAAGCTTGAGACTCCAGGATCCAACCACTCAACAGAGATTTCATGTTTACTAGTCAGAAAATCAATCAACCACAAGTAAGAAAAGCAAACAAACATTTATTAAGTAGCATGTGCCAGTTTGTAAGTTAGCACTTCGCTTTAACCTTCTTTAAGCCTCCAGAAAACTCTAATGCATGGCTATGAAAACTTTTTCTTACAAGGTGAGACAGAAAATGTTTTAGGCCTTGGGATCCACGTATGTCACATAGTATTGGTGTTTTCTTGTCTGTTGGTTTTGTTTACAGCCCTTGAAATTCATAGGAATCATTCTGAGCTTTTTACAAGTCATGTAAAAACAGGCTGGGGGCCTCCAGTCTCAAGTTTAGACATGAACAGTTATAGTTAAGGTTTTTCAGTGACGGGCATCTCGCTATTTTCCAAGGAGGCTCATGTGATAGTTGGACTCTTCCAAAGCTCTTTGTCATAGTGAGTCAGATTTTCTTTTCCTTTAATTCGCACTTGGAACTACCTCCGACCTCTGGAGTTGGCAAACGCTGTTCCTCCTCAGAGCCTTTGAAATAGATGAAATCTTCTTTAGGAAAACAGACCCATTAAGGCCCCCCTAACTGGATGTGAAATGATGTCCTGAAACATGGCCTCCAGAATTTACACAGTGCTGGAACCTTGACATGCCCGCGTGGACTTATTTGAACTATTACGTAACCTAATTTGGACAAGACCTTGGTAATAATACCACCTATGCTCAGATTCAGTGTTTTTGTTTTTGTTTTGGCTGCTCTATCATCTGGGGTTCGTAGTAATTTCCACCAAAAATTGCAGACATTTATTTTTAATAAAAATTCCGTTTTCTATAATCAAATACAGTCTCAGGTACCAGACAGGGCTCGAAAATCATTGCATGAGTGAATGCCAGTGAATTCTTTGTGTTTCTGTGAAGTGAGCAGAAAACCCTTCTGAGAGGATGTATCCTTCGGTGGTCACCTGCACCTCTGTGCTGATCCAGTCTCCTTCCCTTCTTCCAAAGGAGGCCCCATAACCAAGACAGGCTTGTGGGACAGACAACAGCTCTTCTCTTACATGCTGATGAATTATTTATGCCCGAAAAAACACTTTCGGGAAATGTGCGATCTGCTGGGGCTCTCCCCCACGGGGCCTCATTTTGGCCTCTTTCTCTGCTTTCCAACAGCAGGCCAGTGGATGCTGCACCAAACAGAAATTTGGAGGGGCGGAAGCAAGTTATGTGCTTATTAGAAAAACTCACTTAAAGATCTTATTTTGGGCTTGGCATTGTGAAGTACATTTGAGTGTTAATCAGTGTGAAAAATACGGTGTTTTTTTTTGGATAGCCTTTTAAAAATAACCCCTCTTTCATGTATAAGAGTGCCAAAGGCTGCTTAAAGATTCCTATACTGTTTGCAAATGAAAATGTAACATACGAACTGGGTATCTAATCTGTCCCTCTAAGGAATTCCAGTATTCTCCCAGGCTGTCAGAATGCTTGCATTTTCTTTACTGTTGTTTACTATAGAAAGGGGATGGTGGAAGTTGGGGGAAATGTCAGCTATTACAGCCACATCACAAAGACCCTGTAAAGTCACTTGTTTGTAAGTTTTACCTTCAACCCTGCCAGATACATCAGGTTTCACCTCAGCACAGCCCTGGCACTGAAAACAATTGACTCCAGGCGCCTGGACTGCATTCTGCGGTGAAATCATTGATGCTAGTGGCAAAGCCAGTCAGCCCAGGAAAGTGTTTGCCTCCAGTTAAACCCTTTTGTGCTGCAGTCAAGAGGGGTAAGATGCTTATATTTTGAGGAGTAGATACTGAGATAGACAGGAAAGGGAAAAGGAGGTTTTTAAGACTAGATTTTCAAATTATTTGTGACCTAACATCTGAATGAATCTGAAAACGTACTGGATATGCCCCCACCCCACCTCACCCCCACCTCACCCCCCTCCGGAGGCAGTTAGTACATTTTTCACCTGGGTACGGAAAGAAGGTCTTCTTAGGTAGAAGGTGCTCTGTTTGCATCTAGTTCAACACTAGCATCGCACCATCCTAAACATTCCCACAGTCCAGCGCTATTCACAGGAGAAACGCATACCTTTCCATTGTTGTCATAGTCTGTAGAGCACAGATACTTTGGACACGTCTAGAAGATGTTAATAAACAGCACCTTTGCTCCAAAAAGTCCCACACACATTTATCTAGTGAACAGGAACAAATTTAGCAATTTTAATCAATGTTCTTGTAGACAAGTGTGGATATGTATATGCATATATACATACATATATATATATATATATATATATATCAAAATGAGAATTTACAAAGAAGATTTGATACATTTGGTCTAGCAGTGGGTAAGTCCATGGGATAAATCTTAAGTAGGGTACATTTCCTTTGGTGGTGATTTCAGTAATTCAGTTCTACTGCATAAAAAGAGATCCGAAGCTTAAATTCAGCTAGTTTTGGAGGAGTCCAGTGAGGAAAAAGAAAGCGTGTAGCGTTCCATGAAGCCAGCACAGCGTGCTTCTGCTGTTCCCTGGAAATACCAAGGGGTCTGAATTTTGTGCCTAAAGAGTGTGAAAATCGCCCTGAATCAGTGGGCATCCTCTGTAGTGGCGTGTTTCACTTGTCTCTGGGATGTGCTATTATAAGCAAAATGTATGGAGAAGCAAAGTTAACAGCAACATTGAATCCTGTGTGCAGTCCAGGCCAGGAAGTGGGGCTGAGTTCCAGACTGAAGATGCCCAAAATATCCAGTGTCCATCTTGTGGCCTTGCTGACGCCCGGGGCTGTGTGGCTTTGGACACCATCTAGTTTTCCTGCTCATGGCCCCTAGTGCAAGTTAGTCAAGGGGGCCAGGCAGGGTGAGCTTTCAGCATGATTCAGCCTGGGTTACCACTTCCCTGGGATGGAGACCCCACACTCGTACCAGCCCACATAGTAGTAGGGGGTTCCAAAGCCAATGTTGCCAAAGCTGACGGGCTCCTGGCGATACTGGCGATAGTAGCCTAGGGTAAACGCAAAGAGAGAGAGAGAAAATGCATCTGTGATGTTACGATTTATAGTGAGAAATATGTATTTGGTCTTCATCTCCATTCCTGGCATAGAGCTCCCAAAACCCTTGGGATTTACTAAGTGATAAGAGCAATAAAGGTGTCTTAATATTTGTACCAAACCTCTTTTAAGCACACTTGAATTTATGTTAATGGGGTAACTTTTGAAAGCACCTAAGGATGAGGGCTGGTCCCCAGAGGAAGAAAACATGTGATTAGAAAGCTGGGATTTTCAGTCCCACCCACCCAACCTCTGGGGAGGAGAGAGGGGCTGGAGATGACTTCAGTCCCCAATGGTCAATGATTTCATCAAGCGTGCCTATGTAATGAAGCCTCCACAACAACCGCAGAGCATGGGTTTTGGAGAGCTTCAAGGTTGGTGAACATGTAGAGATGGGGGGCAAGTGGCACACCTGGAGAGGACATGGAAGCTCTGTGACTTTTCCCCATACCTTGCCCTGTACATTTCTTCCATCTGGCTGTTCCTGAGTTATGTTCTTTAATAATAAACGGGTAAACTAGTAAGTAATATGTTTCTCGGAGTTCTGTGAGCTGCCCTAGCAAGTTAATCAAACCCAAAGAGGGTATTGTGGGAACCTTGGATCTATAGCTGGTTGGTCAGAAGCACAGGTGACAACCTGGACTTGTGATTGGCATCGGGAGTGGGTGAGGACAGGCACTCTGATGGACTGAGCCCTTAACCTATGGGATCTGATGTTACTCCAGGTAGAGAGCATCAGAATTGAGTTTCATTGTAGGACACACAGCTCGTGTTAGAGAATGGCTTGGTGTGGGGAAAAAACATACTTGGAATTGGTACTAGTATCATAGCACCAGAAGGACCCAAACCAACTGGAAAAATTTTCATTCTTACAACCTCGTTCAGACAGAAGACCTCTGATAAGTTGTTCTTATGACAAATGTTACTTCCAAATAAACACCACCATTTTGGCGTGGGGTCACAGTAGCCTCTGAGGTTTCTTCCAGGCATGATTTGTAGCAATAATCCAGTCCCCACACGTGTGTAACACATGTAGGAAAGTGTTCATTAGTATCCCCTCTCTCTCTCTCCACAAAAGAAGATAATTTAGCCAATCTCTATGGAGCCCTGACCACAGGGCAAGAGTCCCACCTGGTCCTCACAGAACTTGGGGCCTCCCAGCGTGCCCCCGACCTCAAGCCTCCAAGGCCTACTTCTTGGGAGTCTGTGGTAGACTCTTAGATCTTTCAAGGAAATCTCTCAAAGGAAAGAATGCTGTAGTGTTTCTGACCATTTCTCCTTTGAAGTAGAAGTGATGTCCCGACCTCCTCAATTTTTTCTTTCTTTCTTTTCTTCTCAGCAATTCAACAGCTGCTCTTGCCCCGTGGCCCTGTTGACCCTTGCGAGATGAGAGGTGACCCACCATTCTACCAGTGAGTGGGTTGATTAACCAGCACCTCTCTTCAGAACCAAAACCATGATCATGACCACAGTCTCAGAAACACAGTGAAATACAAATAATGTAATAGTAACCCTGGGGTACTGCAAGATCCCTCAAAAAATGAAGACTTGTGATACATTTTATATGCATATTTTAATTGTATGTATCAACTTGGCTAGGCTGTTTTATCCAGATATTTGGTCAAACATTATTGTAGGTGTTTCTATGAAGTTGGTTTTTAGATGAGATTAACATTTAAATCAGCAGACTCTGAGTAAAGCAGATTACCCTCCATAATGTGGGTGGGCCTCATCCAGTCAATTGAAGGCCCTAATAGAAAAAGACTGACCTTCCCTGAAGAGGGAGTTATTCTGCCAGTGGATTCAAACTGCAACATTGACTCTTCCCTGGGTCTCCAGCCTGCTGGCCTACCCTGCAGATTCTGGACTTGTCAGCCTCTACAATCATGTCAGCCAATTCCTTAAAATCTCTCTCTCTTTCCTTCTCTCTCTCTCCCTCTCTCTCTTTCTTTCTCTCTTTCTCCCCCCTCTCCCCCCCCCATTGATTCTGTTTCTCTGGTGAACACTGACTAATGCACTTATTTTACTGTTTTGTGTATTTTACTGTATCTTAATTCTTTGAAAATTGGTAATTATTGTACCTTTTTATTTCCAAACTAAAAAAGTTGACACATCAGAATATCTCATGTCTTGAAAATGCCAGATCCCTAAGAGTTGACTGCATAATGGAAACGTGCTGGACTTCATTCAGTTCTTCTGTTTACTTATTTGTTTGTTTGGGGGTTGGGGGAGTTAGTAACATATAGCAAGTTGTTAGCTTTTGAGATGAATATACTTGTTCTCAGCTTATAATGCCATAATCAAATAGTTGATACATTGTCACCTGAAGTGTATCATGGTCGGTTTGCATTTGTTTATTTTTCCTTCCTCTATACTTTTGTTCTTGTCATTCTCCACCTGGAAGGCCCTCCAATCTGTGCACGTCTAGGTATCTTTATGACTCAGCCCAGGTTCTGCCTCTTCTGAAGAGTCTCCCTGACAGCCTCAGGTAGGGCCTGCCTCCCTTGAACTCAGATAGTGGCTGTAATCTGCATGATTACTTGACAATAGGACAACCATGTGACATAACTCCTGTCATTACATATACTTTAAGTTGTACACTCTTAGTTACCTTTTACATAGTTATCTTCCCTTTCTGGTTATGAAACATGTTCCTGAGAGTAGCAATAAGGTTTTATATTCCTTTGCATCCCTACTCCCCTAGGCTCACCCCAATTCCAGCCCACGGTAGGAGTATTTTGTTGATTCCTTATTTTTATGATCCAAAATGCTGCCAACATCTGTCTTCAAATGGTAAGCCAAAGGCAGGGCCACAGTGAATTTTCTCCTCATATTAGCATTCCTCTCCCACCTCCCAGTTAATATATCAGAACTTTGTTCTCATTACCTTGAATTCTAGGGAGGCCTTCTATATAGGACTGAGGCCCTGTTCTTCCATCAAGATGTGAATCCACAAATTGGCAATGGTCTTCACCTCTTCCCCAGCTGTCCCCAATGCTGTAGAATGTGTCTGCATGGAGGAATTAAAGAGGTCAGTGAGTGGTCAAAAACATGCCACAGCTGGTTTAGGAGTTTGCGCAAGCTTTGGAGAACATTTGAATCGGGCACATTACTTAAACTCTGTGTGTCATACTTTCCATGTTTGAAAATGGTGATAATGGCACCAACCTCAAAAGTGTTGTAAGGATTCAGACGGATCATGTATGCCAAATACTTAACAAGTGTTCATTAAATGGAAACTATTAATATTATAGGCAGTTTCAGCCTATAAATGGTAGACCTTTTTACTCCTTGGTTTAAAAAAAGGAAGAGGAAACTAGTTTAGTCAGAGAATTCATTGTGAAATCATTATGAAAGGCATGAAGATCTATAAAAATAGAAGAACCTATTTTTGTGCATAACTAGTAGAATGTGTGTCTGGGGCATATGGCACTGTCCATGGTGCTGAACCACAACTGCACAGTAGGGCAAAGTTGTTTTTCTCAACCCTGGAATACTGGAGATGGCTGTGCAACCTCTCCCAGGAATTCTGAGTCAGGGGAGAAAAGTGGCGGTGGTGGAAGAGAAAAGAAAGAGCAGAGAGAGAAACAGACAGTGGGTGTTGAGAGAGGCTTATCCACTGAGAAATTGTCAGAGTGGGGGATGGTAAGGGAGACTTTGTTTTGACATTGTCTTGAAATGATTTCCACTAGCAAAAAAAGTACAAAACAAAACAAAAACAACAACAACAACAAAAACCTATGGCCCATAAAAAGATATAGACTAGCTGAGGGAAAGTTGAAAAATGTATGGACTAAAAAGTTTAAAGCTGTGCAAATTTTGAAATAAAAACAAACTTGTGTAGATGGGTAAGTCAAAGCCAGATGGGTTTAAACAGCATTTTGAAATGTTAGTAGTTCAAAGTAGGTCTGTTATTCTTTGTTTTAATCCCCATCCATAATAAAAGCAATGTAATTTTTATTTGGACACAGAACAAATAGTTCTGCTGATGTATGTTTCATCATCTGCATTTTTTTTCTCTGTAAAGTTGTGCCAATGGCAAGGAATGAAAGGGGGAATTTTCCTCAACACTTCCAGCTTATAGCCATAGCTATCATTATTGAATTAATGGCAAAAAAAATGGCCTTCCAGTCTACAACAGAATTTTGGACTTCATTCCTAAAATGTAGATTTAAAAATACATATGTATTTCTGGGGGCCAATGTAAAAACTAGTCACCCCAAAATAGAGGGACTGCAAAACTGGTTTGTATTTGAGCCAAAGTGAGACATAATGGGTCCACACCTAAATATATTCTGATGCACCTGCTATTTCAAGTTAGTATCTAATAAAATTAAATTTTTCCATACCCTCCCATAGCCAAGCACCCTCAAAGACCTACCTTTCAGGTTGTCACTGAGGTAGATCTTATACCGCAGTGAGTTACAAAGAACAACTCCCACGAACTTTCTGTACCA
>NW_017731754.1:288995-303357 GCF_001890085.2 Hipposideros armiger | reverse complement strand
TTATTCATGGGCCTTCCTCTCCTCTCAGGGCTTTTCTGAGCAGTTTTCCCACCTCCCCAAGTGGGTGCCCTCTTGTTCTTTCCCCTTCTTTCTTAGTACTGAAATACAAGTGGAGAGTTCCTTTTACCTGAACCTAGTTAAGGGATTCTCAGAGTAAGAAAAAGCCTTCACCCTCCGTTGAGCACAACTGATCTCACAGATTCATTGCACACAAAGATGCCACTATGAAATATGTCTTTACTGTACTGAGTCACAAACGGTAGAGGGGGAAGATACGGAAGCGATGAGTCACAATACTTAACAGTTAGATATTTGAAAATTTGTGTGCAATGAATCTGTGAGATCAGTTGCACCCGACAGGGGGTTAAGTGTTCAGGAAAAACAGCTATAATGGAAAATTTGGTCTTGTGGGGCATGCCATCCTACCTCCCCACTTCTGAAGTCTCTCAGATTAGATTCCTAGTGTTCTTGTCACACATAAGCCTGTCCTCAACTTAAGCAATAGGGCTTCCTCAGCTTATTTGAAAAACAAAGTGAAGTTTTGTTGTACACTTAATACATTTTGCTACCTTTTAAGCAACTAAAAATATCCAAAGGGGTTTGAATGAAAATAAACTTATCTGTTTTCATAAACATTGGCTGCCCATAATGGTTTTTTATTAATACTGGCTGTTATGGCCCTATTAAAAAATTTCTGGGTCATTCTTTTCCCTGGATTAGGATGAAGGGTGCAAAGAAACCACTGAAGTTGTCATAAAATGATAAAAATGCAAAAAGTATTTCTATTTGTGAGTAATCATAACAATGTCATATTCAATATTCAATATTCAACTTGATTCCTAGAATGTCAAGTTCATTAAGAAGAGAAACTTACCTGGTGGCCTCACAACAAGCAGAGGATTGTCTGTAGAATAAAGAAGAAATAACTGACTTCATTTTCATACTTCACAGCTGTGCAACTGCTGAAATGTTTATTGTAACTGAAAGAGCTAACTAAACTGGAATAGGTAAAGAAATAGATAAGGTTTATTTGAAAGATGCCAACGTTTATCCTTAGTTTTTATTTTCTAATCATTTCCTTTTGAGAAACACTTTGTTATTCATATAGATGCTGTGGGTCTCAGAAGATAACATCTTGACATTGGGTACTGCAAAATAAATACACATTGTGTTTTAAGATGTGTCCATCTTGGGAAAACAGTTTCATGGTGTTTTGAGAAGGTAAACATACACCTACTGTACAATCCATCCATTCTACTCTTGAGTATTTATTCGTGAATGTTCACAGCAGCTTTATTTTTAATACCCAGAAAGCAGAAACAACCCAATATCTATCAGCAGGTGAGCAGATAAACAAGTTGCAGCACAGCCATCCAATGGGGTCCTGCTAAGTAATCAACGAGGATGAACTACTGTGACATACAACACTATGGATGAACCTCAAAATGATTGCGCTTTGTAAAAGAAGCCAGGAAAAAGAGTTCAGGCTGTATGATTCATTTATATAAATTTCTAGGAAGTGCAAATGAATCTGGAGTGACAGAAAGCTGTAAGTGGTTGCCTGGAAACAGATGGCGCACACGGGGCAGGAGTGCCAGATGGTGCGGCAGCCGGGGGAAGCTTGGGGTCCCAGAGATGTTCACCATCGTGACTGTGGGGATGACTCCATGGGGTAAACACACCTCAAAACGTGCTCAGTTGTACACTGAGCATGTGCAGCTTATGGTATGCCATTGTACCGCAATGAAGCTGCTTTTTAAAAATGTCTATATCTTAGCCAGAATAATGTCACTTAAGAGAATATGAAACTAGCTTTTAAAGACTTCCATGTTAGAAGAAGTTTATTTTTATAAAATGCCATGGCCTAGGTAAACAGGAGCCATCATTTTTTGTGAAAAATTATCCTACAGTAAAATTCCTCTTTTAGGGTAAACAGTCTATGAATTTTAACACATGCATACAGATTCATGGAACCCCACCACAATCAACATACAGAATAATCCTATCACCCCAAATCTCCCTTGTGCTGCCCCTTTGTACAGATCATTCATTTTGACATCATCCCCTACCCACAAAATAAAGTGACATGCCATTAGCTGTAAGTGTAAAGGCTCGTTTTACTCTCCTGCTCTTACATTTCAACCGCCTGCTGGGAAAGTCTCAGATATGCCAGGGTGGGCGAAGGGGAGCAAAGCAAGACAACAACACAAGCAACAACAAAACCGAACCCCTGGCACTACCTGAGGCACACATACATTTACTTCATAAATAAGGTTTTGACTCTCATGTTTGGCAAATGTCCTAATTCAATTACTTGATGATTTTCCTGTTGTTGACTTAACTGCAGGGAGTACAAAACGAAGGAGGGACGTTTTTGAGGAAACTCCATACTGTTTTCCACAGTGGCTGCACCAATTTACATTCCCAGCAACAGGGCACGAGGTGTGGAGATTCCTCAAACAATTAAAAATAGAACTACTATACAACCCAGCAATTCCGCTTCTGGGTAATTTATCCAAAGAAATCCAAAACACTAATTTGAAAAGATAAATGCACCCCTATGTTTTTGAAGCATTATTTATAATAGCCAAGATATAGAATCAACGTAGGTGTCCATTGATAGATAAATGGATAAAGAAGGTGTGGTACAAATGTTTACAATGGAATATTACTCAGCCATAAAAAAACAATGAAATCTTGCCATTTGTGACAACATGGATGGACCCAGAGGTGCTAAGTGAAATAAGTCAGACAGAGAAAGAAAATTACTGTATGATTTCACTTACATGTGCAATCTAAAACCAAAACAAAACAAGACAAACAACCAAAACAAAACAGAAACAGACTCAGACACAGAGAACAAACTGATGGTTGTCAGAGGGGAGGGCGGTAGGAGGATGGGTAAAAAAGGTGAAGTTTAATAAGAGGTACAAACTTCCAGTTGTAAAATAAATAAGTCGCAAAGATGAAGTGTACAGTACAGGGAATATAATCAATAATATTGTAATGACTTTGTGTGGTGACAGATATTTACTAGACTTATCGTGGTGATCATATCATAAGGTACGTAAATGTCTAATCACTAGATTGTACCCCTGAAACCACTATAATATTGTATGTCAACTACGCTTTAATAAAAAAATTTTTAAATGAAGGAGAGGCTTGAATAAACTGATGGAATAAAGGGATGATGACCAGAGTGAATAACAGTCACATTTCTGTGTGGGAGAGAATCTTCTGGGGGTTCACAGAAGTGGGGTGTCTGCGGCCTCGCCCAAGAGAGTCTCATTCAGAAGTCTGGGTGCCATAGATTTTCATCACCCACACCTTGGAAGCCACAAAAAAAAATGGGGTGGGAATATGGTGGAACTTGTATTGGGAAGGGGGTAACAGAGAGCTGTCTTTTCAAAATTTTACACTGCTGTCTCAGAAATTACACTTCTATCTTTCTACTCGCAGGTTTTGGACCTCAGTTTCTTGATAACTTTATATTTGAAACACGTGGGTTTTTTTTTTTCTATCGACCTTTATCATATTAATTCTGATAGTTGCCGATGGTCCATTTTATTTTTAGGAAATACAGCTATAAACATAGACGCATTCCTTACATTAGCAAACTAACTACCAATGATGGTTTTCTCTTACTGTTTCCTAATTACTAATGAGAAACACACTTCTTAGAGGAAATAGGTGAAAACACTTTTGAGGTCCTTTGCCTACAATTCCAGTACACAGCATATTCTCACAAAAGATTTTTTTGTTCCACATATTTTGATTCAGGTTTCAAATCATGACATTTAAAAATATCTTCCAATGGCAAATGTTCTGGGAACAAGCTACCTGTCAGAACTAATCTAACCAAATAGAAGCTAGAGCTGGATTAAAACTTGGATAGTAAAATTAAAAGTGGTCTTTATTGGAACTGCCTGGAAAGCAGAAAGGTCAAATTGCAGTGAAATGGAAAAAAAAAAACCTAAAAATCAGGTTTTTTGTTTGTTTGCTTTGTTTTGCTTTTTTTGTTTGTTTGTTTTTGTTGTTGTTGTTTTGTTAGAGCTTTTATTTCCGTGTGGAGCTGGCTCAGTTGGGTTTTTGAAGGTGGCCTGGCTTAGACCACAGGTCCCAACTCCCCAGCTTGGATGCCTACATGGAAAGGCTGCTAACCCCGGAGCTTGTCACCATGGCCAGCTCGGTGGGCTGCTTCAGACCATGACCACAGAAGCATTTTACTGAGGGGCCTGGGAACTCTGCACACCAGCACCCCAAACACAGACACCCTTTGAGTGGCGTTGCCTGTAAGATTAACTAGTGTTTTAATTAAAGTCTCCGTAATAAGTAAAGACATCTTCATTTCCTAGTAGAGGAAGCATCTTAGAGACCTAATTGTTAGAAGCAGCTGCCTCTCAGTCCTCGTGACATTTCTTTTTTTTTAATGTTTTTCAGCTGTTTGCAATTCTAAAAAAATTATCTCTGCAACTAAATCTTTTACAGATAAATTCAAATGTATCTTCCCCACATGGTTGAAAACTGGATTTTCTTTTTCCTTTCACTGGAATTTGACCTTTCCTCTTTCCAGGCAGTTCCAATAAAGACGACTTTTAATTTTATTATCCAAGTGTTAACCTAGCAGAAAGAAAATAATGTTTATTTTATAAAGCAATAGCCAATACGAATTCATTAAATGGAAAAGTTAGGATTTTACTTCTTCAGTTTTTATTCTACTGTAGTCATTATTCCAAATTATTTGTTTTTGAGAAAAGGAAAAAAATGAGGATGTGAAGTCAGTCATACCTGATTCTGTAATGAATGAGACTGAAGGGCTGATAGGTCCATAGCCGTGAGGATTTTTGGCTTGAACTTTAAAATAATACCTGAAATGGGAAGAAAAGAGTTTTTGAAAGAGAAGTTTGTTTAATTTCTGTGTAATAAGACAGATTCCCAAACTATTGAGCACCTGCTCTGTGGCAGGGTTTGAGTCCTATTTTATTAATGCACACATCACTGCTATTTCTTCATATTTTTTCTGAACTTTCTCATTTTCAAAAGGATACAATTAGCAGCAGAGACATGGCTAATGGGAACAGAAGGGGCGTGTTGGGCAAAGAAGTCACTCAGAGAGTGTGTGATCCCATGAGACAAGTCCTGGATGAAATGCTCCTCTCCTGTCCTGCTCCTGTCCCAGCGTGAGTTCCACAGCTCAAGAGGGCTAAGGTGGGGCAGCAAGTCACTTTACAGAGCAGAAGTCACATTTTAACCTAATTCTTATCACTGGACTCCGTGGGAAAAAGCAGGATGCTGGACCCAGTAATGATGCAACTGATGGTTGGCAGCGAGAGGGTGAACCCGTCCAGAGGTTGGCCTCCTCGGTGGAACTAACACGACAACGATGTTTTGGGCACGTGACAAGCACTATGGTTGGGTCTGGACCGTTAAAAGTCACTGAGTTTCAAGTTTCTGGGCTGCAAAGAAAGAGAAGCAAGTCCGGGAGGAGGAAGTGGACAGGGCCTGGAGAAATTCAGCCGGAGTATTCGTCTTTGTCTTGGAACAGGGAATGTGCTAGAAAGCACACAATTTGAATCCACTATCTCATTTAGAAGGAGACCAGATAAGCCAAGTAGCCTGGGAGTCCCCAAACATCTTGCTTTGTTCCCTCACGAGCTATAGGACAAAAGCAGTGGTTAGAAAACACTGGAGACCAACACCGCAGTTGTGACCCACTGCAACTCCTGTTAATCATTGTGTTGTCTTCCCCTCTGGGGGTCCAGATGTTATCTGTGCCCTCTTAGTCCTCTACTTACAGGTGAGGAAGGCACTAAACAACCCTGTGAGCATGGCTTTCCGCCATTTTGGAGAGTTCATGACAAGTCTTCTCTATGGCCTCTGGCCAGCAGGGATTACACTTCAAGGGTACAGAATTCTTTGATTAAGCCTGGCACACAGTTATATGTACTAATTAAAATGCACTAAAATTTTAAAAGGTGAATGATTTACATTCAGACAGCAAAAGCAGATGTCTGTTGCACCACTGTCCTAACACCTTCTGAGCTTCTGACGTCACCAAGGGGGCCTCTGGTCTCACAGCTACACATAGACACTACGTGACTTTGTGTTTGATTAAACAGAAAGCTGGTTTACATGGCTAAAATAATTAAACCATTCAATGAAATTAATCATCTTTTAAGCCTTTGAAGAAGTCATTCACATCTCCTTAAGGAGACAATCCTTTTTAAAATTTCATTAAAAAAAAAAAGATACGCACAATTAAGAACATATGAGTTTCCAAATCTCAGTTCACTCAGCAGTTCATGTTTTCCCAATTATGCAGACTTTTATTCAGTGGTTGTGGAGTTATTTAAGGCAAAGCTCTGCGGGCAGTTCAAGCAGTGGGTTTGGCATATGCCAGTGATAGTGGTTAAGCTTTACAGATACTTTTCTTTTTCTTAAAAAAAAGAAAAGAAAAAAACCTAAGGAATGACACTCATGGTCCAAGGCTGCATGGGACATTTCTGCTGAATGGTTTATAGGCCCCCACTGGAACTGTCCTGACACCACTTCCCTGGGCTCCGCAGGGGAGCTGTACAGGAGGAGACGGCAAAAGGGACGACCAATCGATCACGAGAAGCTATTCCGATTACTTTATTGTGTCAATTTGTCTTGCCACTGAAACCTAAGTATTCCCCAAACCCACCTTCTCTGCCTGCACAATTATTCTATCCTCCCGAAAGCCCACGTGGCCCAATTCCAATGACATATTTCCACTTGAACTTCACCTAATGTGTCAAAGTAAATCTAAGTACGCTGAACTGAAAAGTAACATGGACTTATGAAAAAAGTAACATTTCTATTTTCAAAAACCACATTAAGCTTTTTCTATGAACTAAAATATGTATTTCATACTCTGCCTCATATAAGTAACAAGAACAATTCATGCCTTGCCTTCTTATATAAGCTTTTGGCCCCTTCTTTTCAATAGACTCCACAGTGACACATCTCTGTGCTTTAAGTATGGATTAAAATATGCGGACTCCAGAAAGTGATTTGGGGCTGCGTTGGGTGAATAAAGTGGATAATGCCCACGTAAAGTCAAAAACAAGATTCAATTATAAAGAACCACAGCTGGTTTTACCCTCTGGCCCCTCTTCAGTTGACTGGGGTCTAGTGAGCGTCTCCTACACGGAAGGGACCCTGAAGTTGGTTCCTGAGAAGCCCTGGGGACTGTGATGAGCCTCCGTGGAGGCAGCCTGTGGACTCCTACAGTGAGTCCACCAGACGTGTCCTGCATGAGGGTCATGCAGGGGAAAAGGAGCGTCCCTACATCACAGTCACACTTTCCTAGCTGTAAACATCTAGCAGCTGCTCAGAGGGGTTTTGAGGAAATGTATGTGGCAGGAGGCACGCGTGCCGTGTGTCTTAGCCAGCACTCAGCATCAGGAGAACGAACAACCTAATAACCAGGCCGGCATCCTGGGGATTAGGCTCTAATAGTGGCTGCTGTTCCCAGGTGTCTGTCAGGGAGCTGAACGCGGGTGGAGGGAGGGACCAGCCACAAGGGACTCCACAGGCCCTCTGGGACCCGCCTGTGTAGCATTCTCCCTCCCCACCTGCTCCTGCCACTGCGGCCTCTGTTCCTGCCTGGAATGTCCTTTCTGCCTGGAACAACTTGGCCTCACCCCACCCCCTTGCTCCAGGTTCACTGCTGCTTATCTTACTTCCCCAGACAAGCCCACCTGACTGCCCCTCTGCCCCCAAGCCCAGGAAGAAGTCCCGTTATATACTCAGAGCACCATATGCTTCTCCCCAGGATATTGACCAGTGAAAGTTTATGTTTCTGTTGTTTTAAAATAATCTGTCTCCTCTGGCAGACGGAGCAACATGAGGATGGGGCCATGGTATAGTTTGCGACCCCTCCCTCCAGCCACTCCCCGCTCACTCCACCCTCAGTGCATAGCGTGGGGCCTGGCACAGAGCAAACAGTGAGTACTCACTCAATGAATTGTGGGCACTCACTCATACCTATTAAAAGAACGAATAAACCTTCATCCCACATAACCATCTCCTGACGTTATACAAACTCAACATCAGTCTGGTAGTGAGGGTTGTCGAAAGAACACTGGGCTGGAGGGAGGGGGTGGGGCTCAGGAGACAGGGGTTCAGTTCCACTGGGAGGAGCTCTGTGGCAAACCATCTCTAAGGCCTCTCAGCTTTTTGACACTGGGGCTGTGCTGTCAAAGCACTGTCACTCTGTTTCCTTTAATTGGTTTTCATCACTTTTAGGGAAAAATAAAAGTATTTTCTCAATTTCTTCTTTTGCTACTTGTTTTTTACTTGCCAAACCCTGAAATTCATAATAGTTTATGAAAGCTCAGTTCAAGTGAGCCCAACCAAGTAGCACATGAATGCCCTGAAGAAAGTTCTCAGCTGGTTCAGAAGTCTCTCAGTACCCACAGCTGTTGTCCAATTTCTATCTCCTTTAGCACATTTCTGTTTAAGGACAGTATTTTGCTCCAACCTTCTCCATTTTCCTCTGATCGCAGAGAAAACAGAAGTCCTCTGACCCCCAGTGACGTCACTTAGCGTCACTGTGGCTTGATGTGGCAGTACGTGCTGGAGCCATTTGTACAGGCTTGGCTGAGCTGATCGTTAAATATTCAGGAATTCTGTGGGCCCACCAATAGCATGAAATTGGCCACTGTGGGAGTGTTTACACTACAGAAGTTGGAAAACATAAAAAACCAGAGCCTTTTCTCCCAGAGAGCCAGTTTACAAGCACACCACTGCTCAGCCATCACATGCTTGGTGCTTTGCCATGCTCACCACCAAGGAAGCTTTCCTGATAGTCATTATCATCAAAACCAGATAGTATAAGGAGGAAATGCACATTCACCCGCTTTGTACCCTTGGGGACCAATTTTGCATGTTTCACACCGTGGACTATAAACTGTGGCTCCCAGATGGCCTTCTGGTCAACCAGCCACTGCCCAGTTTAGGAAGACATGGTTATAACCTTCATTCATGTGTAAAATGCATCTTTCTTGAATGGGCGGAACTTCTACATCACAGAGTGTGGGCAATGGTTCATTAAAATGTTTAGCAATTGCTGTTCCATTAATGTCACATGTGCATGCCACCACATGGGTGAGTACAAATGGATCGACTCCCTTTCAACATACAGGGAAGTAGTGTTTAGTCTCTAGAAAATAGAGAACAAAATATCAGCATGATAGATGAACAATTACAGTACATATAGTAATTTCTTCACAGAAAAAATACATGACAATGGTAAGCATTCACTGATATTCTATGAGAACGCAACAGAGAATGCAAAAGAAATCATGAAAACATTTTGATTGATCCTTTCGTTTTTGACCTAGGGAGGACCATGCACACAGGTCTCATTTTTTGTTTTTCAATGACCGGCACGTTATACCTCGTGTTTGGCTTCAGGTTTTCAATGGGCAAATGAGTGACTGCTGACGCTTGCGTGGACCACTTGTTCCTGATGAAGTCATCATAGGATGCACTGTAAACCAGGTAACCTACAAGTGGGAAGAAGGAAGAACCCAGTGAGCATCACGGAACCGCATCACACCAGAGGCACAACCCAGTGGAGGGTGGTGGGGATGAAGGCAGCTCCGTGGGACAGGTGCGAGAAGGGGGGCAAGCTGTGTGTTGGGTCAGGACGGGGTATTATGTGGGCTCTCTGGTGAATCCAGATTAAGGTAACAGAATTAAAGACACTTCCTGAGACTTGCTAGGTCCCTGCTTCTTGTCCTTCTCCTTACCTCCCCCATTCCCTGGCCTTCTCCATCTTCTCAGAACAAATCACATCTAATCTTGACTGCACAGAGAGAAAGGCAGAAGAAAAGAGCAGTCACCTCCACACAAGTATTTAAGGGTTTCCTGGTAGAGACATACAGTCATCCTTCATACAAAATAAAGAAACTATTGAATGCAGCGTGTGTGTGTGTGTGTGTGTGTGTGTGTGTGTGTGTGTGAGAAAAACCCCAGACTCATGGTGGTCTCCTCACCCATTTGGTGAAGGCTGTCCTCGATTTCTAGTTGTTTAATACCTGTGCCTGCCCTTGACCTTGAGGTCATGTGACAGCAGTCAGGCAGCTCTTCTTTCTGCCTCATCTGCTGTTAACGGACCTCAGAGGGTGAACCCTCTGCCCTGGCACCTGCCCTACCTTCCAGGCTGCCTCAGAAGGCCAGGGGAAGCTCATGTCACAGCTGCACACATCCTTTGTACGAGGTTTCTTATGTTGTACGCAAAGAAAGAAAACATTTGTCAAGCACTGCCTATGTGTCAAACATTATGCTAAATACTGTCGATTAAGTTTTACTTCCATTAATTTTCCTGATCTTAGTACACAGATATTGCTATCCTCATTTTGACACATGAGGAACTAAGTCCTAGAGAGGGGTTAAATATCCTGTCCAAGTTCACATTCACTAATTCATTTAACAGCTATTAAATGCATGCCTACTTTTCAGACACTGTGCTAAGTGCTGGAAATAGAACGGTGACCCAAAACTCCAGGAGCAGCGGGGCAGAGAGACAGACAGACAGAATTACACAGCTGTGGCTGGAACTGTAAGGAGCTGTCCTGTCCACGTGCTCAAAGGGGGTGCATAGGGGGAGCTGACCTAGTCATGGAGGTCATGGAGAGCTTCCCTGGCGTCACAAAAATGGGGCTGATAACTACTGAGAGAATCGGATCACAAGTCAAGGAGAAGGTCCATGGTATCTAATGCATCTAAGAGGCAAGCGGCTTTATTTAGCAACCTGTGGTTGCTGATTACCTTCACAAGAGCTATTTTGGTGGCATAAACATAATGGATTAGAGTCACACAGCTAAGCAACAGGCAAGCCGGGACCAGACACAGGCGCACTGGGCTCTGAAGCCCTTTCCACATCGCTCCCTGAGTAATTCATTCTTCAGCTGCTTCAACACATACTGCGTGGCAACCTGTGAAGGGCTGCTGCCCTCTCCATAGGATCCCCCCTCCTCTGATGACAGTGACATCAAGCCATACGTGCTTATAGCAATGATGTACGTAACAACAGCTCACCCAGGGGTGGATCCAGCCCATACGTGGGCGCCCTGGGGATGCCAGCTTTGATGGGATCAGCATGGGGCGTCCTCTTTGCCCTCCCGCTGCCATCAGAACCTGTGCTTCCTCCCACGTGGTGCTCAGGTTTCTCTTTATCTTTGTGTCTGGATTGTGAGGGCTGCGGGGTTTGGACAATGTACTTGCTGCACACGTGTAACATCTGATTTCTCTGTTGTTCTTAGCCGAACCAGTCCTGCAAGACGGATGAGCAGGTTCGGAAAAGCTAAGAGGCCATCACGTCTGTCATTTCCCACGCATCACTGCTAGTGGAGGAACCACTGCCTTCACTAGGAGAGGTTAGTCGCAGGCCGATGACCCTGCAGGAGTTTCCTACTACACATTGACTTGACTGCTTGTGAAAGAAAGAACGGCTGGTGCAGAGCAGCAGAGCACTCAACATCTCACAGCTACCAGAATCCAAGCCTCCTGTCATGGGTCCCAAAGCACGATGTCCTGTTTAGCTCTAGGAGGTATCTGTGTACCCATTGCTTCATTATTTTGTGGATAAAAGAGTTGGTACTTGATTAACATACTGAGGAGGAGCTCCCATTATTTTCCCCTTTAGCTTTTTGGGGTATGCTGCTTTTCCTGCATGTTGCAGGGCCGTCGCAGGCTGAAATGTTCCATGGTAATCAGCTTGGCAAGAGTGGACACAACTTCATACTGGGAATGCCTAAATCTTTATAAATACCTCATCCATATTATTTACACTAGTGGCTGGGTACTCGTGATTAGGGCACTAAGGTTTGGTTTGGGGTTAAGTCTAGGGTATGTGATGATGTAGTGACACCGAAGTCTCAGAGGAGCTTTGGACAGCTCAGGATGCAAAGTTAACAAGGGCACGTGTTTCAGAAGCACGCCATCTACCGGATAATACAAAAATCACACCTGAGTTGAGTCCAGAGACATGGACTGGGAGTTAGGCTCCTTACCCAGAAGGCCTTGAGGCCCATGAGTGTGGCCAGCACATTCATCCTGCAGCCATGTTTCTCAGACGTCTCATGGCGCGGGGACACAGCTATATATGTACTTACGGTAAGTGACATCTGTCATGCGAGAGGTCGAAAGCTAAATAACTTAAGGTAAGGTTTTTGGGTATTTTTTTCTCTGTATGCTTACTTACTTGCTTTAAAAAATTGCCATTCATAAAACCATATTCAATTAAGAAAAGGATTTTCTTGATGTTTTGACTCCAAGCTCTCCTCCTTCCATTGATTTATTTGGTTTCATTAGAAACATGCTGGACTTCACAGAATCTGGACACAGCAGCCCATGTAGCACACACACTGGAGTGACCAGCACTTTTAGTTACATCAAAGACACAGACTCCTTGATCCTGCCCCTTCACTGTTCCCCTGAGCCTTCAACCTCACCTGGCAAAATACCTGTGTCCCTCATCCTGGCTGTTGAGCCACTGTGCAAACTCTGTAAGAAAAGTTGCTCTTTGGATGTTCTTGAAATTTTTTTTTCCTATTTTAAGAGATAATATTAGGGACATAAAGCCAAAGCAGTAGAAATTTTTACTTTGATGAACTACATACACTAGCAAAATAGTGACAGACAACGTGTTAAACTTTGACCTATCCCACCACTACCCACCCAGCCCCGAGACACACACAGACATACATATGTTCCTTCCTCTTATACAACTTGCAGGCCCTGAAGAAATCATTTGCAAAGGAAGGCTCTAGTCAAAAAAAATATCAATTCTCTTCTGTAAAAACTTATTTTAACAAATTGCTCCTCAACTGTATCCTTGGCAGAGTCAGATGAACTCATGATCATTTCACAGGCCAAGATGTCTGGCCATTTTCCATTACATCCAATTCCTACGTAATGAATTCAGAAGAACCAAGACTGATCTGGAAACACCCAGCAGTCATGGAAAGAAGGGAAGAGGCAGAGTCACGACCCCTGGGTTGATTCTGATGCAGGGTGACACATGGCAGCAGCTCTTTCATTTCTAATGCTGCAAGAACTACTCTTACAAGTGGCTACATGGACTTCTTGGCCATTTCTAGGATTATAGAATATAATAGAGGTAACTATTTTGCATAGGAGGAAACCAAGGTACAAGGAGATGAAATTGGTAGCTCAAGGACATACAAACCAATCTGAGACTAGGATTCAGAATTTCTGACTTCCATCCAGTGCTCTTCATACTATCCCACAAGGCTTCCCTTTTTGCCTATATTTCATCCTCTTGAAAAGTAGATATCTGCACTCATCTATCCAGTCCATCTATGCATCCATCCAATCCATCCATCCATCCATCCATCATTCATCCACCAATTCCATCCATCCACCCACCCATTATCCATTCATTCTCCATCTATCCACTCATCCATCCACCCATACATCCTTCTATACATCCTTTATCCATCCATCCATCCATTCATCCATGCATGCATCCTTCCTTCATCCATCCATCCATCCATCTATCCATCCTTCATCATCCATCCACCCATCCATCCACCCATCCTTTATTGTCTGTATTTCCCACCAAAGGTCGATGGGAGCTCTTAACATCTGCCTTGGACACACCTGTTACCACATCTCCCGGGGTGGCTTTGTCCCAGTCCACAATGACAAATGAGTGGCAACCTTCCATAGCAACCACGGTGATGTTGCGGGGGACATGCTGAGGAGGCAGGTCATTCTTCCTCATGTCGCTTGGAATGATTTCATCCAGGCTTTCCACTTGGAAGTGATCCAGAGCATCGGTCAGAGAGCATGGGGCTGATGGGTCTTTACTTAGGTACGTCACATAAGGAGCTAGAAAAGAACAGAGATACCCAGTCAAATTGCTGAAGGCTTTCTCTAAAGGCAGAAACAATGTCTGCCCCATGGGATAGCCCCACCATGCAGTCTTTCCCTGATAAACAGGGGCTTCAGGGCCATCAGCCCTGATGCTAAACTCAGAAGCGCAACTCTCGCTCTCCTAATTGGATCCACACATTTACATCTTTCAATCTGGTGATTTCAAAAGATTGTATTGCCCCATCAATATCGATGACTATACCCTCAAAGTGATTTTCAAAGATCCCCAAACTACAATGCCGTATAATATAAATACACAGCATTCTGCCATTCCTGGACCCCAACATTTGGAAAAGTGTGGATCAGGCCCAGCTTGGGCTCTCTCAACACAGTTCATTTCCTAGGCAGTCTTGGGACCAAAAAGAAATATACACTGATCAAGATATACAGCCTCGGGGGCCGGCTGAGTGGCTCAGTTGGTTAAGAGCTC
>NW_017731754.1:277012-288510 GCF_001890085.2 Hipposideros armiger | reverse complement strand
TATGGGCCAGTGAAGCGACATCCTCCACAACTAGACTGAAGAACAAAAGGACAGCAACTTGTCTGTTCCCCTTCCCCAATTCCCCAGCGCTGTTCCCCTTCCCCAATTCCCCAATAAAATCTTAAAAAAAAAAGAAAGAAAGAATAAAAGATATACAGCCTCTAGCTCAGTCCCAAGGTGGCCTTCCCTAGGGCTTCAGGGACCCCACAACCATCTGGAACAACTGCACAAGGCCAGGCCTAAATAGCCCTCTACAGCATTACTCTCAGTACAATAATAGCTACTCACATTGATGGACAGGTTCAAGCTTTTCCTATACACATTATCTCAGTGGATACAAGAGCACCAGGAATAAGGCAGGACTTGAACTAATAATCCATGCCCCCAGCTGAGTCTGCTGACCCTGAGACATGAAACGAGGCTCAAGCCAGAGACTGTACCTCCAGCCCCCAGCTCTTTTCGTTACACGTGCTCTCTAAGATGTGAGAAATGCCAAGGAATCAGAGTTGGGCTTTATACACACGAGACTCCCAAGTGCCCTCAGGGAACAGATTCTAGTACTTTCTAAATGTCCCACTGCATCTTTTGGTACAGGCTTTCATTCTCAGTGTCCATGTGGACTATAAGCAAGTTTTAGCTCCTATATTTTCCAGTCATTTGTATAAAATGAGGCCTTTAGAGCTTGCCCATGGATCTCATCAGGAAGTTTTGGGGCATAATCTACTATGCTTCATGGAGTCATGGAGACATATACAAATAGCCAGACAGTGGTAAGCCTTTCAGTCTTCAGATGAGTTTTTTGGAACAGCTAATAACAGTGCTGAAAGGATTTCAAGTTCTGTCCGGAACAACTGAGATAAGTCAGATTTGGTGAATTCAGCCGGGCTGCTGAACGCCATGAGCCAGCGTCAGCACTGGCCTCGGGATGCTACCTCAAGCTGAGGTTCTTGTTCTTCAAGTACGCGTCGTTCAGACACTCAGTGCTGCATCTTGGCTGCCAGGAGCAGTTCTCTGCTTATGGCACAACATTTGTTTTGGAAACAGAAAGGTGTGATATCAGTTTAAGCTGTTGGCTGTCTGTACTTAGTCATGTATTATTCTTTTCCACTTAGTAATATATTCATCTAAGTGTCTCATTAGTGAAGTTCATTAAGGGCATGGCAAAAGAAGACTCCCAACGGAAATGAAACACAGTTTAGCAAAATAGAATTTCCTCTTGAAATTGTTTTAACAACTAAAAAAAAAAAGTAAAAGAAATCTCTAAGGGCTAATGATAATGATAGGAAATAAGAAAAACAGCTTCGGCTCTGTGATACTATAAGGAGTACTAGTAGCTCAATCCAGTCCCTGCGCATTTGTTAGGAAGAACTGAAACAATGTGCAGACAAGGCCCTGTGAAGTCTCACCTAAGCGAAGCTGGCTACAATAAAAACACTCATGCTCCCTGGTCCTGATGATTTTTAAGCATTCCTTCCTCTTGGGCTACACAAGGCAGGCTCTCTAAACTCAACTCTGTCTGATTTTATACATTCCCCCCTGCTTGCTCCCCAACCCTGACTTCTGCAGGAAGCAAGCTCATGTGCATCTAAACAGGACTGAGTCACCGAATAACCCTCAAATGGAAACTTCACGCTGGGAAGACTTCTGCTCCAAATGTACCACCATGACCAGACCAGGAGATTAGCTCTGCTCTTCTTCAAAGAACAAAAGTTTAAAACCTACGTTTCTCTAATTAAGGAAGTTCTATTTACCAACAAATCTTTTCTTTCCAGCCATATCGAATTCTTCTTCGGGAAAGGAGCTAATGGTGCCTTCCGGTGGGAAAACCACGGGCGTGGCAGTGGTGGTGAAGGGCTTGGTGGTGGCCGGTGACCTCGAGTTCTCAGATTCATAATCTGAAAGGATATGAAGGTTCTGTAATTGGGCACTTCCAGAAAGGGGCACATTTGCAGTCAAAGATACCTTCTTAAGATTCAACTCTAAGGCTACAGATGCACCATAAAATAAATGCGATGCCTAAACATAATTTGTTTCTAATAAAACAGTATTTGTCCCCATTTTGCACCCCTCAGAAAAGCAGCTGCAGATAAATGAGAGGAAGGGGAAAAAAAAGAAACACATATGACCAGAAAAATGAGATTTTAGGATCAAAGCTGGAGAGAGCCTTAGAATTCACCCAGTTGAGCACACTCCTGTTACTGGTCCAAGGCCATTCTCTACCTAAATAATTTTCCCTTTTAGAGCCATGAAAGCTTAACATCAGAAAATAAAGTTGATTTTTTTTAAATGTATCATCTGTGTATGGGATTTTTTTTCTGGGGAGGAGGTGGGGTTACTTTTTTAAGAGAACTAACCCTTTAGCATTTAGAGAAATAAAGCTACTCCCTTTCAACTGCTCAAAGATGACAAGAAAGCTGCTTTGTATTTTCAAAGTTGCCAAGAAACCTTCCTTTGCTTTCTGACATCTGCTGGTTTTCTTTTAAGTCTGTTTTTATTTGAAAGCTATGGGATTAAACCACGACATCAAGCTTTATTATGATTGCATCAAAAGCAACATTATTCCCACATTTGTGATCTAAGACTATTGGAGCTACAGATAATAATGAAGGTACATCCTGAGTGTCAAAAGCTGGCTCTGGGGTGGGGACAAGATGCCTACATGAAGTTCTTCAGCTACAACTTATAAAGCACACAGACGAGTCACAGGGTCGTACGTATAACAATACCATTAAGTTACCATTTAGAAAGTAATGGTTTCAGATCCTACTCAAGGCGTTTTGTATTCTTAATCCTATAAGCTTACCCTTCCTTTAAAAGATTCTATGACAAAAACAAAATCTGTAGCATTGCATTTCTCAATGTAATTAGAAAAGAAAAGGGAAGAATGAAATGAGAAGTGCCAAGAGAGGAAGCTGAGACCTTGGTTAAACCAAGTCGTTTTACAAAGAGCGTGGAAGGGGATGCCCAGACCTCACAGCCCCAGAACTTCTGGAGGGAAGATGGGAGAGATGGGGAGCACAGGGCACTTGTTTGGAAGCTGCGGTTGTCATCAAGCACACTGTTTTTCTTTGGATCAAGTATTGGTGGGGGGTAACTTGGCAGCATGGGTACAGCCACCCTTTCCTAAGCATGGCCACCCAGCCCAGAGTTCTAAAAGAAATTACAATTGAGATCATCCACTTCATATGGGAGATAAGCTCCTCCAATCAGAAACGAAATTGTCCACATAATGTGCTTAAAATCAATCAGTACCTCCGTCATAGACAACGTATGCCTCTTCCGTGGGAATCACCGTGTCGGTCTCTAATCCTGAGAAATCATCTAGTGAAGGGGGAGGGGAGAAAGGGTCAGCAAATGCCCGGCTTTCCTTGCAGTTGTCTCAGAATTGTGCCCAGGACACGATTCATTCCTCGCGGTCGTTTCATGGGAAGAAGTCGCCAAGGCCAGGGCCTCCTGAACTTCCTCAGAGGAAGAGTATCAGAGCATGAGATGGAATCCAGACTTTCTCTCCTTTGTGCTCAGGAGAGGACGCCGGGGAAAGACCCGTCCCCAGCACCCCTGACCCTCCCACACAGAGCCTCTTACTGACCCCCTCCCTGCCACGTCAGTGCGCCTCACCCGACCTGCCCAGGCAGCTCTCAGCATGCTGAGGGAAGGGCCCTGGCCCATCCTGTCACGGGCATGATAACAAGGCCCTCAGGAAGACGCGAGGCGAGTGAGACGAGAGTGGGCAGCTGGGTCTCAGCACGGGGACAAAACCCCTCCTCCACCTGTGACTCCTTTGCTCATGGCACCCTCATTCTCTCCATCCCCTGGATCTTGCATGTTCTGGAAACAGGCTGATTTCCTGCCTCTCCTACATTCTAACTTGGCAAACCACACCAACGTGAGTTCCCTGTGCTCCACGAATAACTCCAACCTCCCACCCTCTCTCCCCGACTCAGGAGATAAATCTGTACTAATTACACTTCTCAACCTGCACGTGAAGTTTGGACATAATATTCCAATGATTACAAATTCCAATGATTACAAGCAGGTCGGGCTTTACTTACAAAACCACTAGACCTATTATGACTGCAGAATTATCCTTTAAATGTAATTTCTAGAGTTCCGTATGTGATTTTGTTATGTCTTCCAGGAAGCCCTAATTATAAGGACCATTATTAAAATGACTATATTAATGACTGAACTGATATTATGAGCACGAATAACAACATGGTTGAGGAAGGCGAGTGTTTTAAGCAAAAAATGCAATTTTTGCCTCTATTATTTAAGTACTTTGAGCAGAAGTCTTTCTGAGAAGATGCAATGAAACCAATGTATTATTTCTCAACTTGGTGGGTGTAGATGCAGCTGTAAAAAGAATGTCTCTCTGTAGCTGATAAAATCTGAGGCAAAAGGTTTTCTAACTCAGAAAAATTCAGAGGCATTCCTTCCCTCTTTTTGACCTGAAGCTCACAGCGATTATACCGCAACTGTTATTCAATGCACCCTTAAAAGGCAGTGGGTAGGGAACAGACAGGAATAACTACAGCTTATCAGATGCCTGCTGGGCATCAGGCACTTTCATGTCTATGTTGTTTGAGTTAATCCTCACATAAAACCCTTAAGATACATGGGCATATTATTATACCCACTTAACACCCAGGATTTATATCATTCCTGAAGTCACACAGCTGGTGAAGGATAGAACTGAAACTCAATTTGAACTTCAGGCCCTCTGGCTTCAAAGGCCATATACTTTATACTTCATAAAACCGCCTCCACTTTCTGAGAGTTGAACTCACCAAACAAATTGCTTGTAAACCTTAAGGTGTTCTATTAGAATCATCATTCCACAGCAGAATAAAGGGGAAATTGAAATAGAGTGTATATAAACCTCATCACTAAAAAAATTATATGCACCAATTTGAATTTTTTCAATGTCAGAAAATCATTGATCATTCCCCAGAAACAGTCCAATATTCTACTGGCCTTTTTTAAGCCTCATTTGGATAGCATCTTGAACGCAATGGTGCCCAAACAAACCCCTCCATGGAGGATGTTGGCAACCTCGCACTACCTGTCCAGCCCTTCTGAGAGTGATGATGCAAAGCCCCACGGTGGCAGTGGTGCCCACCATTGCAGTGGTGACACTGGGCATGTTCTGACGGGGCCAATGAATGCCAACAAGAGACAAGTGGTCAATTATCCACCCTTCAGGGGTCAGACGGTCACCTCATGAAAACTATTAGACATCATTTTTCCTTCGGTCATTCCAACATCAATATGCTGGCTCCAAGAGGAATTACTTCGGGCTGGTTCAAGTCAGAGAGTTTCAAGTTCACAACACCTAAAGTTTGGGGTTATCTTGCTGTTATTTCCTGGAATACAATTTTCGTTCCCTTGTCAATTTAACTGTTAAGAACATGGTCATGTTTTTCCTCATTATCAGTTCAGATTCATTTCTTCTCATTGTTATTTTTGGCCAGGCCAAAAATGAAATTATACAACTGTTGCATCCCAGAGTGGACAATAAAAGGGAAAAGTATAGGGTTTCCTTTGTGGGTTCCTGGAATTAAGCGCAATTCCTTGAGGAGCTGAAATACTCTGGAGTGGCAGCAGGTCCCAGAAATGATGCCTTTTACCTGCAAACTGGGATCACTTCTTGAGATGAGTGACAGTTAAGTCTTCTGGCAAAAATAAACATCGTACTGAGTAATTTAGTGCACTTTCTTTTGTAAGACTAAAGTCAGGCATGTTTTTCTAAAATAGCACCATCTTGATTCCAAATAAAAGCAACTTCCAGATGTAATGAAGTATATATACAATATTTTTTAAAAGCTGACCACCGGAATTTGCCCCACCCAAATGCCATTTCAAAGCATTTGGAACTACATATAACTGGATATTTTATAAGTCACCCCAGCATCAATATCAAAGTCTTCCACTTTTTCATATACAAGTAGCTACCAACCACCAGCCGTGTGGTATGGTTTATTCTCTTGAGTGGTTTATCCAAATGGTCATTAAAAAAAAAAATGAGCACAAAATATCACCAAAGAATTAGGGCTTAAGCTCCAGAAATATTAAAAAAAAACTATAAAAAATATTCTCAGTAAAACTTTAGAGAGAAGATAAATGACATCCATTTGAAACCCAAAAGTATTTGCAAATTGTACAGCTGGCCCAGCTCAGGTGAATTTTTAATTATTCTTTTTGTATTTTCTGTCTTGAGAGTGAGCTGTGGCAAGATAGAACCATTTTCCATGATGACTGATGTTTTTCTGAGATGTTCCCCATGGTCATGTCACAAATTGTTGAAGATGTTCAGCTAGAGCATCACATTTCCAAACACACATGATATCATCAGATCCACCGTAGAAATGGAACCTGGAAGACAAGGATCACTGGCTTTTACTTCTCAGAAAATGGAGAATGCCTACAGGTTAATGTATTGTTTAGATACCCAAAGATGAAGAATTACATAGGTACTGTGATGCAGAAGACACAATCTCTACTGCAAGGACTTTATTACCTAATGGGGAAGTCAGAGCAAACAAAAACTGTGTGTGTGTGTGTGTGTGTGTGTGTGTGTGTGTGTGTGTGTGTACCAAGAAAGAGGAGTAAAATCAACAATACACTAGAAACAAGCATAAAATACACATCCATGTCCACAGGAAGATATACACAAAATGGCATCCATAATGAGGAAGTACATAAATACTGCTTGAATTACTGGAATGGTTGAATGACAGACACAAGGCTATTCCTAGAACATAAAGGAAAAGGGGGGGCATGCTTTAACCAGGGGAGTCAAGATTTTGAGATCTGAAAAGATTACTTTAAAATTAGAGGGCTACAAACAAAATGTTGGGACTTTGCCAGTGGAATGCAATGACAAATGGTCGACTAGATGGCGGTTACAGAGAGGCAAGGGCAGATGATTCATTCAGTGATCACTAATGCTGGCTCTGAATCATAATTACTACAACAATAAACATTTCAGGCTACCAGGTTGCAAAATGCCATAGCCAATGTCACTTGGTAAATACTGATTGTGTACACATGGAGCCCCAGCCCTTGTGAGGGTACGTTATGGGCTGAACTATACTTAATACAACAAAAGAGAAGGTGGGTGAGACAAAACACAAACTCGAGAGCAGAGCTGGAGGCAGGGGGATGTGATACAGGTGGTTCTGTGGATTACGTGTGAGGGGGGCCTTGAACTGTCCCTCTACTGACAGCAGAGCCTCTTACTGACAGCATCTCTCTGCTTTGAGTGTCATTACGGCACTTACAGAATGTGCTTTGCACATCAAGGCCACTACAAGGTGTTCAACCAAGAAATGGCTAACTCTGTTTTATTTTATATGATTTTCAAGAGTAACTTTGACTCTGATTTTCAAATTACAGTTGACCCTTGAACAACGTGGGGGTTAGGGGCACCAACCACTTGTGCAGTCAAAAATCCGAGTACAACTTTTGACTCCCCAAAAACTTAACTGCTAATAGCCTACTGTTGACTAGAAGCCTTACCAATAACATAGTCAACTAACAATGTTTTGTATGTTATATATGTATTAAATGCTGTATTGTTACAATAAAGTAAGCTAAAGAAAAGAAAATGTTATTAAGAAAATCATAAGGAAAATGCATTTACAGGTTTTATTGAAAAAAATATAAGTGGATACCTGCAGTTCAAATCCGTATTCAAAGGTTCAAATGTACTTTTAAAAAAATGAATTATAGTATCTCATAATATTGTTTAAGGATGATACTTTATTCTCCCTAAACTTATTTTTTTCCCAAGACTCTGTATTGATCTGTACTTATTTTTAAAATGCTGCCTAGAGGCAAATTATTATTAACAGTTGGATATTAGGGAATAAGAAGAATGGACATGAATGAAATTTTTAAAAAGTATATACATGACTTGTACTACAATTTTAATACAGTTTTTTCTTTTCTTAAAATGTGTATACATTTTTTTGGCACCCTCTGTATAATGATTTGCAAAGAAAAGAAGAAACAGGAATGCCAAGAAAAATATTGACTTTCATGCCAAATAAAAGTCTAAAAATACAAAGAAAATGTAAAGAACAGGATATGAAACCTATATAAAAGCAGGCAAAAGAAAATTCAAAATATTAATAATAACAATTATTATTGAGTCGTCCGAAAAGTCATGATGTATTTTTTCTGTTTTTCATTGCAAAAATGCATCATGACTTTTCCGACGACCCAATATTATTATTAAAGCCAAATTCAAAATAGTCACTCTTCCATTTACAACCAATTATTAAATATCTATTCTAACTATAGTTCAATATTTTTAAATAAACATGTTAATGTATGCAGAAGAGGTCAAGGGAAGTACATAATACGTTCATACCAGAAATTCAAAGGGAATTCCAATTTGTACTCACTGGGTAAATAGTGTGAGAACCAATGGTTCTTCCCAATGGTCCTCCTCTTCTTCAGGAGGCTTCCTTGTTTTTTTCAGTGTGAATTTTTCAGATGTATCAAATGTTCATGTTTATTCAGATGCAGAACTTTTCCATGGAAAGACTGACTTCAAACAGAATTCCCATCTTGGATACAGCATTCAAGTTCACACTGATTGGGCTTATCATGGTCAACAGAGCTGTGTAAGAATTCCAGCTCGCAAATGATTGCTGAAATGAACAGTCTTCATTCTGTATTAGCTTAAAAAGACAGAAGCTTTATAGCCGACATGGCGATTCCCTTCAACCTGAAGGAAAGCAGATGAGTTTACCTCCGCCAAGACTGATGCAAATGCAGGGTGACCTCTTCCAAAGCAGCTTGAACAGGGGCTCAACAGCAAAGATTGTGACATCCCAGCTCCACCACGACCTGACCGAAAGTGTCCTAGCTCCATTCTTTAGCAGGAATGGGCCTTTCTCAGTAGGAAGTCATGGCAGGGGCAGAGGACAGCCTTTTGAGTATCCCAAAGCAGGGAAATGGCACAGTCCTCCCCAGTGGGAAGGCTCTGCTGCCACCACAGCCCAGCCATGCAAGGATTGGCATTTTCCAAAGGGAGAGCTATCAAAAAAGTGTGCAGCTGTCAAACGTGCTTCAGTAACCCAACTTGGAAATTCACAATGAGACTATTCAATTATCTGAATGATCCAACAGTAAGAAATTCATTTAACTTTTGTTTAAATCACATCACTAGTCACAGAAACACACACACACACACACACACACACACACACACACACACTAATCTACTAATATCCAGTGGAATACACGCTGGGAAAACACTAGTCCAAACTAATAACATCCCATGTTTCAGCTAAATGTTTGACTTGGGTTATGACAAGCATTGCCAGATAAAACACAGGGAGCCCAGTTAGATTCAACTTTTAGGTAAATAGTGAATAATTTTTCATGGAAGTGTGTCCTGTGCTTTAATTTGCTGAATGACATCCCCTTGTGACACAGTACTGTTGAACATGCCTTGTGGGGTTAGAAATGCCTGCAGTGGCCCTCCTGCCGTGCACCCTGCTTCCCTTCCCTGCAGCCTTTGGGACCCTCCTGTGAAACGCAGCACGCTACCTACAGCAACTACCATTAGAACAAAGACAGTTACCTTCCTCAGGGGAGCACTCCGGGACCCCACTTGAGCCCATTATCAGATTGCCATCTTCATCATGCCGCTCCAGGGTCCCAGGAGGGCAGGTGGGGACAGGGGTGGTGGTGGTGGTGGTGGTGGTGGTGGTGGTGGTGGTTGTCTTAGTAGTGGTTCGGATGGTGGTCGTTGGGCGCGTGGTGGTGGTCGTTGGGCGCGTGGTGGTGGTCATGCGGCGGGTGGTGGTCGTGGGCCGAGGGGTAGTGGTGGGTCTCTCGGTTGTGGTGGGGGCTCGGGTGGTTGTTTTGATGACCTCCAAGCCTACCAGGGGCTTCCCTCCAAGACTCATAATGGGCTTATCCTGGGCACTGGCCAGGGGTTTGCCATGCCGCCCCTGCCCGAAGAGGGGGAGCCCATCAGGGCTCACTACAGGGGTTCCTCCCAGATCTGAAACAAAATCAAACAAAAGCTGTGCAACAAGGTGACACATCCAGCAGAAGTAGAAAACAAGTGGAAAGTGTCTTCTCAACACTGATATATTCTCATATTCTACTCATCAAAAGGAAAGATATAATTAAAAGGCTATCAGCTGAGGTAGCAATATCTGCTGCTATCCAGAAATTTCTGGGCTTACTATATTGTCCATTACTCTATATTACCTTATATAAATTAATAAATATTTCATTGATATGCCCTATTACTCTGAAATAATTCAGTCTCTAGTAAGGAAAGTAATTCTTTCCTCTTTCTCATTCTTACACCTAAGAAGGAAAAGAGTTACTTTGGACCAGGGGTAGCCAACTTTTCTGCAAAAATCTAGAGAGTAAATATTTTTAAGTTTTATGGGCCCAATAATCTCTGTTGCAACCACTCAACTCTGTCACTACAGGGCAAAAAAACCAGAGACGGTACACACATGAGTGTTTCTATGTTCCAATAAAACTTTGCGTATAGACACTGAAATGCAAATTTCATGTAATTTTCATACGTCACAAAATATTATTATTTGATTTTTTTTAATTTAATTTTATTTTTTGCAATCCTTTAAAAATGTAAAAACTCTTCTGAGCTCACAGGCCATACAAAGACAGGCAGCAGACAGGGTCTGGCCTGTAGGTCGTAGTTTGCTGGCTCCTGCTCTAGGCTGCCCAAATTAAAAAATAAAGTCCAGGACCAGCCGAGTGGCGCGTTGATTGAGTTGGCTTGGGAAACCAGCTCTGAATAGCAGGACTGCTGGTTCGGATCCCACATGTGGGCCAGTGATGCTGTGCTCTCTACAGCTAAGATGGTGAACAACAGCTCAACCTGGAGCTGGGCTGCCGTGAGTTGCCGGCGATGCATAGTGGGGCTGGCCGGCAGCCGGCGTCAGCTGCCATGAGCTGCTGTGGGCTGCTGTGGGCAGCCGTGCAATGGCTGGTGAGTGACTGCCTCAGCCGGGAAAAGCACAATGATAATACCAACATGGGCAAGTGAAGCGACGTCCTCCACAACTAGACTGAAGAACAAAAAGGACAGCAACTTGTCTGTTCCCCTTTCCCAATTCCCCAACACTGTTCCCCTCTCCCAATTCCCCAATAAAATCTTTTTAAAATAAATAAATAAATAAATAAAATAAAGTCCAGCGCCACTTTTCCTAGAAGGTGCAGTCAGTAGGAAGGGTATAACTGCAGTTGTATCAGGGAAAAGCTAACTTCTGCCACTTTTGAGGTACTGCTTTTCACATGGCTAAAAATAACTGGACCAAGTGTACCCATTAAAAATCAGGAGAGACGATACAAATTGGTAACTACAATATGGCCTCAGGAATAGAAAAGACAGTCTGGGGAATATAATCAATAATGTTGTAAATATTTTTTAGGGGGCCAGATGGACTCATGTCTTGTTAGAGAGACCACTTCATAGTTGGTGTAGAAGCCTGACCACC
>NW_017731754.1:261245-276994 GCF_001890085.2 Hipposideros armiger | reverse complement strand
GGAATATAATCAATAATGTTGTAAATATTTTTTAGGGGGCCAGATGGACTCATGTCTTGTTAGGGAGACCACTTCATAGTCGGTGTAGAGACCTGACCACCGCACACTGTATATCTGAAGCTGATGTAGAATAATAATGTATGTCAACTATAATTATATATACATATAGTCACGGGACGTGGAGTAGAGAGTGGGAATGGAGTCAACGGAATTGTAATAGATAAGCATGATATTGGGGGTGGGAGGTCAGTAGATGGGAGGGCAGTAGATGGGGAGGGGGTTGTTTCTGTGTGAAGGGTGAAAAGGATAACTATTGGATTGTTCTGTACACCTGAAACTAACAATTAAAAAAAAAATCAGGCGAGGAGGAAGAAAAGTTGTTATTCTACAGCTAAGTCAGTACACTTTTGTTCCTTAAAAACCATTCTTACTTACCCACAATGGTTCGACCATCTCCTCCTAGTTTAACCCGAAGAGGATTTCCATGTGAATCTTGGAGGTACCTTCCTTCTGCATTCAGTACTAACCCACGGACGAGGTCCACCACCTAAATCCATGACACAGATTAAAGCCAATATTGGACATTTCAAAACGTTCACATTAACCCAACTACATGAATACATGCATGAAGCTTCCACAGAAGGAAGCCATAAAGTGAGTAGGAAACATTATTTTTGTCAGCCTCATTCATAAGGTTTAATGAGAATAAAGTGCAAAACAGACATATTTCACATTATAGTTGCTTACCCATATAATAAGTAGATTGTTTTAAGTTCCTCAAATATACAAAAGATGTTCAAAATACTTTTACTATTTAGTACTTTATGTGTAACGCTGAAAAGTAGGACACAACTTAAGTGTCCATCAATGGAGGGAAGAGATTAAATACATTATGGCCAATCCACACAGTGGAATACTATGCAGCCAGTGAAAAGGATTTGGAAACTCTACCTACATGGACATACATTGATACAAACTCAGATTACAGGGCTGATTATTTTGCAAGAATAAAAATATATTCATTTGTGTCTATAAGCTTAAAACTGCAGAGAAAAAAATCTAGACAGATATATCCCCAACTGTTTATAGTGGTTATCTCTGAAATGTCATTTGTGATGCTTATTATCTTCTTCATATAGTTCTGAATTATTTTAACCTCTTACAATGAACATGCATTGCTAGTATATTAAAAATCTGAAATGTATCCATGTTGCTGTTAATGGTAAAAATCAAAGTTGCTATAAAAAAATAACTTAATTTGCAATTAAATTGCTCAATATAGTATGCATGCAAAAAGTTTAGATTCTAAGGAATTATAAAACTCGAAAAAAGAGTATCACTATCTCTATTAAGGAACAAACTCATGCTCTACACTGGAGGCTGTCAAAGTGTGGTCGGCCCAGCAGCCTTAGCGTCACCTGGGAACTTGTCAGATATGTGAATTGCCTGGCCCTAGCCCAG
Organism: Hipposideros armiger; assembly: GCF_001890085.2. Lineage (NCBI taxonomy): Eukaryota > Metazoa > Chordata > Mammalia > Chiroptera > Hipposideridae > Hipposideros > Hipposideros armiger. The sequence continues at coordinate 275,533 of NW_017731754.1, read as the reverse complement.
ACCGGATTTGACAAGCCCCCCAGTGATCCTGATTTCTGCTAATGTTTGAGAACCATGATTGCATGAGCAGGCCACTGGAGGAAGCTCTCAAGCAGGACACTTTGTCGGGTGCTGTCTTGGCAATTAAAATAAAGCTTACTTATATAAACCCTACTTTCAAAATCTACCCTGACAGTTCAATTCGAAATTGTTTGCATGATCTTTTGCTTTAATACGCATTCTTCCTATTATAAATTTCTGTTCCTTTGAGAAATGATAAACTCGATCACCCATGACTCAACATTCCATGAAGTCCTTTAATATGTTTTCCTAAACCTTATTTTTACAAGTGGGAAGTTTGGACTGGGAATTCCACTGTGAATAATGTTTTGATTCTTTGAAAAAAATATTTTAAGTCCCTGAGCATTGTAAAGTGTTCTGCCCATTACCCTCAATTTACTTTACAAAGAATTTGAGACAATTTACAGAAAAATATGTGCACCATTTAATTACATGATAAACAAAAAATAAAAATAAAATAAAGCTATCAGGATTAGGAAAATAGAAGTTCATTTGAGAGGCCGTGCGTTAGGTTCTATGTTACCACTGTGGTTGGGCCATACCTTTGTCTGAGCGTCCTAACCAGTCAAGGCAAATGAGAGACAAAGGTCCATGCTTTGTCTTATTAGCTATGAGAAGAAAAACTAGTTACTACGCAGGAGAATCAAAGATTTTTCTGATTGCTGGAAAAAATGTATAGTGTACTGACATACGAGTGGTTAAAACTAGAGAGGAAGAAAAAAGGCCGCTTCATTAGAGTTACACAATGTCCACCATTTTTCTCTTCCCAACAGCATGAAAACAACTGGAATGTGTAAAGAAGTTTACCCTACCCACTTTGTTCCTTGAGGGCCATTGATAATTCTTTGTCCGTTCGGTTTTCCATTACTACCAGGATGTACTTGCCCTTCTACATTTGGCCTGCCATTATAACCTACAAAGTACAAGAAAATAAAATCAGAGAAGCTAGTAAACCCAACATTTCTGGAAAGTTGGCTTCATACCAATCCATAAGTAGTAACACATCATTTCAAACAGAAACACTAAATGGAATTTTAATCAGTTTGTATATGTTAGATAAGGATAGTGACTTCTACACGACAAATATGGATGTCAACCCAGAGTACAGTCAAGTCACACTTTTCTGACAATATTGGGAGAACGAGAGTGTTCAGCATAAGTAAATTTTCCAGATAAAGCTTAAGACCTTAGTAGCAGTAGCTTTATTTTAGTCAGCTGGAAGTTGGAGGGAGGGAGGCTTAGAAGGACGGAGAAAATTGTCTCTAAAAAGGTCTAGCTGCTTCTTCTCAGCAGGTTATACTAAACACAGCTTCTTCTAGTGGACTCAGTTCCCCATTGTCGGTGGCTGAGTGTAAACACACAGTGCTGCCTCAGAGCTTTCTGAGCTTTGTGGGGCTGCTTGAGAAGGGTCTGCTCAGAGAGGAAGCACCAGGTCCCTTAGCTGTCCTGTCCGCTCCTTTCCCCTGACCTTCCTCTTCGTCTCATGCCATTTCTCAGCTACAGCTCTGGAGGCCTTTGCAGGGCACACTCTGTAATCCAGCCCCCCATGGGGTGACGGGCTTGGGCTTTCTGGCAACTATTTGCATGTCAGACTTTTTCTCTTGGTCAAATGGTTAATGAAAATAAAATATTTACTGAGTTTCCAGTATGTAGAGGGCTTGTGAGTTTTACATCTATTATCAGGGTCTTAGGTTTGCTTAAAATAGTCAATTTTATCGGAAAACTGACCTCAAAGTGGGGCATGTGTTCTGTCTTTACGTTGGGCTAAACTAAACAATACATTGCACAGACTGACTAAACATTAATGCATTCATTCAGGAATGTTCTATGAAGCCCTGATTCCATGCAAGGAGAGCACAAGGCAGATGCAGACTTGTGGGAAATACCTTGGGTCCTGCCCTGGGGTTCAGGGAGACTCCAGTTCTTAGTTTAGGCTCCAGTTCATAGCTGTCGACGTTCAGCCCTCAGTAAGTCCTACATCTGCCTGTTAATCACTCTGTGTGACAATAGTCTAACATGCATTTTTCTGGAGGTTTTAAACAACGTTCATGGAGTGCAACGTTTAAGCAATTCATACCCAAGGCATTTGAGTTTGCCCCACGGTATGTTCAGTGACAGTTTTATTGGGTTGTCGGAAAAGTCATGACATACTTTTTTCTGGTTTTCGTTGCAAAAATGCATCATGACTTTTCCGACAACCCAATATATGCAGCATCAGCAAGAACAAGATCAAGCTTCCACAGATAATATTTAATTTCTTGCTGTATTCCTTAAGTTGTACCCTGGCATGTGAGCAACTGTCGCCTAAAATACAGAAGCCTGAGTTTGAAATCATGGCTGTGACACATTTTCACATGAAAAGCTTCTGTTAAGGAATTCAAAAAGGCAGAATGGGACAGTGGAGTGACAGAGGGCTGTGGAACCCGAGTGTTAGGGATTGCAATGGCCGATCAGCCACTTCAAAGCCGTCTGACCTCAGGCAAGTCGCACCTCAGCTTCTGCATCTGAAAACAATGCAAACTCGAGATAGCCAGGAGGCAAGCCCGTTGCATCTGGAAAGCCCTCAACACAGAGCTTGGGCGGAGCAGATGCTGCATAACCTAGAAGCCTCTGAGGAATTGCTATGAACACTACTGAAAATCGTAAAGAAAATGTTAAATTAAAAACAAGTACCTTGTCTGAAAGGGGGTCTCACAGGCTGGCGTGAGAGAGGGTTCCGGAACCTGGAGTTCATCATGCGCTGGCGCAGGGAGAGCATGGGGGTGGTGGACGAATAGGCCGGAGGGGCGCGGGTGGTGTACCGTGGCCGCGCAGGGGTGCTCACGGCGGCACTGGGGGTGACATAGCTGCGAGGGGGGTGTCTGGGCAGGAGGTGCGAGGCTCTCGGGGAGCTGCGTGGAGGTGGAGGAGATCGCTGCGCCGGGGTTGCATTCTCCTCCTGGGGGGAGCTCCCTCTGGGGGGCGCAGGCACCAAGGCAGACTCTGTCTCCTCCTTAGCTCTGTTCCCATCCGTATATTTGCTGCCCCTGGGGTCAGACGAGGAGCGCCACTTTGAAAGAGACGAAGAAGACAGCGGGTCTTCATCCTTTCCTCCTTTAAAAAACCCGGCGTCTTCATCCTCCTCCTCAGCTGAGACCGACTGCTGAGATTTAGAGGTGAGAGGCTCCCTCTTGAGTGGTGTGGCCTGAGACTCCCGGTCCTTCGCCGCCGCCTGGGCCCCTGCTCGGGCCGGGACCCTGGTGCGGGCGTGGGTGTAGGGCCTGCCAGGCCTCAGGGAGGGTCCTGGAGGTCTGCGGAGGTGGCTGTCGCCCGCGCTTCCTGCTGGGGCCTCCACTTGCCTGTGCTTGGGGAGAGACAGGGTGGTGTCCTTGGCCGGGGCCGAGTGTGCGGGCGCCCGGACACCTCGGGCCTCTGCTTCTGTGCTGTCGTCGTCGTGGTTTTCGCCATATCTGCTCTCGGAGTCCTCGTTTTGATTCTGGGGAGATGTGGGGGGCACCCCGCGGGAGTTCGCCAGGAGGGAGGACTGACTGCCTCTGGATGCGTAAGGGTCCTGGGGAAGCCCGGGCTTCCTTTTGGGCACGCTGGACCCGGGGTGGTGCTGTGACCTCCCTGCGGGCAGCCGAGCAGAGGACAGGTGGGTTTTGGGAGAACCCTCCTCCACGGCCTCGTCTGTGCTCTGTTGTATATCCTGCGCCTTAGAGGACTGCGATCTGTCCTGGGGGTGCGCACCTGCCCAGGTCCCAGCGGACTTGGGGTTCTCTACTGGGGACTCTTTCCGCGGAAGGTTCGTTTCCCTCTGGGGGCCTCTTTGCAGGTGATTTATGCCCCGGGAGGAAGGCACGTGGTCATTGACAATGGTGGCCGGAAGTGGCTTTTCGTCTTCTGCCTCCGTGTCCTCACCATGGATACCCAAGCCTCGCCTCCGCTCAGAAGCCGACTGGGAATTCCCTCTTGAGGGAACTCTGGGGGACGCAGTGGACAGCGGGGAGCTGGAGGGCTGTAACCTGGGTCCCCGGCCATTGCCAAACCTGTTTGGGTATCTACCATGGGCAACAAAGGGCTTGTTTCTGTGCAAGCTGAAATGTCCAGAGACAGGGCCACCCGCGGGCAGCCGGGCCCGAGGCGTCGGGGCAGTGGCCTCGCCCTGCCTCCCTTCATCTTCTGCATCCCTGTCACTATCGCCATCAGAGGTGTCTGCTCGCTGAGGGACCTGTGTCCTTGAGGAGAGGCGCGAGGAGACAGAAGGGGGCTTGGTCGGGCGTGACGGCGCCTTGGACTTGACGGCGGGGGCATCATGACGGTCCTTCCAGCCCCCGGAGAGCGGAGAGCCGGGGTGGGGTTCCGTGGGCTGCAGCCGAGATGACCCCCCATGAGGTGGAGAAAGCCTGGAGGGTGCGGCCGAAGCACGTGAGTTTTCCTGTCCAGCCTCAGCGTGGGGGGCCCTCCGAGCCGGCAAGGCTGGTTTTGCACCATGGTGCGCGGGGTGTCTGTCCCGCACGGTACCGGAGGCCGAGTGGCGGCCGGGCCCCAAGGCTGGCCGAGCGGAGGCTGTGCTCTTGGGCCGAAGATGCTCGGAAGAGGCATCCTTGGGGTGGAGGGAGCCTGCGGCTGGCTCGTCAGCCTCTTGGTCCAGGGAGTCATTGTCAGCAGAGCTGGACGGCAGGTTGGCAGAGCCCTGAGGGCCGCCCTCAGCGGGGGTGTGGAGGGAGGGCAGCGAGGAACCAGGCTTTTCCACGCCTTCCTTTCGGGGCTGCACGGGCGTGCGGGCCCTCACTGGAGTCCTTCCGGAAGCAAGGGCCGGGTGGACAGATCTGCTTGGTGGCCTCTGCTGTCGCCTCTGGTCCTGGGTCTCCGAGGGCGCCGTTGGTGGGTCCCCTTGGGCATCCAGCGCCTCCTCATCTGTGAGCTCTGTCGACTGAAGCTCCGACCCTGCAGTCTTAGGATGAAGCTGGGGTTTGCTGGGCACCCCGCCATTGGCTAGTATTTTGTTCTTCAAGTCATTTCTACCGCGAGGAGAAACAGGCACATGAGTGTGTTTTGAGGAAGCTGGCGTTTTGGGGGAAGACGAGGGAGGCTCGGGTTTTTCAGGTCTCCGCTTCTCCTCCGTGCCTGTTTTCTGCTGAACATTGGACTCACTGGTACCGGCTGGAATAGATTTTGAAGAATTTGCCGTCAAAGAAGAAATTTGAAAGTTCTGCAACAGAAAGTGCCTCCATGCCGTTTAAAAATGGCGATTGTAATCGATAACTTCTAATTCTTTAGGACATTGGACCCTTATTTTCCCAATGATAGCAAACTCTTTTACAGCCCTATTTTGCTTTAAGTAATAGATGTAGTTCTAGAAAATATGTGTAAATTGACTTTCTATAAATTGAATTAGGTTAAGTCACAGCCTATTATTTAAAGGAATTTTCAAAAGAGCACTTTGAAGTAATCCATTGATTTTGCAAAAGCATAGGGTTTCCTTAATAAAACTAATTTTCAATATGTTACAAATGCATTATAGCTGTTCTTAACCCCGTAGGCAAGAAATACGTAGAAGCCTGGTACAAAATGTTGAACGATCTATGCTCATAATGTTTTTGTTTTGGGGGGGGGGTTGTGTGTGATTGGCAAGTGACTGAGGTGAGCAACAAGTTTGTAATTTTTGAGGCATTACATCAAGTTTCCTAGTCTCCCTAACATGCCTTCACTCCCTTTCCTTCTCTATTCAGATCTCTTTAATAATGGATACATTTGTCATTCCAAAGCAATGCCCAAAATAAAAAGCATCCTGAGGCAGGCAAGACATTATAGTAACGTACCCTGCAACATATGCTTTCTCGACAGCAGGACTGAATGAGGAGAGAGATGCTGTAAGGGAAGGACATTTATGTAGCAGGGGGGAATCCATAAGGAGCAACCTTCATCTATTTCAGTTTTTTCCAGGACGGAACTGTTTCCAGACTGCAGTACCGTGTGGGTTCTCACCAAAAATAAGGAAGGCGAGAGCTATTAATGTATGGTGTAAATGCAGGGGAACAGAAAGGAAATCACAGCCCAAAACAATGCCCATTTTTAGACTTTATTTACCTGCTTGGTTTTGATACTGATCAGGTAAACAAGGTAACTGAATTTTTTCTGAGTAAAGCTGCACGCCATAACAATGGAATACAAACTAAACATTTTAAATGCTATTATATTTACAAATTGAAGAGCTCTAACAACTAGAAGTGTTACATTATACTTGTAAAATTGTCCTTTCCCTGTCATCATAAACCCCAAGTTACACAGTGACATAAGATTAATCACATAATTCATACATGTATGTTATTGTAATATTGTAATAGTAATCAATGTTATTGGCAATCAATAACATTTTAGTCTTTGGGGAGACTAATTTCTAAAAGGACTATAACAATATTTTAGAAATCAATAGGTAAACTTAGCTCAAAAAGTCACCAATGGAGCAGTTCTAAACCCAAGAGCCATGATTTATAGTAACACACCACAATTAGCAAAAAGAGAGATAAGAAAGAGACGCAAACACAAAATGCTTACTTGGCATAGCAACAACGAAGGCTTTGGAGTGAGGCCCCATTCCTCTCCGGTTTGCGGCCCGGATTTTGAAAAGATAGCGTTCCCCAGGCTGCAGACCATCCACTAGGGCAGAAGTAGTCTCTCCAGGGTAGGTGAGGGACTTTGCTCCAAATGGCTTGAGAGCCGGGGCGTATGAAAGAATGTATTCTGAAATGATTTGGCAGACGGTTGGAAGGAGGAAACTGAAAACAGTCCTGTGTCCAGCAGACAGACTGTATGGGCAGGATGAATTAGAACGTGCATTACTAAGATGAATACTCTAGCAATGCACGCCAAGTCAGCAGCCGGAGCGCACAGATCTAGGAGATGGCGAACGAGAACTCACTCAGGCTACCGGACTGGGCTATGTAGTTAATTAGCTGGCAATTGTACATTCTCAGCGAATCCAATATATGGAACCCAAGAGGCCAGTCTTCATACAATTTACCAACAATAATTACACCATGTCTGGTTTTTTTCCTGGATTGTATTTATATACTAATTTGCTATGATAGAATTAATATATCCTGAATAGAAGAAACCATGGAAAAAGAAATGACAACTGCTAGGAACTGATTCTGAATAACTGCCGACATCTTCAAGAGTTCCAGTTTATTAATCTAGGCTATTTTGATTTGTACATTCAGCCAATTAAATTCCATATTTGGAATATAATTTCACTTTTGTAGAAATTATCAAAGTTCTTAATATATGCAGATAAGGATGTTTCACAATATTTAAAATTGAGGAAGAGTTGCTAAGTAATAGATTTATGCGATATCTAATGTTTTTGTCTTTAATTGGCTATATCTATAAACATATAACACCCTTGATTGAAAATCATAGCAAATTCAGTCCAAGCATCTAATATATCTCTACGGTATGCTTATATGGAAATACTATCACATAAGGAAGCCATGTTTTAAAGCATAATTTTCACCCTCAACTAAAAACTGTATCCCTATTTTACCCCCAAGGAACTCAAGATTTGCAAAACTTAGCAAATTAGTATGACTAGGAACTAACCAAGAAAAATAATTTGAATTACAGAAAAACCAAGCAATTATCATCCTTCCTAGGGGAGCAATGTGCAAGATATTTTCTTTTAACTAAGAGCTAATCTTTTAAAAGTACATTCACTGTAAAACTTTCAACCAAAAATGCTTCTGCAGCATTTTTTTGGGAGGGAAAAAGCATTCTTTGCTCATTGGAAATGAAGAAACTAGTCATTTGTGGTGGTCAAAAGTAAGAATTGGAAGAACATACTGTCTATAAAATTTTGTAATTCAGATTCTTTTATGGATTCAATTCATCTGGAAAAAAATTTAACCATGTCAAAGTATATCCCACTATTGTGTTTTCTATTTCTCATGCATAAAAAATGCGCCAGGATAATTATGAAGCTTCAATCCCGCCATTACACCTTTATGAAAACTACCAAGGCAGGGTTAAGCTCTCTGAGTTCGTCTGGACATAAAAACCCAGTAGCTGTTATTATTTCTGGCGATACGGAATTGACCACCAGGGAGTTTCTTTTACCAATGAGAGAGAAATATAAACTAAGACTTGGGAGAGGGAAAGAAAATAAGTAGCACGATAATAAAGTCACTTAACGGAGCAATAATTGTTTTTTTGTAACAAAAAGAAGTAGTCAGCCAAAAAATGTCTTTATTCAATGTTCAGCAGCCTTTGCAGCATCAATAGCACTTAATACAGAAGGAGCCAATGTTAAATTGTCATAGAAAGAATGATTAAAAAGGGGCAATCTAAATATTTCTTCTCTTCATTTGTTTCTAATTTAATCCTCTGAAAGAACATGCAAGACTCGTATAATATATTCTTTAAAATAAACTGGAAAGTAAGAAAGCATTAAGTTCAGGAAAGACTATCTCATGTCTGTCTATCTGCCTTCTATTGGTCCATGAAAAGATCCTTACAGGTCAGCAAAGAGAACTGACAGTTGGATACAAAAGAGAACCATTCATCTTTTTCAATTAAGAAATTCTCAAAGAAGATTAGGGACAATTTTCTGGATTTCTTTAAGCTTACACACATTTTTCATAGTTTCTGGACACTAAATTTCATAGCTTCTGAAGACTTAAAATTGTATTCCTAAATCGAGAAACAATAAAAAGTAGTCTTAGGGTAGGTACATCAGTATAGGTGATGTTGGAAAAACCTCAATACTTCCCTTTAAAATGTCTCCAACAGACTTCTGAAAGCTCCTTGAATGTTTTTACATTAAAAAGAAAAGACTGTGCTTTCATTTAGCATTCTCAACAGACTGTTTTTAAATTTAATGGTTTGTGAATATTTTACTCTCTTTTGTAAATCTACAGTATTCTTTCTTTCTATTGTAAGGTGGTATTTTCCTCAACGGCCCCAAAATTAATTAAAAGTGCTCACAAATAGGAAAAAAAATCCATTTTCCATTTGATTTTATTACTCAAGTTTCCAAACCCACTAAAAATATTTATGGTCCCATTCGAGACATGCATGGTCCCATGGGGCTCCTGCTCACGGCTACTTTCTATGATTACTGGCACAACGAAAAGACCACAGCATGAAAAACAAGGTGTCATTTGTAAAGGTTGGGATGTCACACTCATACAATTAAAAATACCCCTTCTGATAGCAGCACCCAAATTCCTGCATATAAGGATGGGAAGTCACCTTCCTGACTACCTGGATCTTACCAACAATGAAAACCCTGCACGAAATAGCCCTGTCCATTGGGTTAACACTTCAGACACGTACTAGGTTGCTTCCCTATTTCTTGTGCAGTCACCAGGCCTGCGATCAGAACCCGTATTTATCCGAGTCAATGGACATGTCTTTATCCGGGGCACTATCTGAGGCCCATGAGCACCTTCTACTGTGAGTAACGAGCGAGGTCCTCCTACCTTTCACTTTCCCCTCGGTCTCAGGCAGTGCGTCCCAAGCTACAGTGACTGCTGTAGTTTTGCCATTGACGGGCCAGACGTTTAAGTTTTCGGGAGCTGTAGTGGGAGCTACAAAAGGACAAGGACCTGAGGTTTAAAAATGTCCTCAGAGATATTCTGAAAGTTAATGACAAACAGTTCTTACGTTCACAGGTTTTCCTGAAGAGCTACAGTGTTGATTTTTATTATATAAATGAGAGGAAATGCTACACTTGCTCTTGTGAGACACACTGATTCCTATCAGTTCCAACAACTCATATACTGAGCTTAGACATAGCTAGAGGAATGCTTTTAAGAATTCAGAGTTTCTCTCATTGCTGAATATTGAAATATACAAAGAAGATTAAATTCCAGTTTTTAAATAAAGCGTGTATAGACGTAATTTAAAAGAAAATAACTGTAATCTTGGATACAGAGCAAAGTTCTTCCCTGGAATCCAGTGCAACCCCAGCCCAAGGAAAGAACAGTGTCCCTACACGCCAGAGCCCTGGGGTGCCCGGGGCATCCAGGCACACAGCGGTGATTCACAGATACGCCATACTGGGCTTCAATGTGCTCCACGCGTCAGGATAACAGACTAATGAAAACGGCCAGTGACGGATAAAACGTGCACCCAAGGAAATAGTTCCTTAACATCTTTGAGTTCATACATAGACATACTACCAAGATTTAGGGTTGATGTTACTTTTTAAAAATGCCTATGCTGGCCTTTATCACTATTGGCTTCTTTGAATCTTATTTTAGGGGTATTCCCAAATTGAAAACCCAAAGGCCTATTTAAATACAGACCAGATTCTGGCGTTCTTTGGAAGACAGAGGTACTCCATTTGCCGTCTCTTTCACCCTGTGAAATACGGACTGCAAATTCATACATGGTGTCTGGAATCAAGTTCTCGATCAACACGCGTCTGTTGGGGATCTGCTTGTACTCCCACCTTGCCAGCTCCCCTTTTTCTCGATAGCGCACAGTGTAATGTCTGTAAGAAAGCAAAAGGCAACAATGCACCCAGGTGCTAATGCTCCATAATTGAGCACGAGATCGCTTGATATTTTTCCTTCCCCAGAAGTGATGGTTTTGAGAGGTTAGTTGGAAATCAAAGAGGAGAAAAAAAAAATCTACATCTTTGACTGTTATTGGCTCAAAGAATCTACTGAAGTTCTAGGCAAAGGCATCTAAAGCAGACCAGGGAACATGGAGCCTAGCGTCTTTGCAAGGCCGAAAGCCTTACTGTTCAAAAGCCGAAGCCGAGATTCCAAAGGGGAAGAGGAGAAGGGGGCAAGTGCCTTACCAGGGATGTGTGTGCATGTGTGAGTGTGTGTTTGTGGGTGTGTGTGGTGTGGAGAGGGCAATGTTAAAAGTCAGAGCTGGCCTAAAGTATCTGGGCTTTCCAGAAAAGAAAGACAAAAGGACCAAATCAGGCATGTTTCCTATAGGTTCAGGGGGAGGGGGGGAGGCAGTATGTGGTTTGGAGTAGACTTATTACCATGAGATGGAGCAAAAATGTGTAACAAACAGCAGGATAGGGGAGCTGATAAAAGGCACTCTAGTGGGTGACTATCAAGCAGGGAAACATGGCGTGACCAAACATGGCGGATTCCACAGCCCCAGACAGGGGACCTCAACACTCAGCATTGCAGATGCCATTCACGCATTCCTTTCCCAAGCACTTGTCTTTGTGGGCACTTGGCAGTGGAAAGCATTTGATGCATTTATCCTCATTTTATTATTTATTTATTTATGTATTTATTTATTTATTCATTTGTTTATTTTTATATTTAGCTGAGCCATCCTGCCACCTGTCGGCAGCTCAGCGGCAGCTCAGCTTGGGCCTATGTGGGAATCAAACCGGCAACCCTGTTGCTCAGAGCTCACACTCTTGAGTGAGCTCTTAACCAACTGAGCCACTCAGCCGGCCCTAGCATTTGATGCATTTTAAATGTGCTGTTCATCACAGCAGGAAGTCAGGACAAGACTTCCACTGCAGACGCGGCACACCAATTAACTCAAGAGTTCTGCTAAGAAAATTGAAGCCCTCTTGTTTTCATCAAAATTTTGGAAAGTAAAGTCCATTGGTTCAGGAACACTTTGTGTTGGGCAGGCCATATGGCTAGGGGGAGAATCATTATGAGCCTTCAGAGGTCTTTCAAAAGAAGCAGATGTCTATTGTTACCAGAGGGCAATCACAGAAACTATATTTAATCATATATATGTATATATACACATATATACATAGATATATATACATATATATCTATGTATATATACATTAAAACCTTGGATTGCGAGTAATATGGTTTGTGAATGTTCTGCAAGATGAGCAAACATTTCTAATACATTTTAACTTGGTAAATGAACAATGTCTTGCAATATGAGTAGTTTGTTTCCAAAATGAATTATGCTTGCAAACCAAGGTATTACTGTATATATATAATACATTCTCATCATTATGTTCCATCCATTTTTTTAAAGTACATTCACTATTCCTGGTGAATATAGATAGGTTCAAAATTAATACATAATGACTAGGCCACAAAATCTTTGGCTGCCTCTTGCCTACATAAACTATTCAGTCATTTAACACATAAAATTTTGATGACTATATTAACCTACCACTAACTAGTAATGGTGTTCACCAGTGGCCTTTTTAACACAAAAATTATTTTAACTTTATGATTAGTTTTTCCCCTGTTGCTACTGAAAACCAATATTAAAACCAGAATAGCATAACGTCATGGCTTAAGAAAAAATACGATTCAATTTGTTATGCACAGGTAAGCTAGACATGAAGCAATTTGGTACTTGAAGAATGTCTCAAGAGGAGCTGCTGTATGGAAGGCATTAGACCATTGCCCAACACTCTACATAAGATCCTTCATGCTGCCACTCTTCCTGGATAACAGAAGGAAGGGTCGGACGCCTCCTCAGATGAGCCCATAGCCTCTGCACGTGAGTAGAGCATTAATGAGGCAAAGCAAACACAAATGGGGAAAAAGAAAGAAATGGAATCTAGGACATTTCCAGACACAAGGTAAGGCTGAGCAAGCAAGATGTGAGGTCCCACTGTGTGCATTACACACGAGGCCCTGGCAGCATCTGATCTGTAGGAAATGTGTGGCCACACTTAGGATTAGCTAGATTACCATAGGATAGTCTACCATAGTCTACTGCAGCGACCAAAGAGGCCAGCATTCATATATGTCAGAAAATAAAATCACTCAAATAAACACACGTCTCTTCAGGGCCAGAAAAACCCCATCTTTCATACATAAAAGAAAGATGAAGAAATAAGGAAAAGTACCTTGATGCAACAACTTTCTTCTGTTTTTCCAAAATAGGATCCACCCAGGCTACAAGCACCGACTGGGAGGACATAATCCGGACATTGATGTCTTCAGGTACGTCCAGGTTATCCTCCTCTGAAATGACAATGGACACATGGAAAGGCTATCTCTAAAGATAGGCTTTGCCCTGAGCTCCTCAGGCCTCCAGAGTCTAGAATTCACCCTATATAATTTTTAAATTGCTTATGCTTAATGTAGATATAATGAAACAAATAGAATGTTAAGCAATTATGTGACTGGTCAGTGTAGAAAAAACAAAGATCTCCACCCTTGCCCTTCGTAAACAGTCTACGAAATGGGCAGTTCACTTGAAAAGCTGCCCAACTCATTTGACATAAAGAGCAGTACAAAAGGGATGCTTTGCCTTGGTCAAAGATACTCCAAGTTAACTCCATGTTTTCTCACTATACACTGAACTGTCTGGGAAATAATACATTTTTAATGGGAAGCAAAGTTGATTGGTGATCACGACATTATGTGTAAATTCTGTTTCAAACAGCTGCACGAGTTACATTGGGCTCAATGTTCTTGCATTTTAGATCATGTGATCCCAAAACAGATTAAAAGTTACATTCTGATACGAATTAGAATTCGGTTTGCCACTTTCCAACAGAATATATGACAGTCCCAAAGCTTACAACTTTTGTTCAAGCTCTAACATAAATTGAGATTCATAAGATATCTTCAATTTTGCTTTTGAGTCTTTTGGGCTTTTTGTTTTGTTTTTCCTTTTCACCTTTCAGGGACCATGTTTGCAGGTTTTACTACAACTAGAGGAAGGTGGAAATATTTAACCTGTTAGAAAAGTGATACAGAAAGTTCTGGAAACTTCTAAAAAAATGAAACATCATGTATGTGGGACTTCTGTTATACAACGTAAAAAATACATATATAAAATTACAATATGTCATATAATAATATAATTATATATTACATAGTATAAAATTATAGTTGAAAATAAGTTGTGAATTCATGAAAATTATGCTGTAGGTTGCCTCTTTAAATAAGGCATATGATCCAGAAAAGGTATATGTAATTTGTTAATATATGAGTAATACAAAAAATATCTGTGAATGGATGTGGAAAAAACTGTCCATATGATCAGCGATCAGGCTATCAGCAAGCCATACTGCATCTTTGTCACTCTTCTCAATGCCATTCTTATGCAATTTTAGCTGAAATAAAGTTTGAGTGCATTTCTTGCACGCCAACCATCCCGTCTATACCTACTCTTCTCTGTTTACACTGTCGCCAGGGGCAGCTTCTGCGTGGATCAGACTGTGCCTTTAAATGGAACAAATGCTTGGCTGTTTCTGTCATGGCAAATTACTGCCCAGTGAAGACATTCAAAATATAAAGAGAAATATATCTCATCACAAGAACACT
>NW_017731754.1:252253-254290 GCF_001890085.2 Hipposideros armiger | reverse complement strand
AGAAATGAATTCCCTCATCAGAGTCACCGAGTGGGTGGGCGACCCCCTCCAGAATGGGAGCCAAGGTCACATCACAGATTCTACCACAATGCCTTGCACACAGAGGGACACACAAAAAATGTGTTTCAAAGAAGCAGACATGAGCACAAGAGACAGGCTTATTGTCAAAGACTCTTTACATTGAAAACCTTCTCAAATATGAGGTTGTCTACATCCAGGTAACCATTGTGCACCATACACTGAAGGTGCCAGTCATGGTCTACATCAACATCTCACAGTCATCAGTCACTCTGAGCGCGTCCCAGATCTTCGTTGGCAGGAAGGAATACATGGCCACTTTCCTTGGGCTGGGTCTCAGCTATCAGGACATTCTTGTTTTCCAGCAGAACAGGATGGTCAGTCAGTCTACAGCTTTGAAGAGTGAGTGGCTTGTGCCACTGACCAACCACCCTGACGCCCCGCTGCCCTGCCCTCCAGGCTTTGCAGCATGGCCCTGTTCCTCACCCCCATGGCCTGAAAGGGCAGGCCTGATGCTTCCCCACCATCCCAAACATCAGACCTCAAGGTAACCATGGACACGGGTCTGGAGGGCGGGAGGCGGTCCAGCCCATGAGGCTAGAGCTGTGGTCCTCACACTGCAGTGTGCACCAGGATCGCCTGGAGGGCTTGTCAGAACAGCCCTTGTCTCCCACCTCTATGGGGCCGGCCAGGCGAGAGTCCAGAGTTGACGTGCACTTTGGGTGAATAAGCACAATAAGGAAGAGGGGAGAAGAGGGGCAGGGAAAGGGGAGGGAATATGCATTAGAAAGGGGTGAAGGTGAACCATCACAGCCAGAACAGAGACAGGCCATGAGCTTCGCCGTCCCCACTCTGGGTCTGAGCTCCCTGCCCCTGACCCGGGCGCAGGCCCGGTGCTGACCGACATCTGCCAGTAGGTTAGNGAAAAGAAACTTTCTGTTTTTACAAACAGCATGTCCAGTTAAACATGAAAGGAGACTTGTGTTCAAAAACCTCACACAGAGAGTCCTGTTTATGTAACCGTCTGTAGACTAACCAGATTCCAAGAAAAGGGGACAATATCTGACAACCATAATCTGGCAGGTGGAACTCACCCTGTAACATGAGTAAATTATTTTGGCTAAGGCATTCCCATCTTATACTACCAGAGAGTGTTGAAATGTATGTTTTACGCACGGGAGGAGTCAAGTTTGTAACACTTGGGTTCACAGAACATCAAACGAAACTTCTAAACAGGAACCCCTTCCAATCTGTTCATTCCTGATGCTGTTGACAATGGCAACATGCCAAAAGTCAACAAAGGAAAAATGCTGCCATTCAACCTCGCCATCCAGGAACATGTATAAAAAAACCGTGGTCAGCATTTATCAAGAACCACAAAGAAATGAATAATTCCCCACAACTGACATTTTTACATATTTGCAATGTATTTCTTAAAGTTGTTAGATTTTTTCTTTCTTTTTATGCCCAGGTTCTTGATTTGCTGAGCTCTCCAAACTAAACTTGGCCCAAGATTATGATGAAGGAAAAGTTTTGTACTGCAGGAAACTATAATAACAGCTTACATGGGTTGGGTCAAGCCTCCTCGCTGTGCTAAGCATTTCCCATCAATTCTTCACTTAGTCTTGAAAACGTCCCATGAGGGAGCTGCCCTCAGTGCCTCCTTTTCTCAGATGAGGAAACAGGCTCAGAGGGATGAGATGACCCACCCAAGGTCAGAGAGCAAGTGGCAGGTCTGAGTGGCTGTTAACAGTGCACGTGAGGAGGGAGCAGGGCCTGGAGCGAACCAAGCACAGCCCAGGGCCCAGAAAGTACCTGACAGCTGGACGTGCAGCAGTCCATTTCTTTTTCATAGAAACAGAATGAAGAACACACAGTTGTATAGAAACACACTTTTTTCCCGTGCCCTTGATTATTGAATAAAGGGTAGAAATGAAATCTCTGGGCTGACCCCAGTATCCCCAGTCACCCCGCCGCCCTTCAACCTCAAGCGTGTGGCGTGGCAGAAACTCCCAGCGT
>NW_017731754.1:237236-243008 GCF_001890085.2 Hipposideros armiger | reverse complement strand
TCGCCCGGGAAGAGCGCGATGATGGTGCCAACTTGGGCCAGTGAAGCAACGTCCTCCACAACTAGACTGAAGAACAAAACGACAGCAATTTGTCTGTTCCCCTTCCCCCAATTCCCCAGTGCTGTTCTCATCCCCCAATTCCCCAATTAAAAAAAAATAATAAGACCTAGCCAGAAAATAAGCCTTCGTATGATTTTAGGAGCCAAAATATGGCACCTTGGCATACTGAATATTTTAAGCTGAAGGAGTTTACGGAAAAGGCACCCTTCTCCCCAAAACAGGTCATAAAACCATCATGTGAGGGGTGCGTGCCCTCCATATCCTGGTTGAATCATGCTAGGGCTTCTTCTCTGGCAAGGTCTTATTTTTGGAGAAACATGGTAGCAGTTGAGAGAAAATTTTAAGGGAGTGAAAAACTCTGTTTCCTTCTCTTTACGTCTCCTGAGTCATTTTTCCCTCTGTGTGCCTCTAATGCAAGCTATTACCACAAACAAAAACTCAGTTTTCACAGAAGACCCTCTCATGAGTGATGTTTCATACTATCTGTGGCTCTGAGGGTGAATGTGAAGTTGAGGTTTGGTTTCACCGGGTGCCTAGCTTTAGGCAGAGGTCAGGGCTATGTTTAAAAAAATAAGTCTGTAAGGTGAAAATGATCTCTGCCAACAGCATATGACATTTATTTTACCTTTATGGAAAGCTCATGCCTCTGCCCTCCACAGCTGCTGCTCTAAAGCCCTTTGTGGACCCCAACAATACTTGCCTCCATTGCAGAGAGCAACACATCAACATGGGAGTTTGGGGATAATCTCTAGCAAAACGGGCAAATCTACTGAACACACACACACATGGGTCTTACAGGAGTCAGCTAAAAAATAAACTGTTGAACAGAAACTGCATTCTCTGCCCTGTGGTTCTGCTCCAGTCCTGGGACCCTTCCAGCCATCTGTCCTGCAGTGGAATGTGACCCTGGGAAGCTCACTGTCGCTGCTGGGCCTTGGAAGTGTAGCAGGTCTCTGCTCCTATGTCCCCTAACACTCAGCAGTGAAATACTGGGGGGGGGACAGTAATAAGGAGAAAGACCATTGGAATTTCCTAAAGTGACAGGGTCCCTGAGGAGGAAGGAGGGGTGAGGTTCCAAAGACAAGGAGCTCGGTTCCAGAGATGGTGCAAGTTTTTGCTTGCAGTGTCCGGCCTGTAGCTCTGTCCTGACTCATGCCAGGCCCACTAGCCACCAGCCATGCCACCCAGTGGCAGGGAGAGTACCTGCCCCATCAGCCTGCCCCATGTTTTGCCCTGGGCTCTGGCCTGCTGTCTACCCACTCCACACCAGGGCTGGAGAATGAGGCCAGGCCAGCTAAGCAAGCTGCAGGAACAGGGCTGAAGCTGGTCCTTACAACCTCCCACAGTGCCTGCTTTATATAGCCCCTTACACTTCATCACAAGCTCTCACATGCCCAATTTTAATTGTCCTGAAACAGCTTCCAGGTAAGTAAGATAGATGTCATAATTCCCAAGAGAAAACTGAGGTTCCAAGAGGTGAAGTAACTGACCCAAAGCTGCTCAGCTGCTACATGCCAAGCAGAAACCTGAATTGAACCACTCTGGTGCCAAGTTCCCTTCTCGTCTAACTAGGTCCCTTCCATTTATGCTTGCCCCTCACCCCACGTGCCATCCCAACAATCACCTAACTCTTCTGCTAACGAATGTGAAACAAGGGTTCTGAGCTGGACAGGCCCCTTTCAGAGTGTGACCATAATGCCTTACACAGTAGGCAGTGTGTGTGTGTGTGTGTGTGTGTGTGTGTGTATGTGTTTAATGGACCAGACAGTATACTCAGCAGGTAGCAGACGAACAAGAGAAGGTCTCTGACCAAATACTGTCCCCAAGCTGCATGGAAGTCATTGCCTCTGAAAACCAGAACGAGGTGAGAATACCATCCCTCTAAACACAGCCCTCTGTCTTGCACATCTTTGGGCTCAGAAACACCAACCCAGGGCCAGCCGAGTGCCTAAGTTGGTTAAGAGCTCGCTCAAGAGTGTGAGCTCTGAGCATCTGAGCAGCAGTGGTTNCAAAAATAAATAAATCCTCCTGCTATCTTCAGGTGAGCCAGGGGTTCACTGCTGAGAAAATGAAAAGATAGAACCAGTCAAATGGAAAACTTGTTGACGCTAAATGAACACCCTACAGGCTTTTCCAAGAGTTTTCAGCAGGTGGCTGAAAAGAGCTGTGAATGGAGTGGTGACTTCCGAGGCTACTTCCGGGAGGGACTCCAGCCCGGCCTTCCACTCAGTGTCTCCACCAGATCAAACCTGCCCTGGTCAGTGCTTGCCACGCAGCCAGGGGCCAGCCTGTGGCGTCCTGACAAACTTGCAGCTGCTTGTCCAGGCTCCAAAATATTGTGTGGTGAGATCGCTTCTCTGCCTTTTGGCTAAGCTCAAGTGCAAAATATTGTGTGGCCATGCCTTTTAGCAAAGCAGATCTCGTCCTCAGCACGCCCGAGGAGCGTGGGCCCACCTGGCCTTCTTCTCACAAGCAGACCTGTCTCCACCACCACCATGCACTCACCTCAGGCTGAGCTACAAACTGTTATTAACACCCTGGCAGCTCTTGCTCCTGGGTATTCTTCCTCCTTTCTTTCTACGTTCCTCTGTCTTGTTTCATCAGCCTCAGCACTCACTTGTGTGCCCACCCCTCACTGTGTCTAAGACACGTTATGTTTTATAGCTAAGTAGGTGCCAAAGGGCACCTCCACTCTACCCTCTTGCTGGTGACTCCGCTCACGTCACACAGACCTTCAGCTGTCTGCCCTTGCCTGCTACTTTGCCTGCAATCATTCCTCCTTCCATCTCCAGCCTGTCATTGGGTGTATTCCAGAAGCTGAGTGACACCTGACTACCATGTAAAGGGACCACTGGATCCTACTGGAATCTTCCAGGAGGACTCGATAAATCACAGCCTCTTCCTTGCCTCCAATTAGGAAAGGAAGGAAGAGTAAGCAGTGGTAGCCAAAATATTTATTGCTGGTGCAAGCTAGGCTGGAGAACATGGCAAGTATACTTTCTACTACTGGACCTCAGAATTGGACAAATTTTGCTGCCCCTCATCCCTGGGAACCCTTACATGACTTTGGGCACAGAGGAGCTGAGCAGAATGTGTGTTCTTTGCGGTCTGGCACCCCCCAGGAGGAGACGACATGAAGGGGCCAAGCCACACTTCCCCAGTGCCTCCTGCCAAACTCATCAAGTAGCTCAGGGGTGTGAGGGCAGGGGACGGAAGCAGGACTGCTGCCGCGGCTGGCACTGCCACCACACGAGGGAAACGCCAGGCATGAGGGATAAGCATTGGCCCTCTGGGAGCCTGGCCTGTGCCCACGGGCCAGGCCTGTCAATGAATGAGGCCAGCCAAAGTCAGGCTTCGCCCCACGCTAGAATGATGCCCGTAATCTCTCCTGGTCACAGCGAGTGTTTCCTCAGCCTCCCATGGCCAGCGCTTCCTTCACCAGAGAAGGTTTTAGGGAAAGGGAGGAAGACAGGCCTGGCTTGCAGGTTTCATCTGCTGCCGCCATATTTCATTTCAGTGGGACCCATGGTCCACTGTCCTAGGATCCAAGACAAAGCTTAACAAACAAAAAGGATGAATGCAGAGCCAAGGTAGGAAAAGCATTAGCCCTCCCTCTCACGTCAAGAGAAATGGCCCAATTCAAGGAATCAAGGCTACAGGCTCAGGAAACAGCTGAAGCACGTGGAAGGCGACCTTGTCCTGCTGCCACCTGGCGGTTCAAAGGATGGAGGCAGATGGAGTAGAAAACGGAGTATAATTCTGAATAACTGTATAACTGTAATAGCTGGAAAATGAACATCACTACTAAAATATACTGTTCTATCGTGAACATGCTTCTGCATACTGAACTGATGGGAAGGTAGGTCACCAAACACTGAATACCAGTTAACATGAAACTCACCTAGCTTTTTAATTTCGTGTGTTCGCTCATCTCTTTTCAGTGGAATGTAATTCATCTTCCGGCCGCTTTCCCCGTAGCCCAGAAGAAATCCCCGTGACCTGCGGGGACTCTTGGCTCCAGACAGGCGTGGCGCCTTCCACGCAATGGACAACCGGTCATCTGAGGGTCGGACTCGAACACGCAAAGGCTTGTTTGGCACTTCCTTTTCTTAAAGAGGACATGACACAGCAACTATTAAACAGTATACCCTTAAAGTTTACCATCGAGTTTATAAAATCTGTTCAAAGTCTGAGCCGTGACAATTAGCAGCTGGGTTCAAAACATCCACTTTGGTAACCAATTCTTGTAAGAACATTTTTCCCCCAAGGGCATGGACAACCCGTGCTCACGTGCTCACGCTCCCCCACATTTCTGACCAAGAGGTCTCAAGAACTAAAAATGGAAACATACCATGTTTGATGTTGCCAGCCAGAAATCTTGAATGTCTTACAATGTTGTCTTTCATCTATTTCCTTTTGCCCCCTTAAGTCCAAAACTATATATTCTCTGGTGAGAGCTAAAGGTCAGCATGAAAATACAGCAGACACACTTATGTACTATTTATGAGTATCCTCCACAAAGCTTTTACGTTGTAGGGCTGAAAAGACCGGCTTTCCTCGTCTTTTTGGTGAATCACTAAGAGCTAAATAGTAACCAATTTCTGGTTTTGATCTTAGCTTTTCTTACATGTCTAAGTCTTGCCCCTCCAGACAGATACTGGTCCTGCCCCGCCATCACTGATATCCTCAGTTTGTCATTTCCCTGCATGTTAAATCAATTTCAAGAAATCCTCTTGCTAAACTGATCAATCTCAAGAAACGCTCTCATTGTTAGCTTTCTCAAAGCCGTGAATTCTGGTGGCCAATACTTAGTGTTTAAAGTTTTGCTTTTCCATCACTTAAGAGCTGATAAGTTTGGGAACAAGTGTAACCACTTTAATTGGGGTTACACTGAACTGATCTCAGTTGTGTCCAAGTTACAAGGTGAGCTCTCAATTTCAAAGTCTGGCCTCTATAAAATTCAAGGACCACCAAGTGATTGTGGAAATGACAAATATACTCGTTTACATAGTTCAAGAGAAAATAATTTGCCAAACATGTCCAGTACTAATAGTCCAAGTCACTAACGGCACAGCATTCATTAAACATATGAGTTCCTATGTTAATCCTATGAATTGGTGAGTCCCATGAGTGTTCCTGTATTAACCCTATGAATTGATTATTCTTATGAGTTTCCATCGGAGAGCTTTTGCTTCATAACAAATTGACATTCAACGTTTCTAGAAAGATCCAGGGAGACAAATCTTGTCAAGTGTTTGATTTATCCACAGGTAATACTACAGAAGAAGACATGAATTTCCTTCATCAGCATCTGTCACTGGTGAATAGACCTTGTGTGGGGCTAGGCTAAAATATATATATATATTTTTTAATACTGGGGAAAATATCTTGTATAAAGTACTTATGAAAAACAAAACCTGAACAAGGAGTGGCAGCCTCATTTATCAACAATGAAGGTTTGGTTTGTTTTTATAAAGTTAGCAGAGTGTTGTTCATGAGAATAAAATACATACACAAATTAAATTTTTCAGGAATAGTGTTCATGTCATTTTCAGAGTTATGCAAAGTTAAATAGACTTTAGATGATCCATGAGCATGGGAATACCCTATTTCCTCAAAAATAAGACCTAGTCAGGGCCGGCCGAGTGGCGCGTTGGTTAAGAGCTGGCTTGGGACGCCAGAGGGCCCCGGTTCGGATCCCACATATGAGGG
>NW_017731754.1:229424-234976 GCF_001890085.2 Hipposideros armiger | reverse complement strand
CCTCTATCTGCCAAGGGCTCCTTCCTGGGCAAGTCCTGACACGGAATCCTCCTGAAACACCTGTGAAGGATTCACAAAGCTCCTCTTCCACACACCAATCATTGCAATACTTACTCTGAAGTCTTCCCTGAATGCCACATTTTCCTCTCCAGTAAATGCCCCCAGTGCTTTTCACTACTCACTGAGTTTTTGTGTGATGTGTGAATGGGCCCAGCTATTTAACAATAAGGAGAAAGGGAATCTTGGGCTGGCTGAGTGGCTCAGTTGGTTAAGACCTCGCTCAAGAGTATGAGCTCTGAGCAACAGAGTCGCCGGATCAATTCCCGGCCTGAGCTGAGCTGCTGCTGAGCTGCCAACAGGTGGCAGGATGGCTTAGCTAAAAAAAAAAAAAGGGACTCTCATTCTCCCATTTTGGAATAGTGTCTGTCAGAGGGTCACCAATCTCCATAATTTATCAGCTCTCTACCAGGTATAAGGCATTTGATAAACATCCTCACAGTAACGCAGTAACACCCCACTTACAGACAAAGAAAGTGAAGCTCAGAAAGGTTTCTAGGTCATGTGGTGAAGTCCACACTGTCACCAGATGGGGCAGCCATAGGGAATCCCACTGGACATGAAGTATGGCGGGGACGGTGTGGTCAGAGGCCAACCCCACAGGCTGGCACAAGGCTGCCAGCATCTGTGCCCCAAAATGTGATTCTCAAAATCCAGTAGGGCTGTCTCAGAAACAAAGCAGATACTTCAAGCAATTCGATTTCCTGGCACCATTCGATTTCAACCGTTGTGTTTTGTCTATTTCTTTTACAAAAGCACTGAATCACTTCATCACTTAACAGGGCTCCTCAAACTCTTCACCGAAGTTTACCTCACAGTAAAAAAAAAAATGAACTCAAACCCCAGAAGCCTGGAGCATGGCAATTTATTCACAATCTGTTTTATCTCAAAATTGCATTTGAATTTTGTAGGCTACTCATGTAGACATTTTGGTGTTTTAAATAAAAAATAATATTTTAGATGACTGACCATTGAAAAAACACTGCCCCGGTGGATGTGGCCTGTGTACTTTATGCCCTCACAGACTCCTGGCAGTGCCATGTTCTCCCCAGTTCCGTTAACCCCACTTTGAGGAGCCCCGAGAACCACTGGTAGGTCAGCAGCTTCAGAGTGTCGTCCAAAATGTCAACAGCGGCTGACTTTGACCCTGGCTGTGCTATGATTGTCAGTGAAAACTAACTTGATGCCATTGATTATACCCACAGGACTCCGGCCGGTGCGGCTGCAAAATGCCACATCCCCTGGAGGTGGTGGCCAACACACTAGTGATGCCAGAGAACTGTGCACCAGTTGGCAATGAAGCCCTGCCACCAGCCCAAGAATAAAGAGGCTCTACAACTGCTTGCACGGACATGTCCCTCAGTTTTAACAGATCCTAAGCCTTTTGTGGGGCACCTCTCCCTATGATGAGCCAAGAGTCTTACTTTACCCTGTAGGACGGCTAGGTTCTCTGCGTGCTACTCACGGCAGTGCCTTATTTATAAGCCCAGAAGACCAATACCAATGGCTGCTGTCCCTAGCCACCTCAACAGGGGATGGGGTGAGCCTTCCTCTAGCCCAGCCCCCACTGACACAGCATGGGAGGATCAGGGAGCTTCTCCATAGCCAGCTCTGAAGGTGTCCTCCATTGGTGATGGAAAATATGGTCATTACAGGCATCTTCTCATGACCCATCTGCTGATGCTGTGGTTTCCAGCTGCACCACCTGAGGACTCGTGAGGGCCTAAGAAAGCAAAGGAAGCAACACTCCTTTTCTGAATTTCAGATGCAGACATCAGGCGTTTCCTCACCCGACAGGGGAGCACAGAGACAGCCTCAGAGACGAGGGAGCTATGAGGAAGGAGTGCAAACATTCTAAGGAAAATAAGGGCTCATCCAAAGGTATGTTTGGTTTGGTTTGGTGGTTTTAGTCTAAAGTTCTGCATTTGTTTCACTTGGGAGTAGAACAGTAAGTAATGCAACTGTTCTCTGGAAATGAAAGACCTTGTTTTGCTGAATGTCTATCGATTATTTCAATTCTTTACTGCTTTCTAACAGACCATTTGCAAATGAAAGATCCAGTTACAATATATGAACAGCTTGATAACTTGAAATAGAAAGCACTTCCTTCCGGGACTAATATCTGCATTTGCAGGATCCCAGGTAAGAGGTTGCCTCTTCTGTGACATCACAGCCCCAGGCCTGCCCTCCTTTCACTCAGACATCAGAAGAAAAGCCGGAGGTGGCCAATGCCCTCAGACAGCGGCCTCCGGTGCCAAGAGGCTGAGCTCTTCAGAAGTAGCAGGCTTATTACCTAGTGTGGGCTCTTCCTGAACATGAAGGTAAAGTTGGCAAACATGTCATTCAAGGCCACGTGCTTGGGGACAGTTCACCTCTCCACCTTCCAGCAGCCCATGCCTCTCCCACTCAGGACAGCCACCCACCCATCAGCTTCTGAAGTAAGCACCCACCCTGACATTGAGGAGGACTCTCTCCCAGCCACTTGCTTCCTAGAATTCACCCAAGGGAGAATCAGTGAGCAGATATTTACATTCATCAATGCAGAGGAGCGCCACAAAATGTTGACTTAAACGCTGGTGCCCAGGACGGCTGCTCACAGCTGTTGCCTCTTCCAGTCAGCTGATGGTTCCTGGGTCCCTTCCACACATTTCTGTTTGGGCAGCAACTCCTGGGTTCTTTGCTCCGAGCCAAGAACACTTGGCTAAATGAAGGTCCACACATAAGCCTCTATCGCCTACTTTTTTACTGGGCTCTAAGTTGGTGAAGTCTAACTGTATGTACTGTGAGTGGCAGCTGAGAACGGGCTCTCGGATAAAGAGGTCTGCGCCCCTAGGATGAAGGTGCCTGTTACCCAGCAGGACCTCCAAGCTATGGAGGCCACCTCACAACCGGCAGATCTGACCGGGGAGTCCAGCCAGCCCTGAGGAATTCCTGTCTACAAATGCATACAATGCCATTCCTCACCCAGTCCACTGCAAATAACCACAGGCAAGTATTAGAATCTCTGATTAATGACAGCACCACTCTGTGGCCAACAAACTGGCCTGCTGAGGCAGGACCTCCCCCAAATCAGTAGCTGAACCAAACAGAGGTGACCCCGAACCTCTGACAGACAGCTCTGCAGGATTGAGCGCCCAGCACTTGTCAATATGTATTTCTTCTACCAGGGAACGAGGCAGAAGCTGCCTCCAAATGCATTTCTGCTCAACAAACATTTATTGAGCACCTGCTCCGTGCTTGCTGGATTGACAAAGATGAGAAAATCGAATCGGCCTGCCCTTGAGGAGTTCACCATCCAGGCCATGAACCAGAAACTGAGTTTGGCCCTGCAAATTGCATACTTAATAAAACTCATAATTGCATGAGAAAGTTACTGAGGAAATCATGCCACAGGCATTCTTAACTCCCCCCGGCCAAAGACTTTAATTAAACTAGTATGTGAAAAGAGGACAGTCTTTGATTTATCATTTATTCTAAAATGTTGAATTGGGGTAGACTTTCAGCACGAGTCTGGCACACACCAGCCTCGTGTGCTGGCTTCAGTATTAGCTGATGATGTCCTAAGGCAGCGTTATTACAACTACATACGATCCTACCGAGAGCTAACATTTCCCAGATGGAGAGCTTGGCAAAAGGGCCACATCCCTGGCTGGGTGGGCCTGGGTCGCTGTCCTGACCCCCAAAACCTGTCTCTGCATAACAGATCAGCCCAGATCCAGCAGCAGAAAAAAAGCTAAAACAACTTTAGAAAAGAAATCTGCAGGAAAGGTAAATAATAGGATTCCAATATGTGAACAGACCTGTGACATCTCTTCCCTGGGAACAAAACAAAGGAGGCATTTTACATTTAAATACAAGGAAAACTTTCTGACTATAAAACTAGAAATGAGCTGCCCAAAAGAGGAAGATGAAATTTCTGCTGTGGAGTTGCATTCTCACTTAGTCCTATCATTTTCTGAGTCCTAGGAGTTTTCATACTTGGACAAGTGACCAGTCTGAGAATCGTTCAAATCTTCCTTCTCCTCACGTGGCTTCACCCCCTGTGGTCTCAGCCTGGTGCTGTCACCTTATCAGGCTTCTAAGCTCCCCCACCCTGTGTGTTGTATATCACAGTGCTGTCAGTTTTTCAAAGAATTTATTAATGTATTATAGGCTGAATTTTGTCCCCCCCAAAATTCACATGTTGAAGTCCTAACCCCCAGTTAGCTCAGAATGCTACTGTATTTGGAGACTGGGCCTTTTAAAAGGTGATTAGGTTAAATGTGGCCATTCAGGTGGGACCTAATCCAATCTGATTGGTGTCCTTAGGAGGAGAGGAAATTTGGACACACAGAAAAACCAAGGATGCGTGCTCACAGAGGAAAGGCCACGTGAGGACACTGGAAGAAGGCATGCATCTACAAGGCAAAGAGAGAGACCCCAGGAGAAATCAAACCTGCTGACACCTTGATCTTGTTCTCCCAACATTCAAAGCTGTGAGAAAATAAATGGCTATTATTTAAGTCACCAGTCCACGGTGTTCTGTTACGGCAGCCCTAGCAAACTGCTACAGATTATACGCATTCCGTGTTGCTGACATGTGTATTGCCTTCCTTTCCCATTAGAATACAGTCTTCATTAAGGCGAGCCCTTGTGTATCTTTTTCACCGTCGTATCTCGGGCACCTAGACCTGTGTCTGGAAAATCACAGGTGCTGAATGAATTAACTAAATAATTAAACTCCTGTCTGTCTTCAAGTCAAGACAATGAGGTCAAGATAGGTCTCAGCTAACACAAGGAGGCCTTCTGAATTTGAACTGAAGCCACTGTTTCAGAAAGATTTTCCTCTGGTTTCAAATAAAACACTGGAAGAACATGAGGTGCTAACAGTCAAAGCACTAAAGCAAATCCTTGGGGCCTTACACCAGTTGCTGATGCCAACATCTGCATTTTGAGGACAAATCCCTTCCTGTGAATGAAGACGGGTGGCATTAAGACTCCTTTTGTTCAACAGGATCATCATATACTAACCATTCCTCAGAACAATAGCAAAGCGAATTTTCCAAGCCCCATAAAAGACACAGGGATGCATGTTGGTCACTGGTTGATCATTTCTCATGTTATTCTTATTATCTTTATTAACAATGAAATGTAATTTTTTTTCTGGAGCACTGTAACCAAGTCTATGCATTCTAGATATTCTTTTTTTTTTAAGTTCTACTTTACATCATATGCTGCAAAAGTTTTCAGCTAACAATTTCTTCCAATGTCTTTCTTACTGTAATGTCTGACAAATGCAGTATCAAGTATTATGGCAGAATGTTCTTTGGTAACCAGGGTGTGCAAAGGTTTCTGCAGAGAAAGATTAAATTATCTCATAGTACATAAAGGCAATAATGAGTTGGAGCATGATTGTGTCTGATCTCCAACCCCCAGAGTTTCTGTAACATATGCTTACTTCAGAAAGGTCTCTCTCTCTCTCTCTCTCTCTCTCTCTCTCTCTCTCTCTCTCTCTC
>NW_017731754.1:178078-229179 GCF_001890085.2 Hipposideros armiger | reverse complement strand
GTTCACACTGTGTCTTCGGGGGTAGATGACCTCGGAAATAAACGTCTGTCCTATTTCGCACACTGCCTGGGTATACTTCCTTCTCGACTGTCTTACTGCCAGTGTCTCCCGAGGTTTGCTTCCTGGTCTGCTCATCTCCTAATCCTCGCCCTCACTACTTCAATTCTCACCCTACAGCATGACTCCTAAACCCATGACTACCTCTGATTTCTCTTGGCCAACTTTCATTCCCTAGGGGACAACCACCTAGAGACATCTCCATGACAATGCCCCATGGTTACCTCAAGTCCAACATATGTGAACAAGAATATATCACCTTTCCTCCAAAGCCAGTTTCCTTTTCTGGTTGTTTTGTTCTTCCATTCCTTTCCATATAAAAGGGACTTTGAAATCTGCCTACACCCATCAAAGAAGCAGATTAGAGCCATTGTTTTCAACATACTCACCTTCCTCTCAACAATAACACAAGACTGACGTATCTGAAAACATGGTTATTGAAAATAAAACAGCCCCCTCCCTCTTGCCTTGGGATAGTACCCAATCATACTCTGAAATAGCTGCATTCATTTTGCATTATTTTTTCACCCTTAGTTAAGTATATTTAAGAAACACACAAGAAATGTCAACACTTCTCTCAACAAGTAAAACAATATGACCAGACGACATCAACATCCAAATGATAAAACATACATATATACATATATACAAATATGGAGCAGAGATGGAAGGCAGGTAATCTAACCCATCACCAATTAATCCATGGTTTTCAGGAAAGACTTCATGCAGCATATTAGCCAAAGAAAGCTACTGTCTGGTGGGTCCCATTCATTTAAGTCATCTACAGGTAAAAGAGCTGCAAACCTCCTCATCAGGCCAGGGCTGCCATCTCAGCTACCATATTTGCCTGTTAACAGCACAACAGAATCCCCAGACATAGATGCAGACACTTCCCCACGATAGGACATGAAAGGACAGTGAGAAATGAATGACACTGGCTGCAGTCTGGTCCATCAGGTGCAGGGCGATTGACCAAAACTGTGCGGCTTGTGTGTTAGTTTAGCGATGGGAACTAAATGAAGGTTTGTGAGCACATGTGTGTGACAGAAGCACAGCCCTCTTGCGAGATGGTGCTTCAGTGAAGACATGAACCGAATGAGCAAATAGTACCTGTGACGGTTTCATTAAATGGTCCTGGACCCTTAATGGGAAAACCATCAATCTTGATCCATTCACCTCCTAAATTAGGAAAATGCAACCTGATAGTTAGAAACGAGGACTATAGGGTTTTCCACATTTCAGGGCATCCCTAGTGTATATTTAAAGGGTCTTTTCAGCAGGCTTCAAAAGGACCCGCTTGGGACATGTTCATGACTCAGCACCTAAGCTTTCTGACAACACATCTTCTTAGTCTTTTGTACGTGACTTACTCTTGTGAGTACTCAAACATTTAGGACAAAACGCTAACAATCTATATTAAATTACTTTAAAAGAGGGGATAACTCTCTCCTAGCTTTCAGCCTTTCCACTTGTTATACAAGTCTAAAAATTTTTTGTTAAGGAACTCTCTCATCGTTCTAAACTTGTATTGACCTGAAGAAGCAAGGAGGGATGTTTCTCCCAATCTATAATAAGTCACAAAAATACAGCCTCCAATTCTAGATAGAACTTACCAGGCAGGCTCTCAGCTCTGTAAACAGGACGGCTCACTCCACCATGGTTTTCTGCCGTAACCAGCACAAAGTACACTACCCCCGGCTCTGAAACATACGGTTCATATCATGCCACCGTTTCGAATCTCCAAGAAGGACAGTTTGATTCACTAACTGTCTTCCTTGGACCAGTTACAACCAAATATAAAAAATCTGAATTATAGGACAAGTCTAACTAAAGCATCCTCTCTTTTTTTTTTAAATCAAAATACTAACATTCCCCTCATGCAACTGAAATACACCTGACCAAAAACCACAAAATTTATTTAGTACAAAGTACATGGCATGTGAAATAAACCTGGGTGCGTGAGTACTCAACAAAAGAGCTGTTAAGCTTTTTAATGTGAAATTAACGTAGGAAGCAGGAATGTGCTGTCTACTAAATACATGTTTCAACCTACAGTGTCAGTAACTACAAATAATATTTCCCCATGGAAGCTCCCAAGGGAAATCTCCAAAAAATAATAAGAAAAATGTAACTCATAAAATGTAGTACCTAGGAAATGTTCAATTCAATAAAGCTTCATGAAATTTTCTCCTTTTCACAATAAAATGTTCCCCTTACTATGTCTGCATGTTGTCTTTGACTATTTCAACAAAAATCTAGAAAAATATTTCCTGAAACCTTGGAAATGTTCATCTTGAAATAATTGGGCTTCACTTTCTGACGTGCATCTAAGGGTCAAGGTCAAAATAGCAATGGTCTCTCTGGCTGAGCTCCTAAAGTTGTTGGGATGCACAAGGAAACCACGATGCCAGGTTAGGGCATGAGTGTACCCTGAACTTGACGCTTCGAAAAGCAAAACGCTAGTGGTGCTGACTTTCCTCAAAATGAATCATTATCTTGAGAAAGGTAAGTGAAGGTGCCAATTCCTTGAAGAGATGAAAGTTTGCAGGCATTTGAGGGGATGAAGGGTTGGAGAGGTTAGAGCTAGTTCTGTCAAAGGCAATAACGGTAATTACACTTCTCAAAATGAGGAGCGTGCCTTTCACAAACTTCAGTTCTCCAGCCAGAGGCCCAGGACACAGGGCGATGCCGATACCGTCTGGAGCACCTGTTGTGCTCAAGCCTGGTGTGACTTCTCTCTGACTAGGGCAGGGCCTGGTGGCATTTAGGGTTTGGCATGACCTGCAGGACTAACTGTGAAATGCTCCATGTTCAAACAGAATATAAAACCATGCTGTGCCAGGCACTTTCTTTGTTCTGAGCTTACTGGTATTTCAAAGAAATGTAATCCACATGCCTCCGATTTGCATTCAGTTAACTCATCAGAGTTGTTTGGGGGACGCTGCTTCTCAGTGAGTTCTAAGTCTCTCTTTTTGCGTGTTTTTTTCTCTGCAGCAATCATAACAAGCCAAGGTTTGAGCAAGCACATGGGACCCTGCTCCTCCCTTTGGTCCGACAGAACCTCCATTTAACCTCACAGTGGGACTCTGTGGGGCCGTAGGGATGCGGAAGAGATTCAGAGAAATGGATGCTGAGCTGGAACCATGAGGAAGTGAATCTGGCCCCCTTTATCTCCCTTCTATTCACTTTTCTCCCCAAATACCCAAAAAGGCTAACATTATAATGTAGGAGACGTGTGGGGTACTGTGGTCAGGAAACAGGGAGCATGAATTAATTTTGATCCACTAGAGTAAGGCAGCAAAAATGCTAACATGGCATGGGGAGACCTAGTAGTCATAGATACTGATGTCTGTCACTTCCTTATCATTCAACTTAAGGTTGGACCAGGAGATGACTGTAGAGTAAGTGGAGTTTCAAGCTCCCGGGATCAAAAGAACAGAAGATAGAGGATCTATAGGAGGCAACTCAAAGCCCAAGTTCAAAACCATCTATACCTACACTTATAAAACAACATATTTGGGCAAAATTTAAAATAGTCCAAACTTCCAGAATCAAATTTCATGGGGGGAAAATGTTCCATCTTTGAACCAGATGTGGCTAAGGGTGACATATCACACACACACTTCTACAGGGACATATAACTTGAGTAATCCCTAACGATAAAGCGGTTTATAAATGTGATCTCAAGATTAGGCTACAAAGTCGTCCAGTAGTCAAATTTTGATAAAAAAAAGATCAACATGTTTTCCCAAAACAGGTTCAGAAATTAAACATTGTTTCCAACTTCAATTTGGAGAGAGATCCAGGAATACTGGAGTTCAAACACAGGATGAGGAAGCAGCAGACTCAGGACCTTGGCGTCCCATTCCCAAAGCACCACACGAGCCTGGCCACACTTTGTCTCACAAGCAGTCATCCTAAAAATGGGGCTGAGAACGGGGGTGCAGTTAGCTCTGACTGGGAAGAAGACCAGGGTGTCACTTACCCACATCCTCAATAAGGAAGGAGTGTGTCTCCGCATTCACCTTGATGTACTTAAGATTTTTCAGTGACTTCCCATAGGCAATGTTGTAATGCTCCACGGGTCTACTGGTAGCATCTTTGGGTGGGTCCCACGTGACTTTCAGGCCCATTTTAGTGGACAGCAGTTTCACATGCCTTGGCTTCAGTGGGTGGTCAGCTATGCAAACAGCGCAACTATCAACTTACGGGAATGGCAGGTTGGGAAAACGAATTCATTTTTCCAATGTTCTCTGATATTGTTAGCAAAAGAGCAAATGACTTTTAATCTGTCTGATCCGAAAGACTTTAAGCACAGTCATGTTTGGACATCGTTACAGTATGACAGCAAAACAAACATGCCAAACCCACAAGCTTTTATGTATTTTGGATAACTGTGGGTGGTAAATTTAAACCCAAAATGAGACAAATCAAAATAAACTCTAGGCATTCTCTGGCTTGACTCTGTTGCCTTGCTTGTGTAAGAATAACAAATTCGTAATTTGACATATTCTGCAGAGGCAGTCATATATTAAATAGGTTCTTTGGATTTTACATAGTACAATCTTGAAATTACTCTGAGAAGAATAACATGAAACTCTCATAATCAGGAAGAATATCCACTGAATCCAAAATGAGATAACGGGAGCATTCATTTACACAAAAACAACAAAACAGGATCATCAATGCCTTAAAAGGCAGTTAAACTTCTGTTTTTATCTGCATTTAGCTCATTTAAATGCTGCCCTGTTTTATTGCAGAAGAAGAAAAACAAGTTAAGAAGCACAATTACATTTTTATCTTCCGTTATGAGGTTCCAAAAAAGTATTCTTGATTTTCAAAAATAAAATGAAACATAACATTTTGTCAAGCAAAATCTCTCAGCTCATTATGTAACTGAAATTGCAATGGAACATAACATAAATATATGCTAAATATGCATGCAACAGTCAAATTGGGGGCAAACTTGGATATGAAACTGATTATGCAAGGCATTCATTCTCAGGGGACAAAGTTACCTAAAAAAAAAAACCAAAAAAACCAGAAACCTTTAAACTTAGTAACATTAAGAAAAATGAATTTGGACTCTCATGGAGAAGGAAGGGAAGGGAGTTTCATGATGACACACAGATGGGTTAGTATGTGATTTTAATACTGAATGAAAATTCTGAACAGAGTGAGTACAGCTGATTCTAACACACATCACTTATTCGTCCCAGAATTGGTCCGCTTCTCCTACAGTAAAACAATTAGCAAAGGAAAGAACTCCTATGATTCTGCTAGAGAAATTCATGGAATGAAACAAAAAGGAGTATGAAAATGATGACTGGAAAGCACTAGGGAAAGAATGCCCATTTTGGAGAGAAAAGCACAATGTCAGGCTTTGGGCATGGATCAAAACCCACAGAGCTTTCCCTCCCCAGTTTCAGAGGTGAGGTTCCTATAAACCCTGATGGGAGAGACAGACAAGGAAGCCTAATGCCAGCTGGGAAATCTTGAGTTAAAGGGACTGTGAGGACAGCACACTAGTGAATCTCAGGGCCTGTAAAATTAGTAATCACCGCTACCCTTCAATAGGTCTCATTTGCCCTTCCTTGCCTATGAGAGAATTCAGGATTTTCTCTGCTGAAGGACTGGGGTCCCCTTTCCTTAGTTCCCTTTATCTCTCCCAGGTTTCACTAACATTAGTCAACTAACTTTCCCTAGTTGCAATCCCTATTTCCTGAAACAGCAGAAATCATTCCAGGAATCCAATATCTCACAGCGACCCCAAGGTGGGTAGAAACAAAGCAAGATCTTGGAAACTGCAAAGCGGGAGCTCATGGCTGGGCGATTCTCCCAGGAAAGAAAGCCAGTGCATGAATGCATGACTAATGTTTTTCTCTACAGCTCAATTCCAAGTCCTCCAAATCAAACTTTGATCCTAGGCAGTCTGCAGTGTGAGATCCGTGGAACCCCAACAGCCTCAAGTTTTCTACTGGGTACCAGTGATCCAATCAGTACAGAACTGCCTGAATCTGACAACGATTTACTTTCATTACTGACATCTGAAAGGGGGTCAATTTATAAACATACTCAGTGTTCTTCCCTTACGAAGCCTTGCATCTATCCTTGGAACAGCACAGAATAGTTTCTAACTCACATGAGAATCCACATGCAAATGGTTGCATCAGCCCAGCGTAAGGAGAGACACTCGAAACTTTCAAGGAGCTCGACTAAGATAAACAAAGCAAAGAAGAGCAAGGGGCAAATACCTCCTGATTGCCAAAACCTAATGATTCATGTCATTCTGCTGACCCAATCAGATGTCCATGTGTGTCCATGCATGAGTTTGTTTGTTGTCCTCTTGCCAGTGGTCAAGGACCATCACGCAATGTTTCAACTCAACGCTCGCCTATGCCAGCATTTGTATGTTAAACAAAATAAGCCAGATGGTGTAAAACTGCTCTAAGTGTATAAAACTGGGCGAATGAAATGGACAGGAAGAGGGGCTTTGTGAGTGTCTACCATCTGCCACCCACTGCTCGAAGCAATTAAACTCACATCACAGGAGGAGCTTATATAACACATACCACCTGGGAGGTGTTGTTGACTCCATCCATGTTACAGGTGAGGAAAGCAGGGCCTGGAGCTGATTGGTTAGAAGAACTGCCTGGAGCCACACAGCTGCGCCAGGCTGAAGCCAAAGGCCAACGCTGCTTTGTCCAACTCCCAAGCCTGGTCTTCCCACAGCTCACAGACCTTCAGAGCCTGCCCCTGCTCATAAAGGACCAATGACCACATCCACTGAAAGTTAACTATTCCAGGAAGCGACTACTATTCTAAAAGAAACTGTGAAGCCTCCCTAGTGGTGTTAACCATTTCCTCTACCATCTACCTCCCCTTCCCACGTCATTTCCCTCTGGGGGGGCCCTCCTGCCCCCGCCCACAGTCACTTCCCCTGTGCTGGGGGTCTTCAAGTGAGGATAGCGAATGGAACAAGTGAATGATGTGCTCTCTCGGAGGGTATCTTCATTCTTACAACAAAACCTTAGACCAGAGGAATGACTTTCTAATAGTGACATTTTAGGCCTTACAGAGTTACGTAACGAAGGTCATTTTGTAACACAAAGGCCTTTGGGGGACCTTGAAATCATACCT
Organism: Hipposideros armiger; assembly: GCF_001890085.2. NCBI lineage: Eukaryota > Metazoa > Chordata > Mammalia > Chiroptera > Hipposideridae > Hipposideros > Hipposideros armiger. Next base: position 221,982 of record NW_017731754.1, on the reverse strand, counting down.
CTGAGACAACCTTAGGGTCAATCTCCTCGTAAGATCAGTTCTGAATTTAAGGTTCTCCAAGGCCTTAGGCCAATATACCTCCACTCCCTCTTCCACCCTACACCCCAACACATGTACATTGGGCCAGTCAAACAAAACACAACAGTGGCTTGAGTGGGAGATATTTCTATTCCCTAAATTCCCACCGACTTTGATATTTAACATTGATGACATGTTTGAGGCTTCCTAGGGAATGTCATCCGAGCCTTGCTCAGGAAGAATTGGGTAAAAAGAGGAAGGCTGCATAAGACACTTTGTCTCTTATTCCAGCCCCACTGGGCCCCCCAGTGCCTGAGCTCCGAGTAAACTCATCAAACCAGCATCCTTCTAAGGAACAACCATTCCAGGCAGGCACAGATCAATGTGCATGAACTTGGATTACAAAAGCTTATTCTTGAGGCTAGAAACATGACGATATGTTCTATTCCTGATCGACATCGTGTAGGTCTCATGACTTCATTCCTTAGCTGACAGGTAATGGCATAAGGACTGTGAAATTGGTTTCAAGGTCTGCAGGCCACATTCCTGGTCCTACTACAGGATCTGCGTTCTGGTGGCATACAGATGAAATATGACAAACTGGTTCCTTATTTACCTTGACGTGTTCTTAGAAGCTTAGAACAGACCATCCTCTCTGCTAGACAAATGGCGCCCATGACCTTTTTGTAACACTGTCAGCATTCTCATTTAATGAAGATGATATTAGGTATATTCTCTACAGCTCTATATCCCATGAACTGCCTCTCTGAAGAGACAAAGGGCAAACCCACAGTCAGTACAACAGGAAGTATATAGCCTAATAGAGGGAACATTGGCAGGTACCTCACAGAGCCTCAATGACAGGTTAGGGCCTGACAAGCTGTTTTGGTTTTTGGTTTTTTTTCGTCTCCACAGGATGCAAAATGAGGAAATGAGCTTAAGCTGTAGCCTAAGGGATTTTAGGTGAAGTAAAAAGAATTTACTGTCTGTGTCCTTCCCCTTCTATCCCCATTCAAGGCTGCCTTTGAATGGAGACAGATGCTGAGGTGCTCCAGGCCGAAGAAGGAAGCCACAGAAAGCCTGCTGTGACTCAAGCAATTTCCTACCCCGACAAAGTCATTTCCATACTTCATACCAGTGAACTTCCTCCAGGCTCAAGAATATTTTGCCAGGCACCCAGTGGCAAAATGATATTTTGGTGATGTTTTAAATATCCAGCAACTGCCAGGCTAGACAGCTCCACACCATGGCTCCCATGAGACCTCTACTGGCCTGCTGTGGAATGGGAAATAAGGGTGCAGTGGGCACCCACAGTTTTCAGCTGGCCTGCTTCCATACACGAGGTCTTATCCAAGCAGGTCAGTTTGGTTCAAGGGTCAAAGTATAGGTCTGTGTCTACTCAAGGATGGAAACCAAGATTCCTACGGCTCTGCAGTGTCTGTCCTCGAAGGGTTTTCAGTTTCTGAAGAGCGGCCTCAAGGGATTCTCCAGGTCTGACAAACACCCTCAGAAGCCTGAGTCCAAAGCTACACCCCCAGGGCCAGCCAGGCCTGACCAACATCCTCACAGTCCATTCATCACAGTGGATGAGGTGACTAAACTCCCCTCCCCTTGCTCATCTGCCCACTCTGGCATCTCTCTTGGCACCAGGTACAACCACCCACCCAACGTTCACCTAAAACACTGAGGATTCAAGAAAAAAAAATGTTTGGAGGGTTTAGACTAATGACGTTAACCAAGGGTCTCCAACCCAAACGACTTCAAGGACCAGGAAGATCAAGCAGATGAGTGAAGGCACAATTTAGTTTTTTGAGCATCTGTTGTTTGGTATTCTAAGGGTTATTCTAAGAAGCTAGAAATCCTGGTTTTGTATGAAATATCCCAATTGTATACTAGTTGGTGATTTATTATTTTTTTTAAATACTATGGTGAGGAAACACACAAACACACACACAAGCAAGCTGGCCAGACTCAGTCCATTGGTCTCACTTCACTTCAGGTGGAACCCTTTTAGCTGCTCATCTGGACACCTTCCCAATGTCCTGTTTCAATTCTGAGACACCTCTGGGAGTCTGGGGCTGTGAAGAAGGTCGGCAGGTCAAGTCGAATGTGAAAGTCTGAAGAAGAACTGGAACTAGAGCTATCCCAGCGTCTGAAGGCTTTCGGAACAGATCTGTCCAGAGACTCATGTCCCACCTCCAGACCTCTCCCAACCCCCCAAGAGACCCAAAGGCTGCAATCTCTGCAAGGCACCTCCCAATGTTCCAAGGAAGTAGGGAAGGCCCATTCAGGATGGCTTTTGGGGAGCGGAGTGTGAGGTGCTACATAAGGTTCAACTACTAGCAAAACCAGCTACTTCCACAGGTCCAGCTCTGGTCTAGCCATTCTAGACCAATAGTCCCTATTGCTTATACAACATTCCCATGTGGGGTCCAAACTGAATGTGTACAACATGGAACTATCTCACTGCTCACTGCCTTGGTTCAGCCATCACAGCGCAGCCTTAAGTGTACAGGCATGCCCACAACGGACAAAAATAAAGATGTTCCTAGAAACGAAACTCCGTCAAGGGCTATTTCTCACAATAAAGAGAAGGGCAAGTTCGGAATCAGTTAATGAAATGAATCAATAGTAAACAGTAATCCAAGAGTGACACAACTCATGAAGAAATCGTGCTTAGACGACTGTGATTCAAAATGGCAACTGAATCTTTCTGGATCCAAAGTGTTGTTTTTGCTTGTTTGTTTCTTTGTTTTGTTTTACTTTTTTTAAATGGCATACAGTTCCTTCTTTACATTCTCCTGATAGGCAGAAAAAGACAAGATGGTAGATGGATGGTAGATGTGAGAGAGAAAAGTTGTGAGAGCGTCACTAACGCAGGGAGAAGGAAGGGAAGAACCCCTCCTCCTTGGTATATGCTTTCTCTGTATCTGCTCCATCATAACTTTCCAAGTTGACTAATTTTAGCTAAATATGCTACACCACAGAAAAAGTTGGCAACCAGTTGGAATTCAAAAAAACATTAGATGAATGAATAAATACTTTGATTTACGGTCCACCTATCATCTAGAAACAAAACAGCAGCTAATAAACATGCTTCAATCTTTTAATCTCTGTGATTGCACTGAACAGAGCAGAGCTACCATTCACATAATCATTGCAGACTCCAAAGCCAAAACCCACAGCTGAGGTAGGAAAACCCACTAATAATGTTGAGTCGGTAGAATCAGATAGTTTCTGAGGCCATAACTGATGTAACAGCTACAAGAAAAACAAACATTACTTCTTTGATTTTTCTCCTGCATACTTACTGAAGAAAATTATTAAAGCAATTAAATATCAGTTTGATGGACTTGAAAATCAAATCTGAAAAATAGATTTGGACCTAAAAACTCATGGTCACACTGTACCACACAAGTCATAGATTTTTTAGGACCCGTGTGTTATATCCTAAATAGCAAAGGGGATTTATCTGGGCAACCAATAAAAAAGGGCCTGTATGTTTTCACTGAGCTGATACATAACAAATCGCATGTCAGTTTTATTTCACCCGACTGAAAGTACGAAGCAGTTTTCTTGAGTTTGAAGCTTGACGCCCTGGTGTGCTCATTATGAACATCTGCTCACAACCGATGTGAGAAATGAGTCAGAAATCAAACTATCAGGTGTGTTACTGATGTGGTTGAATTGGAGAAGGTTGATCTAAGGTGTGACCACCATCAGGCATCCTTTTCCCGCTCCCCTCTCGAATCTGGACCCTCCCGTGGACACAGAAGAGAGAGCTCAGCCTGCAGAGCCGTCTGCCCCAAGACCACTGCCTCGCAGGTGGGGCGAGAGCAACAGCGCCCTCCCATGTGGCAGCAGGAGTGCAGCCAAACGCAGCCTTGCTGCAGGGTGACAGACCTGAGGAGGAGACTCACATGCCTGTGGCTTCTAATCTGCTAATGCCACCAGGCAGAGGAAGGACACCAGGCTCTCAGCACTGGCCCCTCAGACACAGCATGCCTCATGGAGGGGAGGGCAAATGGGGTGAGGCCAGAGGCCAGAAGGGAAACATGGGAAGAAGAAGATGGAAGTCCCCTAGCATCCCCAGCAGGCTGTTCCCTCATCCCACTGGGTGTAACCATCAACCTGAGGCCAAATTGCGGCTGCCCTTCAGAGCCCCTGCCCCACCTGCAGAGCCTCCCCAGTACTAATCACTATCCTCCTGGAGTTATAGGTCAAGATCCCCCATCCCACCCCCGGTTTCCAAAAGGCTCTGAAATGAGAAAGGCTCATTCTTTAGACCAACTCCAAAGTCAAGTTGACCTCTAGGCTGAACCTCCACTCCTGGCCTGTCTTACTCCAATCCCAAATTTTGCCCAGCTCATGCCATTAAAAACAGCCAGCCAGTGTTTCAGCAATGAGATGATAAGACAGCATAAAAACATCCTGACACACACACAAAAAATTCCCAATACTACAATATCAGCCATATAAAAATGTCCCAACTTCAATGTGTAGTGTTGGCCGGGTTAGAGGCGCAGAGAGGGCCTGAGTAAATGTCGTCTTAGAATTCAAGCCATGGGAAGCGGTGAGCCAGCTCCCACACGTGGGGGAAACCTCTAGCAAAGGCCTCCTTGAATCCACCAACGCCGTACTTTGTTCTCTGATCATCCTGGCTGCAGGAGGACTTGCTTCCACACCCTTCTGACCCCTGACAATATTAATCGTTAGTAGCATGCAGCTGATATTCAGTGTCTGATACGCTCTCTCTTCTTTTCATGTGCCAGTGTGCTGCTTCCTCAGGAGAATGAAGACCTCAATCTCCCATTAAAAAATTCCCAGGGAAAATGTAAAGTCTGAGAGTGGAGCCTTCTTGGTCTTACGGCTTCATTTCAATCAAAAGACATTAAAGCCCACATCTCCATCCTCTCTTACTTACTCTGCTTTGCCCCAGCCCGAGTAGATTCACTGAACTGCCCGGATGGGGTCAGGGCTCCCTTAGCAAGTGCAGTCTCTGCCACCTGCCGCGGAATTGGCGTAGATTCATCAGGATTTCCTGAAGTAGAAATAATTGAATGCCTAGTCTCCCACTTGCCTAAATTCTTAAAGTCCCAAGTCGCTAAAATCTCTGAAGCAGCGAATCCAAAATGTGCTGTGTAAAGGACACATACTATGTTTGCCTACCCAGTGAAGACTCCCCCAAGTCTCCTGGTAACAGACTTCTTGAACACGTGAACCCAGCCGGCCCAGGAGATGTCAGTGGAATTGTTCTAACTGGACCTGGACCCTGGGCACTGCTTTGCTCTCTGACCATGAGGTTGTGAAGAAAAAGTACTGGAATTGTTGGTGACCAGCTCTCGCTGCCACATGAGGAAGAGTCCAGAGACGAAGAGAGAGTCTCGGGAAAGGGTGCAGTTAGGGCCCTGGATCGAGGCATCTCTAGGGCCAGCTCAACCCGGCACTCCCCACAGCACAGCTCCACGGCAACAAACTCTGGGATTTAGATTAGTTCAGGTTGGGTTTCTGCCACCTGCAGTCAGACTCTGATGGATGAAGAGACTATTAATCAAGATCTTTTATGAAAGTTGAAAATAACTTTTTGAAGCTACCCCAGCAGCCAATATATTTGGTCACAAAAGGCTGCCAGTGCGGACACACCCGAAGAAATTAAGGCAAATACCAGCCGGGGACAGCTGCCATTCCTAGCGGAGCGCTCCGTGCAGCCCACCCAGTCTCGCCATCGACGGGAGGAGTCGGGCAGGACAACCTCAGTTAAGGAGAAAACCCCCAAAGGAACGTTAAGCGCTTTTGAAATAAACTAGTCCCTCAAAACCCCCCGAATGCTGAAATTGTTTCTTAAGTGTACCAAGGATTGCTCTTTAATGCAACAAACCCTGATGTTTATGTAAGCCTCCCTGCTTTGTCTTTGTTTGAAATTCAAGTTTTACTTTCCACTGGAAACCGCCAAATACTTCCCAGACTCTGAAACGAAGAAAACACAGATCTCAGTGTAACCACGAGTGTTTGACCAAAAATCCAATCAATAAGCCAGAAAAGGTTAGGATGTACTAAAACTGCAGTCTAGCTTGGGGGTAAGGAATCGCTGTGATATTCGGCTTTGAGACTATGTTTCCGAGGACAGGTGGACAAATTCAGCGATTGTCCGTAAGAGACCAGACAGCACAGGAATATTCCAAAATGTGGAAACATTCAGATTTTTGGCAATATGTGGGCAAAACACTGAAATGATTGACTGAGTTTTAAATAATTTTTCAAATGGATGTTGGGGTTATATTTGCCAAATAATTATGACCCTCCTCTATACCACCACCACCACCCACCTACCCACCCTGCCAAAAAACAACAGGGAAAGTAAGGACAGGTTGTTTTGCAACTGTGTGAAGTGAAAGTGACAGATGGTTGATTGCATTTTCCACCTGGAAGGCTGGGGTGGGTAGACACAGGCTAAGTATTAAAGTAACGGTCTGGCTCCTCTTCTGACATTTCACAGGATGCATGGGGCTCAACAAAAGAGTTTTCCACAGTCGGCGTGCTTCTCTCGGGATAACTGTGTAAAAAACGAAAACAACCTCTAGGTCTTTGGAGTCTTCAAACTTACAAAACACTCCAGGGAGCTGAAAGAGCTCTGCAAACAGAACCTCTGACCCCAGCAAGGGGAAGCCACACAGCGCTGTCTCATCAGAGAGAAACACCAAGGCAGGCGGATGTCCCTGTCCCTCGGGAGACCCAGGGCTGCCAGGGCTCTCAACTTCACCCCTGGTTCACATTCCTCAAAGCCCCATCAATGTGCCTGTGTCATGGTGGCTTACTGATTCTACCCCCATGCCCAAAGTGGCCTGCCATATTTATCCAGGAAGGTGTACGCGAGTGGAGTGACAGGCTGGCTGCTCTGTGGGTGGCTGGAGCACCACCAGTCCCTCGATGCCCTCAGCATTTCCTAATGAACGGGGGCCAGCTAGGCCACTGGGCTCAGAGCGCCCCCCTGCTCACCTCTCCCACAGCCTCGGCTAAACCTGAGTTCCCCGCGGTTATTCCTGGCCCCACAGGCATCTTCCAGTCTTTTGATAACAACAAAGCATCATTTTATTCAGACTAGAAGGCCAAATTAGCATGAGCACAAGCTGAAGTGTTTATAAGGACGCTAGATGGTCACCGAATACAATTGTGAATTATACTTTTTTCCTCCATCAGCTCAAAGAAGCCAAATGGGGAAGCCATTCAAATCGCTAAATCTTTAAGTAGAGTTTGTCTGCATCCACTTCTAGCCTCTCCAGATGGTCAGCGCCATCACCAACCCCCCTCAGCCTTCCTTGGGTAAGCGGGAGAGTTTCAGGAGGGCGTGTGTCATGGAAAGAGGGGATCCTCACAACTGGCTTCAGTAAACTGCTCCCCCTGGTGCTGCGCATAAGCTGGTCCCTGCAGGCCACCAGGCACTCCTGCTGGCACAGGGGAACTCCCCCCAGGAAGAAGCCTGATTCCCCCCCCCCCGGCAGCGCTCTCTCTCCTTTGACCCCTTCTCCTCAGGAGTTGGCCCCCCACCTCCCACCCAAGGCACCCTCAACACAGTCACAATCCTGGGATCCTGGTAAACCAAGTTCTGACTTCACATGATCTCTCGTTACATCAAAGGTTAATGGCTCCCTATGGTCAAAGTTTGCCTAGACTGTTCTAGATTCCAGGTTGTTTGTATTTGAGAGGAATGGGTGAAGAAAGACCAAATCTGTGTTACTATAGTTGGCCACACGTTACTCCCCTTTGTTATCTTCTCTCTTTCCTTCCCCCAACCACATAACGTGGGAAAGATCTACAAAGCACAAAAACACAAAAACGGACAATAAAATGAAGCCGCAAGGAATTCTGTTTCAAAACAAGTGGCAAAACTAAAATCAAATTCTCAAGCCCAAAAGGATATTCTTAAAACGAATCTGCCTTCTCCCTCAAGATGTTTTCTGAGATGATTAAAGTTAAATTTTTACTAGTCACATTCAAGTTGTTTGTCTACTAATTTGCAACAGTTTGGGCAGCTCGCATTGAATTCAGACACCGGCATAGGAGACACTGTTGCATCTCCAGGAGCCATTCCCAGCGTCTCCTTTCTCCCTCGCCTTCTTCTACAATAGAGGCTGGGATGCAAATATGCATGACCCGTCAGCCTCCCCTGTAGTTAGGGGTGCTCACATGACCAGTTCTGGCCAACGATACATATGAGGAAGTTACTGCGGCTACTTTCAGGAAAGCAATCTAAAGGGTCAGGATCTGCTGTCACGTGCTTTTAGCCTTTTATATCTCTCTTCTTTTTCCTTCCTGTGAGATGTCAGCATGATACCTAGAGATGCAGCAGCCATCTTGGAACTTGAAGTGACATGCCTGAGGATGATGACCTGGCCTGGGATGGAAGAATGGAAAAGGAAAAGATTCAGGGTCCCTGAGCGCCTCTCTGCTCCCAAGTTCATGGGTGAGTGATATAAGCAATTCCCTTACCTGTTTAGCTACTGTTCGTCAGATACTGTGTTCTCGGCAGCCCAGTACACTGCCACCTGGTGGCATCATTTCCGGGTCCATAAAATCAAGACACTTTTTCTCTTGATTTCTAAATGAGAGCTGCTTTGTTATAGCTTCAATTTCTTTCTGTGTGTTGTTTCTAAGGGACCCACACTGGGGATTTCATTTTGACAATGTCCGTGCTTTATTTGTCAGTAGGCCATGGACTTGAATAAGTACATCTGTCCAGAAAAGGATGCAGCCAGAACTTAGAGTGAACGTCACCAGCAGAGCTGGCAGAATTTGATCATTAGGATGCAAGGTTTTAAAGTTCTTGGCCATTTTATTCAGGAACCACGGTAAGCAAAAGCTACTGTTCCAGAGAAAAAAACAAGTATGTTTCCCCATCTAAACCACTAGCTTCCCAGAATGGCTTAGGGAAATGGAATTGGAGGGACTCCATAAATACATGTATTTATAATAAGAAGAAAACAAGGGATTCTAAAGAGAAAATGACTACAAATGGGAAGGGAGTATAGGACTCAACGCCAGCTGTTGACCCGCATTAGAGACCCGTACAAGAAACCAGTATTTTCTATGTTTTTGTGGGATCTTTTGCACATTCTTTAAATTCAATTCGCAACTGAGAAATAGTTTCTTAAAGAATTACCATTGTTTTCTGGTCCAGCTTAAACTCAGCCTACTTATAAACTGTTTGACATGCCCGCCAAAAAAAACTCCCTAAAAAATTCATTCCTTTTCCCAAAATGTGAAAGTCATTGTCTAACTATGTTAAACACTTGGGTATTACTGTCGCTGAAATTACCACTCATCTTACTCAGCAAGCTCCCTGAGAAATACTGTCAGAAGACAGGCCAAGCCAGTGTTGTGGCAAGGTAGTTATGAAACAGGGTAAATGAGATAGATGTGGCCGGAAGCCAACCGCCACACGGACCCAATGACAATCCAGGTTCCTAATAATAATCACTTTTTTAAGAATTTTTTTTAATATTGAAAAAGTTTTCAATATTTCAGATAATCACTTAATGGTTATGAATGGGCATAGGAAAATAATCTATTAATGAAGAGATTTTAAAAACACAACGTACCTAATGAGCAAAGAGTTTAAGTTTTGCAGTGGGCCCATTTGTGATAAAGAAAAAACAGAGAGAAATAAAGGAGAAGAATGGAAATGAACATTTGTTGTATACTAAGTGCCAGCCATTTTGTTTACTTCTGCAACAGATATTTACTGAGTACCTACTATGTGTCAGAATCTGAGCTAGGCCCTGGGGATTCAGTGGTGATTAAAGAGTTCTACATTATCATAGCTACTAGCTCTTGAGTCTTCAATCCTGTGTGCTGTGCTTTTGTAAATGAGGGCGCTGTCTTAGAAGTTAAGTGACTCGCCAAGGGCACACAGCTAGTAAGTGACAGCGATCCAATCCAGACCTACCCGAGACCATAGACCGTGCTCTTCTATACTTTGTTGCCTCTCAGCTATAATTACCATGAAAAGGGATAAATGCAGGTCTGGAGAGAAATCAGAACCAAAGATATGAAACTAGAAGTCATCAGTGGAAGCGGAGTTCACAGAGATACATAAGCTCATTGCACTGAAGGAGCTCATGTGAATGTCAAGAAGACTCCATGTTGCCAAGTCTTCATCTCTTGGTCCTTGACTTAACTCTGCTTCCAACAGGAGCTGGGTGCTTCTCCTCCTGGAAGCATCTCTTCTCCTGTCTTCCCTGACCCCACAGCTTTCCAGAACACTCCCTGCTTCCTCTCCTACATCATCGGTCTCCTTTGCCAGAACTCAAAACGTTAGAGCGCTTCAGAGCCCAGCCTCTGGCCCTCGCTGTTCTCTGCATGCACTCCCTCTGTCTTCTCTCCCTAAGTTAGCACATCTGTCCTATGATTGCAAACATCATCCATATGCTGATGGCTCCCGGATTCATAACTCCAGCCCTGGCTTTTCCTCTGAGCTCTGGTGTGTCCAACTATCTACTTGACATCTCCAGTGGGACCCAAAGAACACCGGTGTCTGAGGCATGGCTGGGGAGAAGACACTTTAAATCTGCAATATTAGTGATAAAGAGGACAATCAGGAAACAATTTGCCTCGTGGAAGATAAGAGTGAAGAGATTTTCAGGAAGAAGGGAATGTCCATCAGTGTCAAGTCAAGTAAAGGCCAAGAAGAACCCACTTTTCTCTGCTTGTACTTAGGACAGTGTCCACCACTATTCAGAGCCCCCAAACAAAGCAAATGTGCCACTGAAGTTTCTCTCTGCAAATAACAAACTTAATTAGTTCCTTTTCTACAGCTACCCTCAAAGGATTGATGTAAGAATAAAATGTGAAAGAAAATCATAAAACACTCAACAAATGTGAGCTACAGTAGGAGGAAGAAGGCCACAGAAGGGCTGATGTCACCAATCGAAACACAATTGAAAATGACCGGCCTGCTTCCGAGTACCAAGTCTTCTTCCTCACACAGCCAGAGTGGGCTCTGGGTCCTCGTTTTCCTCAGTCTTGGGAAATAGGCTTTGAATTAAAATTTTTAAATCTTGAGAGCTGAAAGGAAACTTAGGCAATCTGATCCAACTGCTCTTCTTCAAACTACCCATCAATTGTGTGTCAAAATGATCTTCCATATTTTCCATAACTAGACAGTTGTACCCAGATTCCACGTTTCCTCCACCTTCAAAGGTAAACATCTATGAACGTGTTACTCAGGTGGGTGACACAGAGTTACTAAGCAAGTCCCTGCCCTGAGAATAGGAGTGAATTAACCACAGATATATAAGAAAGGCAATGGTCTTCATTCTCCTGGAGAAGCTGCACACTGGCACATGAAAAGAAGAAAGAGCGTATCAGACACTGAATATCAGCTGAGTGCCACTAAAGATTAATATTGTCAGGGGTCAGAAGGCTGTGGAAGCAAGTCCTCCTGCAGGCAGGATGATCAGAGAACAAAGTACGGCGTTGGTGGATTCAAGGAGGCCTTTGCTAGAGGTTTCCCCCACGTGTGGGAGCTGGCTCACCGCTTCCCATGGCTTGAATTCTAAGATGACATTTACTCAAGCCCTCTCTGCGACTCTAACCCAGCCAACCCTTTACCCCTCAGAATGCTCTGAATTGCTTCCTGTAATGAAAACTCATTACAATTTCGGAGCATCAGTGGACCCTGTGGAACTCATCCCAGAGACCCCAAGTCAAAACCCTCATGTTCTACAAGAGCGACACACAGTCTGCTCAGACTAGAGCCTGTGTCCCATCTCCCAGACCTCTTCCTCCCTAGGCATCAGAGTGAAAATGCAGTCACAACGCAGCTGTGAGACAAGAACAGCCCAGGCGTCAGGGAAGTCAAAGGGCGCAGTGTCCCCTGGCCCTTCTTTCTCCTTCTCTGTGTCTGTGGCTCACTTGGATATCTGTAGGCACATATGTGGATGTGAGTGTTAATAACCATGAGAAGACACTCCATTTCTGCCAGTCTATCAGAAAATAAGAAAAGGAAATTGTTGGGTGGGGTAGAAAATGGTGTTTAGAAACAGTGCAGGGCCAGGACATGTGTTAAATAGCAAAAGAGAAGTTGGCTGCTTTCCACAACATAAAGAATGTCAAAGAGAGTCAGACACTCTCTGGGAGAACAAGGTTGCCTCATCTTATCACTGACAAGTCCCCACTAGAGAATAAAAACCTATGTAAAACAGACAGTGGCACATCCCAAATTTTATTGACTAGGGGAAAAAAATGTAGATTTAGTCAACATCAAAGCGCACCCTCCAGGCTAAGGCCTCAGACAAATGTTGTGATTTCTCTTGCCGATCTTATAATTCTAGGTGCATCAATGTAAAAACATTCAGAACTGAACACTGTATCTGGCAAGTAGAAGTTAATTAGAAAGTACCAGGTGATCCTATATTGCTACACTTACCACATTCGATGCCATTATTTATTGCTATGTTGATCCCCAACTTCTTTATCAAATCTTTGTGGCCTGTGCCCAGACCCCAGCACAGTCACAATAAGCTCCGAGTTAATTACATAATTACTTACTCTATGAATGAAGGATTCAGCTGAGCTTGAGCTATGAATTAGGCCCACTGAATGTGCGTAGGACTTTGGAAATCTGGGTTGACAGTTGAGCACACACAATGCCACACAGTGACTCATGTCATCCCACATCTCCGCTGTGGCCCAGCATTGGAAGCTGTGTGAATTCTTTCACCTACTCCAAAGCAATCATGTTGGTATGCATACCATGTGTTGTGGGTTGAATTGTGTCCCCCAAAAGACATGTTGTCCAGGACCTGTGATTGTGATTTGAAAATAGGGTTTTGAAGGTATAATCCAGTTAAGATGAGGTCATGCCTGATTAGGGTTGGCCTTAATCCAGTATGACTGGTATCCTTAAAAGAAGTCTCCCAAGGAGAAAACCAGATACCAATGAGACAGAGATTGGCGTGACATGTCTACAAACCAAGAAACACCAATGATTGTCAGAAACCACCAGAGGCTAGGAAGAGACAAGGAAGGATTCTTCTCCGGAGGCTTCAGAAACAGCATGGCCCTGCCACCCAGATTTCAGGTTTTGGGCCTCCAGAATATTTCTGTTGTTGAAAGCCACCTTGTTTGTGGTCCTTTGTTATGACAGCCCTAGGAAACTAGTACACCACGTAAATGTAATTCCTCACTCCAGCTGCAGACTGGCCTTCCAGCAGGAGCCAACACTCTTCAAAATCCAGGTGCTGACCCCGCAGGGCTAGGGTGACAGGCACGCAGAGGACTGTCCCACACTTGCCATCCCCACATATCCTGCTGATGTCAGGTCAGCATACATGTTTAATGTATAGCATGTGTAATTGATGCCAAAGGAAGCACATCCAATCACCCATCAAATATTTACTAAGCATCTACTATTTGCAGGCAGCTTTCTAAGCCATGAGGAGACTTCAGTGAACTAAACCCACAAAACGTCCTGTCCTTGTGGAGCTTACATTCCAGCAGAGGGAGACAGGCAATTATCAAATACAAAAGTGAAACACATGAACTATCAGGTGGTGATAAAGGTTGTGAAGAAAACTAAAGCTGGGATAATAAGTGCTGAGGGTTAGGGATATGTTTACACTGTTAAATGGTGGGGAGGGGTCCGGTACGAGAAGACGATGTTGCATAAAGAACCTGAAGACAGGGCTGGCCGAGTGGCACATTGGTTAAGAACTGGCTTGGGACGCCAGAGGGCCCCAGTTCAGATCCCACATATGAGGGCCAGTGACACTGCCTTCCACAGCTAAGATGCTGAACAACAGCTCAACCTGGAGCTGGGCTGCCATGAGTTGCTCGCCACGGCGTAGGCTGCAGCCCCTGCTGCAGTGGATTGCCATGGGCTACCGTGTGTAGCCAGCAGCCAGCGTGAGTGGCCAGCAGCCACAGTGAGCGGCCGTCCAGAAGCCGGCAACTGATCTGCCTCACCCAGGAAGAGCGCAATGATAATACCAACATGGGCCAGTGAAGCAATGTGTCCACAACTAGACTGAAGAACAAAAAGGACAGCAACTGTCTGTTCCCCTTCCCCCAATTCAACTGTCTGTTCCCCTTCCCCCAATTCCCCAATAAAAATCTTTAAAAAAAAAAAAAAGGACCTGAAGACAGTGAGAGATCAACCCATAGATGTTTCAGGAACTTTGTTCGGGCAAAGGGAACAGTGTGTGCAAAGGCACTGGGGCTGGAAAGTGCCGAGCATGTTAGAGAACCAGAAAGGAGGCCAAGGGGCTGGAACTGAGAGTGAGGGAGGGCGTGGTGTAGAAGATGACCATGTGCTACTTGTTAGGACTTTGGTTTTTATCTGATGGAGAAAGGAAGCATCTGGAAGGTTCTGTGACTTTGTGCATTATGAGCATCACTGTAGCTGCTGTTTTGAGAAGAGAGTGTAGGGAGAGGGCAGAGCAGGGAGACCAACAAGGCGGTTACTGCAATAATCCAGGTACGGTGGGTCGGACTCAGATGGTCACAGGACTTCCCTGCAATGCCAGGTTACGTGCCACAATGTCCCAGTACATACAAAAAACACTCGCAAGCGAACTGTAGTGATCTCAAGCAAAAGGGGCAGAAATAAGTACTTTTTAAAAATAGGCTTTTACCAATCTCAGAAGGTTACAATTCCATTTATATGACATTCTTGAAATGACAAAATCATGGAGACGGAGAACAGATTCACAGTTGCTAAGGGTTGAGGTGGACGAGAAGAAGGGAAGGGAACTACAGGAGGGGCACAGCAATCCTTCTGCCGGAATGTTCTGTATCTTGACACTGGTGGTCACACAGTCTACACACAGGATAAAATTACACAGAACCACGCACACACACGTGCGCACACATACACACACATGTGTGCACACGCACACGCACATGTGTACACAGATGTCCACACACACAGTGGATTGCACCAACATCGGCTTCCTGCCTGGGATGTTGCACGATCGCTATGCGCAAGGTCACCTTTGGGAGAAATCGGGTGGAAGGCACATGGGTGTCTCCGCATTATTTTTTACAGTTGCATGTGAATCTTCAACTACCTCAAAATAAAAACTTTTGAAACCATTTTTTAAATAGTCTTTTATGCCTATGGTGAAGTTCCAAGTCCTGACCCTTATGCCTGGGGAAAAAGGGAGCGCTCGCGTGGATGCCTGAAAAATGAACATTTCAAGCATTCTTTGAACCTAAACCACAGTAAACATGACCAGCCCACCGGCTTCTGTGGGAAAGGCACACCTCAGCCTTCCACTCCCCGCGTGGAAGCACCGGTGTGATGACGACATGGCTGTGCCATCACTGGTCTGGAGAGGCTGAATTTCATTGTGTAAAACATGAGGATGAGGCAGTGCCACCCATGAGACCATGCCACCAGGGCGATTTCCCTCCATCGCCCCAAAGGACCCGCCTGCCGTCCACAGCAGCCCCTGGCCCAGTCCCTCAGAATGCAGCTCACGGGGACCCATCTGCCCCGCTGCCCGTGCCTGGCCTGGCAGAGGTCGCTTCTCCCAAGGTCCTAGGAGGCCACACTGACCACTTGGGGTCTCTGGCCCCTTTCGCCCTGCCCAGCCCTGGGGTTTCTGACAGCAGGTGACTGTCAGTGGGGTTTCATCTCCAGACAAATGTGGTGTCATGTCAGATTAGGAGCGATGGCCGCATACCGTGCTCCGGGCCTTACTACAATAGCTCTAGCCACAGCACTGGCACTTAGGGGACCCACTGCCCTCTCTTCTTCCAAGAAGAACCCCGGCTCATCCACAATCTGGGTCCGCTGGCGCTAACCAGCCTTCTGGACACAACAAAACCGCCTCCGAACCCCGAAATGAGTCAGTGAACTTCAGAGGAGCATCACCGTGTCGTCTGTAGAAGTTACATCAGTTACGTCCCTTGTTATCCTCCTTAATCCAAGTGACTTATCACCACCGTTCCCTCCCCACCGTGAACTCCTAAAAGTACTCACATGGGGCCTTTTCCTTAGAAGCCCATTGAATTCAGTCCACAGACCCACGCTTGACCCCAAAACCTACCCCACCATTCAGTACCCCTCCCTTAACTATAAAGTCTGCCAATCTGCCCACACGTGAGACTCATGGGACCCTGGAACCCATTCCAAAACGGGATTGTTCTAGAACATATAGGCCATTTCAGATAGGACTGAAGGGAAAGACAGTAGGGAGGACCTGCCAGCTTGGTCTATGTCATAATGAAGAAACCCCCAAAGCCCGAAATAAATAAGCAGATATAAAAGAACCCCCAAGCATAATGAGCGGAAGCATCAACTGCCCCCTCTGGCCCGACCCCAGCGCTGTCCTCCACTCAGCTGCCCGCGATGCAACCTCCCACCCACCGACCCAGCGATGTGACGCACTGCGGACACTCCGTCAATGGCCCCGGTCACTTTGGATTATGGTCAAACTCCAGGACCTTCCTGAGCTGGCTGCTGCTGACTCCTCCAACCCTGAATGCCACTGTTCCCCAGGGGGTCACCCAGACACTCACCCTTCTTCAAACATGTCATGCAACGTCTTGCCTCTGTGCCTTCGCATGTGCAGCATGGTCTGTTCTCCATCTGAAATGTCCTTCCTTGCCTTTCTCTAAGTAATGCCTGCTGTTCAAACCCAGGTCAAATATGGTTGTCCCTGGCCTTCCAGCCTGAGTCCTCCCAGGACTGTCCTAACACACACCACACTGTCGGTATCCTCTCCTACCACCCCCATCCCTGCCTGTGCACGCTCCTACAGAGGGACTGTGTTTATTGGTCTTTGCATCCCTGCATCTGTCAAGTATTAACACTTGGCAACTAACTGAATGAAAGAATGCATAGCCTTCAAACAGAGGCTCACACAAAGTTAGAGCCCTTTGGAGGGGCCCTTAGCTGCACCTATAGCCCAAACTTCCTCCTTTTGCAGATGAGAACTCTGAGGCCTGAAGAGTCATGACCTGCTCAGGGTCACACAATGCAAATCAGCAGCTGGGTCAGGACCAGTCAAAAGGATGAAGAGATGTGACACTATAAAATAATCCCTAAAAAACAAATCCCAGCATTTAAATGACACGTTTCTTCTGAGAAGTTCAAAACACTTTAACACTATTAATATTACAGTCTCACCACTTCTATGAGAGATAGGGGTCCGTCAGCCCCATAGATTACCAAATAATGATTCTCAGCATTGTTCCTTGATTTAAATGGTCCCCTGTAAACAAACTTCAATTCTGGGAGCCTTCTGGGTTAAAATACAGGTTCACAGGTTGAGCCGTGAATTCCATCATGAGGATCAATGACGCACATGTTGAAGGGCTTATGTAACAAACTAAGCACAGGGCAGGGGCCTCAAGGGCAAGTCTTCCCAGGACCCACGAAGTAAAGGGCACGTCCTCCAACGATCCTGCTTATATCCAAATGCCAGATACATTCTGTACCAGGGCATAGGGCTGACGGAAACTTCATCTTAGATTAAGGCCCTACTCAAATTCAACGCGCTTCGGTGTGTGATGGAATCATTCTCAACAGCCAACAGCAACGTGACAAGAATGCAGACTTAGAAGGGGGTCCTGAGCAGATCACAGTTGGCAGTGCCAGCTCCCACTCCAACCTAAAGAAGAAAACAAGGGAACTAAAAGAAACGCCCAAACCAACAGGAGCCAGGCGAGACTGCAGGAGGTGCGTGGAATTTGGATCCAGAAGAGCGGGGTCCAAATCCTGGGACTACCACATACTATTCTAGATTACTGACTGTGGGAAAACCGGGTAAGTCCTCTGAACCCGGTTCCCTCGTGGTGAAATGAGAATGTTACCAACGTCACAAGGCTGCTGTGAAAATTAAATGAAATGACACATTGGGGAAGTGGTAAACTCCGTGGCACTTTTAGCTGCCAGTTATTATTAAAAAGAAATTAAAATGCACACCTAAGAACTTTCTCCTAAAGATAACAAGTGAGTTAGGTAGATTGTACTTTGCAGATTATGATGATATTACAATGTAATCATTTCCTCCATATATAGACTAGGCACAGTAGGAAAATGTACATAATCAACATTAGCAGCTCTCCAGGTGTTTTGCTACACTTACAGACCTGCCTTACAATTTGCATTACTCCCCCTGGATACCGAAAGAATCCACTGAGGGTGAAGGGGCCCATTTATCAAAACTGACACTTGGTGCTCAGGACAAGCCCTCAGGTGTCCCTCGTCCCCGCCCTCTTCCGGCTGCTGCCGCTTGGGCGAAACCTGCTAAATACAGTGCTACTGATCACAGCTTTAGGGATAGGTTTCAAGTTCTTTCTCACCAACGGTCAGCTGAAATTACTAAGATGCAGTCATTTCCACATTAAATGAGTGATTTGTCCAGCCCGACTTAATAGCTGAAGGAAGCTCTAGTGAGTCCAACATTGAAAAAAGGTAAGCACTAAGGGAATACCAAAGAAGATAACTGATTGTCCTAATTCTCTCACCTCTATAAAGCCTCTGCTCGTGGGGCTGGAACCTAAGGGGCCAGCGGGCAGTGGAAACGTCGCCGGAAGGCCAGGAGCGCCCTCTATGGGACGCGGGGCGCAAGCGCTACCGCCCTCAGGGCCAGGAACTGGGAGAAAATCTGGGAGAAAAATGTGTCTTCCACATGACATCATCTAATAGTCAGTGGCACAAAAATTCCACAGTCAAAATTTCTAAATTTTAACCATCTGGTCCATACTGGAGAACATTCCTTAATCAAATAGGAATAACACAATTCCCAAAAGTTGAATTAAATCCATATTCTTTATAACAAAGACAAGGATAACGTCCAGAAGGAAGGAAGAGAGGATGTTCACTCATATGTATAAGCAACACCTCCATGACTCCAAATGCCCCGATATGTGTCTACTAAAACTGGTAAAAGAAATTATGAAACAATGCATCCCTGCTCCCCGCAAACCAACTCTCCCCAAAGGCGCCCAAGATTTCAGTTTCGATGAACCCTAGCATAAATATTCTAAGGATTAACAAGTAAATACGTAGAGATATATATTCCTTTCTCTCTTTATTTTTATACCTTAAATACTCACCTCTATATTTTCTAACTGAAATAAATGATCCTGATAAGGGATTGAATTATAACTCAAGAAATACCTGAGTTCCAGAGGAAACAATGACATGAAGTCTGCTCCTCAACCAGTGAAGTGTGATGGGCCCTTCCTGAAATGTATGCTTCTATTCTCTCCCCAACCCCACGTCACCCCTTGCAATAGCAGAATAATGGCCCCCGAAGATGTGCATGTCCTAATCTCTGTAACCTATGAATATGTGACCTCACATGGCAAGAGGGACTTTGCAGATGTGATTCAATTAAGGGTCTGGAGATGGGGAGATGCTCCTAGACTATCCCGTGGGTCCAATGTCATCACAAGGGTCCTTGTAAGTGAAAGAGCAGACAGGAAGGTCTGTGTCAGAGAAGGCAACATGTGGATAGAAGTGGAGTGATGTGACCGTTGAAAGTGGCAATGAGTAGAGGAATGCGGGCACCTCCAGAGCCTGCAGAAGGAACACAGCCCTTGATTTTAGCCCACTGAGACCCATTTGGAACTTCTGACGTCCAGGACTATGAGACAATAAATTGGTTTTGCTTTAAACCACTAAATTTGCAGTAATTTGTTACAATTTAAAAGCAATAGGAAATGAATGCACCCCCTCCACACCTCACCCCTACCCCTGCCTGTTTTCAGGGAATAGGCCTTTTTAGCTTAAATAGGGATATAAATGGGCTTGGTGAGACGTCTTGATAATGCTCTGAAGCTGTCTGGTGGTAACTTTCCAGGGACGTGAACCATCACTCTGCAATTCTATCACAACCTCTAATGCCATAGTAATGAACTGTGTGTTCGGCTGATGAATAAAACAGTTCTTTCATCTGGGTGGACTCCAATGCACAAGGTAAAAGGAAAGGATATATTCACCCCTTCCTGTCAAAGAGAATAGAAGTAGGAGGGAAACCCCACAAAGCTGGAGGTAATTGGGGTCACAGGAAAGCCCTGAGGGCTTCTAGAGATGGAAGGAATCTATTCATTCAATTGGTCTAGTTGAGACTAGCCGGCCCAAGGCCACACAGAGGGTAAATGACAGCTCTGAGATTCCAACCCAGGCGTCTTCATGTTGAACCTACTTCCCTGCTATAAGCCAGTGGCTATCAAACTTTCTGTTCTCCAGGTGCCTTTCTACTCTTAAATTAATGAGGATCTCACAGAGGTTGTTTATGAGGGTTTTATCAACCAATAACTACTGACCAGAAATTAAAATTAGGAAGAGGTTAAACTACGTATTAATTCATTTAAAAATAGCAATAATAAACCATTACATATTGACAGAAAAAACTGTATTTTATGAAAAATAACTGTTTTCTAAGAAAAATGAAATAGTAAGAAGAGTGGCATTGTTTTGCATTTTGGCAAATCTCTTTAATAATAGAAGAGAGCAGGATCTCTTATCTGCTATGCCTTCAGTCTACTGCAGTACGTTGTTTTGGTCGAAGTACCTGAAGAAAATTCAGCCTTACACAGATAGTTGGAAAAGTATTTTAACAGTCTTATGGATAATTTTGGAAAAT
Source organism: Hipposideros armiger (assembly GCF_001890085.2). Classification (NCBI taxonomy): domain Eukaryota; kingdom Metazoa; phylum Chordata; class Mammalia; order Chiroptera; family Hipposideridae; genus Hipposideros; species Hipposideros armiger. Next base: position 201,364 of record NW_017731754.1, on the reverse strand, counting down.
CTTTGATACTATACCAGAACTCATCAAGTAGCAGTTTCTTAAAGGTTAGTTGCAATGTAGAATCTGAAACCATATAAAGAACATATTGTTACATTAAAAAGTCCACTGGGGGCCGGCCGAGTGGCGCATTGGTTAAGAGCTGGCTTGGGACGCCAGAGGGCCCCGGTTCAGATCCCACATATGAGGGTCAGTGACACTGCCCTCTACAGCTAAGATGCGGAACAACAGCTCAACCTGGAGCTGGGCTGCCCTGAGTCGCCTGCGTTGGCGTAGGCTGCAGCCCCTGCTGCAGTGGGTTGCCATGGGCTACCGTGTGTAGCCAGCAGCCGCAATGAGCGGCCATCCAGAAGCCGGCTACTGATCTGCCTCTCCCGGGAAGAGCGCCTTGATGGTGCCAACTTGGGCCAGTGAAGCAACATCCTCCACAGCTAGATTGAAGAACAAAAGGACAGCAACTTGTCTGTTCCCCTTTCCCCAATTCCCCAGCACTGTTGCCATCCCCCAATTCCCCAATAAAAATCTTTTAAAAAAAAAAAGTCCACTGGGCTCTCTTGTACATTTGATGGATCTTTTAGCCATGCAAGACTTTGTAACATTGCATTGGTCACTTAGATTTACTGGTTCACATGATTATGCAGATCCTCTTAAGTGGTGACATGTTTTGTAACACAATATTTTAAAATCACATTCATTTGTATCCCCACTGATCTTGTTAGAAAAGTTTTTAAACATTGGCAAGTTTTCAAGCTTATGATATTGGAGATGACATGGCAAAATCCGAATTTTCACTTGAAAGCTAAAATTTTACTACTGGCAAGACATACTAGCAGTGATGTCACTAGAAGTGGCAGGTCCCCTTTGTTCGTTTTTAAGGTCGTCTGCTAAATACCCAAGTCAGAATAACTACTTTGTCTGTAGGCATTCTTTCTGGTAAATATGGTGTTCTTGAGAAAAAGCAGCTAGTGCAACTCAGAACTCAAACTATCACACAAGGGCTATTACTCAGGACTACCACTGAACTTGAGGAGTCAGCAGCAGTGCTTTGTGTGTCTTTCCCATTTCTTCACACAGAATATTAAAAAGACATGCATTCAATGGCAGAGATTTGGTAAAATTCACCATTTTTACTGTTACACCATGGACATTGTTAATTGAAACTGGCACATCTTTTCTTAACTTCAAAGGCTGAAAAAAATGCAATGACTACAAGTTCATTATGGTGCCAATGCCTTGATTCATGCTAAAGCACCAGCAGTTTTACCCACTAAGCTTTTGCACCTTTGCCGCAAATGTCAACACAGCGAAAAAAGCAGATGGTATCATAGTATTGCTTTAAAAGTAGTCTGACTTTGCAGATTCCCTAAAAGGGTCTTTAAGCTTTACAGAAAAAAATTAAATCACCTATAACTACCTTAAGTTAATGGCTATAAATGTATATGAGTATGTGTGTCCCCATATCTTTTTAGAAAACTGTCTCCTATCAGACAGGCAGGCGCCATCACATATAATTTTAATGGTTGCAGAGTAGTTTATTGTAGGGATGGAGGGGGGAGGGCATCATTCACTTATTTTGTTTTATGTTTTAATTGACCACCAAGCGGAAGGGTTTCTTTGGATCTTCAGCATACCCTGAAAATCACCTCTATTTTCAGGAAAGTCCCTCTGAGCTGCGGTGGGCTGCCACTATTAATGTGGCTCCAGGTGATTTCATTACAGGGATTCTGGCCCCAAAGGTTTGGGGAGCAGGGCAGGGCAGGGCCTGATTCATGCAGCTTGCTGGATGCATGCATTAATTCAGCCAGAGACGCAGCACTGTGTCCATGGCCTTGCCGTCAGAGCCAGAACACAGGTCTGGAACAGCGAGGGTAGCTATGCACCGAAAGACAGACAGGAAGCCTTGCGGAGACGCAGATGAAATAAGTTATGTGCCCCATGACTTCTTTCACAGCACGGGGAGCTATCCACAGGTGGCATCTGTTTCTTCCTTCTATTATTACATCTACATGCAGTAGATATTCATTTCAAAATGTGCTTGTCCCCTTTGTCCATTGCTAGTCTGGCCATCATTTTACTGCAGATCCCACGTCAGCACACAAGAAAGAAGTGCCAGCAAGAGTTCCAGCTCCAACATTCCACAGCTCAGTGGTGTACAGAGCAGAAGCCAGAGAGGAAAAGTCGGCTTCCAGGAGAGACCACAAACAGCCCTGACTTCAAACACGCTCACATGGAACCGGTAGGCAGGTGGCAGCGGACTCTTAACAGGAATAAAGCTGGGATCATCATGAAGTCAATTTAGCATTGGTTCCATTTCAGTCCATTTTTTAAAACAAAAACTCTTTCAACATTCAGAAGATTTTAATTTAGAAATAAAAAAAGCCATGGGTTGTTAAATGGGGAAGTTGAAAGTTTTTAAAATAGTTTTATTCTTGTTGGTTAGTGTACAAAATACTCAGTGACTGTTTTCTTAGAGATCACTAACAGAGCAGAAAAAACGTACAACTGTCACTGTGTTTTAGGAAAAAGTGGCACTTGGCATCCCTGCCCTTGGTGTGAACCTGAAGCAAGCATGATGCATGACGTGCCCACCAAAAAGAATCCCAAGGCAATGGGACCCCAATTTTCCCCCTTTCCCTTGTAAGAGAGCAACAGAGACACGAGTAGTAACAGCAAGCAAGTAGCTCTCATTGGAATTGCATCTGAATTTTTATAACCCAGCTGAGAGTGAACAACATCAACAACAATGTTGACTTGGACTCCTGCAAACCGATGACATAAATAAAAGCCACACATTTCAAGAGGGAACATGCCTGCACAGGAAGTGGGAACAAGGGCCACCAAAGGCTTAAGGATGAAAAACCCACCACAAACTTGTCGCTCTCTGCGGGAGACTTACAAGAAATCTGACAACAGCACGCTGGCATTTTTCTGAAAAGCGTTGCTCCCCTTTCAGCCCCAAAGAAAACATCCATCCTGTCTCCAGCCTCAGCCTTCGGGGAAAGGGTGAGCTTCTCCAGAACCGACTTTCCCACTTCCCTCTCTCTCCTCCCAAGACAAACGTCTTCTCCCAGCTCCCAAGTTCCCACCAGGATGCGCGGCCTCCGTAAGAGCGCGGCTACTCCTTGGGCGCCAAGGTACCAACCGCCCCGCGGCAGCGCACAGCCTGGCCCCGCGCGCTTCTGAAACAGTCCTGCCTCGCAGCCTCCAACAGGCACCTCTGCCTCAGGGCAGGTGAACTGGAGGAAAGAAGGATGTCCTCGGGGCAATTCTGGGCAAAGGAAAGAACCACCCCACCCCCACCTCAACGCCAAGAGGTCGCTTTTCTTCTCCTCGCCCCCCACCCACCGACCCTTGGCCTGAATCTCCCCGGCAAGTCGGACTGCTCAAGTCTCCCGACTCCGGGCGTTCGATGTCCAAGTTGAAACTGAGGGCGCTGCGTCCCCTGGCGCAGACGATGTCCCCGTTCCCTCCTCGCGCGCGCGCGCGGGGCTGCAGCTGCCCAGATCCCGCGTCCCCAGCTGCCCGTCCGCGCCCTACCCGCGAACGACGAGGACGCCCAGGTTAGTGACACGACACGCAGCCAGCACAGAGCGGGGCGGCGGTCCCCGGAGCGACAGACGGGGTGGGTGGAGCATGAAGGTGGACAGAGAACAGGTGAGGAGGCACGGGGAGCCTGGCAGCCCAGCCCGGGCTGCGCGTACCTGGAGCCCCGGCTGAGCAGACGACCGGCAGCAGCGCGGCCAGGAGCAGCAGCGTCGCCCAGGGCAGAGGGCGCCGCGCGCGGGGGGGCGCCCCGGCCTCGGGCGCCATCGCGAGCTGGGGTGCTCGCAGGGCTGGGCTGGGCGGCTGGCGGGCGGGTGGGCGCTGCCGTCGGGTCCCCGCCGTCTGTAGTTTTCCGCGCTCTGCGCTGTGCCTGCGGCGCCCGGGCCCCGCGCGGATAGCTCCCGGCCCGCGCTCCCGCTGCCACGCTCCGCACTGAGGCTGCCCGCCACCCGCCGCGCCTTTTAGCCGCGCGTGGGCGCCCCCTGCCGGCCGCGGGGCGGTGGGGCTGCTGGGGCGGTGGGGGCGGCAGCCCGGGCTCGGGGTGCCTGAGCGCCCCGGAACCCCTCTGGGCGGTTCTGAAAATTCGATGATAGCTGTGCTGGATGAAGCGGCCAGGAAAGTTCCTACCTCTGTCTAACCTCTCGTTTTCTGGTTCGGAAATGGCCCATCGCGTCCAGTCTCTGCCAAGCCCACGAATGCCCTATGTCCCCTTAAATGAAAACCTCTGGTTTCAACGTGAGGGACGCAGGCAGGCCCCTTCACCTCTATCTGTACTTTGCGGTCGTTCCTGCGCTCGCCCCGGCCTTCCCCACACCCCGAGTACCCAGGAGACGGGGGTTGTCCTTAGTTAGACTCTGCCATTCCAGCTGTCACGTCTGTGGAGCACAGGAACTAGATTAAACGACGCGAAGCGTCCAGACCGAGAACTTGGCTGGCCTTGGTTCCCTCGGTTTCTACATTAACACTGCCTACGGTCTCCCTATTCCGGACTCCAACCTGTTTGTGGTCTGCTCCGGGCCTTGGCAGCCTCGAGCCCCTCCAAGTGGACTGGGAGCGCCCCTAGAGGCGACCAGGAAGCCTGCGCCAGGTGGGCCCGCGCTGTGGGCACTGCGTGCTGCTATCTGCCCAGCAGTTTCCTCGCAGACCTGATCTGGCTGAAGCTGACAACCTCACGTCGGGTCAGCTCTCCATGGTGACAACCCTAAACTTGAGCAGATTTGTGGCATTCGGTAGAGAGGAAAAGAATGTTAAATGAATTGTAGACTGATGAAACAGAAATAGAGCAACTCTCGGGTTTTGACGACTAGATCAGAACAATCGGCCAAGGACTGTTAAGATATTAAATGAAACTACTAACATTTATTAGTCTGGCTTCTGATCTGATTACAAACTTGAGAGTGTAATCAAATTTAAGAAGTCTTAAAACAAACTTCAAAGGTATCACTACTTTAAGGTTTAAAAGACCCCACCAAAACCTAATCTAAAAGTGCTAGTTATCTGTCCTGAATGTGATCATCTCACAAATACAAGTTCTACAAAGTTTTCTTCCTTCGCGTCAATTTCTAGTTCACTCTATTGTCACTATTGTTGTGACAGACTACTATATTTTCACATAATTTCTTAAGGCCTTGATTGTTGCTTCTATTTTGTTTACCAAAACCAAACAGAGTGGGTGTCACTCTTGGGCTACAAGATCGTCAGCTATTTAACTGTGAGCCTTTACTCTTCTGCCTCAGGGTTATGTCTGTGGTTTGTTTCTAGTTGTACAAATCAGTCTGTGTCCACACACACTATCTCTGGTTCTAGCTAGGTTTTAAATAGCCATACATTCAGAGAGTTCAATACCCTCCATACAGGTTGCCATGGCATTTCTATGTGGTAGGGTAGATTCAAATGCTATTTCCATGTTTCATGTGGATAAATGGAAACCAAGTTCAAATGACCAGCCAGTAGAACCTCCAGCGGAGTTCTGAAAATGCTTGTATCATACCATCTTCTGACATCAAATCTTGTTCTGGCTTCAGTTGGGCTTACACAGCTCTTTAATTCCTTTTTAAGCATTACATTTGAATACATCTATACACTGTGACAGCAGCAGGACATTATACAACCTCATACACAGTCGTGATGTGCACACATCTTTTAAAAGACCGCATAGTGGGGGCTGGCAGAGTGACTCAGTTAGTTAAGAGCTCACTCAAGAGTGCGAGCTCTGAGCCACAGGGTCACTGGTTCGTTTCCCAGCCCAAACTGAGCTGCAGCTGAGTTTCCAACAGGTGACAGGATGGCTCAGCTAAAAAAAGACTGCATAGCGAGGGAGCACCCACAGTGCTTGGAGTGACTGGGGGGACCATTAATTCAGGCACAACAGATCTGGAGGAAAACTCCAGTCTCTAGGATTCCATAAACAGAGGGGACAGGGGGAAAAAAATAGAGGTAAGCAAGTATACTTCACCTTGACATGACGGGAGAAAAGATAGAGGTTATTTCTAACCAGCAAAAAACAATAAACGAATGATGCTTTACAGACTTTTCTTCTGCAGTATCCATTTTGTTCTGGTCCCCACAACAGCCCTAGAGGCACTAATTCAGAGGTTCTCAGCCTTCCTAATGCCGCGACCCCTTAATACAGTTCCTCATGTTGTGGTGACCCCCAACCATAAAATTATTTTCGTTGCTACTCTATAACTGTAATTTTGCTACTGTGATGAATCGTAATGTAAATATCTTTTTGTTTTCCGGTGGTCTTAGGCGACCCCTGTGAAAGGGTCGTTTGACCCTCAAAGGGGTCACGACCCACAGGTTGAGAACCGTTGCACTAATCTGACTTTACAGAGAGACAACCAGGACTTCGAGAGATTGTGTGGCTTGTCCACCCAACAGTAGGGACTGGTGAGGGTGACAGTCCAATGCAAAGCATCTGACTCCAAGTACACGACATTTCCATGGCACCGTGGCACCTCCAAAAGTCCCCCTCTCTGTCAGATTTTCAATAAAAACATCAAGATCAAGGCAGAGAGAACAAATAAAAGTATGTTTTACATGCCCCGTGTCCAGTACAGATTTATCAGAGACACGTCCTTACCATCCAAATGGTGAGCGGTGCTTCTTAGCAAACAATTACACAAGACCTCAGTGTTACATCATTCATCTTCTTAGGGTTTGGAAGGCGCAGGAAAGAAATGGTGCTCCCTTAGAAAAAAAAAACTGCCATAAATCTGTCATTGCCTGAAATGTGCTTCCTCTGCACAGGAGTTCTAACTTGTTCCCACTGCAAGGCAGTGCCGAGGCAAGTTCTCTTTTGGACAAACATAGTAGGAATTAGTGAAGCCTAAAGGATTAAGATGTTCAGATACCCGACCTGGCATTTGAATTGTTAAGGACGCTAATTGAGAATGTTTCTTTTTTTTTTTTTTAAGATTTTTATTGGGGAATTGGGGGGATGGAAACAGTGCTGGGGAATTGGGGGAAGGGGAACAGATAAGTTGCTGTCCTTTTGTTCTTCAGTCTAGTTGTGGAGGACATTGCTTCACTGGCCCAAGTTGGCACCATCATTGCGCTCTTCCCGGGCGAGGCACATCAGTCGTCGGCTTCTGGACAGCCACTCACTGCGGCTGCTGGGTGCTCACGCTGGCTGCTGTCTACACACGGTAGCTTATGGCAACCCACTGCCACAGGGGCTGCAGCCTATGCCGTCGCTAGCGACTCATAGCAGCCCAGCTCCAGGTTGACCTGTTGTTCAGCATCATAGCTGTAGAGGGCAGTGTCACTGGCCCTCATATCTGGGATCCGAACCGGGGCCCTCTGGCGTCCCAAGCCAGTTCTTAACCATCGCGTCACTCGGCCGGCCTGAGAATGTTTCTTTTTGCCGTGATGTAAAAGCCCACAGATCTGCATCCGAGGTTTCTGTTTTGTGGCCCAGGTTGTAAAGCATGCAAATGCAATGGAAGGAGCTAGATATTCCAGTTGTATTATCCACCACTTGTCAATGGGCATAGGGCTTGGGCTACATCGAGAAAAGTCATTCATCAATCTATTCCTTTACATGACCTTACAGGACACCTATTTTTGTGTCGAGTCATGTGTTGGGAAGTGGGGATAGAGTGTGACTGAGACTCAGGCAGCCATTGCTTCAAAGAGCTCATGATCAAAGTAAGAGAGAAATAACTTCCCCACCCCTGAAAAAAAGAAATACACTCCAGAGTGCTCTGATATTTAGGTCATGAAGCTATGTTGCGTATCTCTTCCCTTATCTTATTTTCTTTTTCCCCAGGCACTTTTTAACCCTATGTGTGCTCTCCATAGGCAGACATCAGCATGCATTCACTCTAACCCTGTGGAATTAAAGAGTGCAGCTTGGGGAGAAGGCATTAGTAAAGTGGGGTGGAACAAAAACTCAAAATGTATGGTCTTCAAGTTGCAGTTGGCAGCTGTAGAAGCGGGCCTGGGCATTACACTAGGAAAATACATGGCAGGCTTCCAGCCTGTGATTGCCTGACCTGCCTCTTGGCAAGAGCAGAGGGCGGCCGACGGTTGGTGGGTACTCCGGAGGCCCAGGGCACAGAGCAGCTGTGCACAGAGTGTGTCCCACCAGCCACACACACCTCAGACTCCATGTGCACTGATAGCTTTGCCACCAGCAGCCAAGTGGGCTGTCCCCAGGCCCGCCACAGGAAGGCCCAGCGAAATCCTCATCCCAGCGGCCCCTTCTCTCCCGAAGAACAGCCACCTCTGGCTGGAAGCAACATGCCGCTCAGCACGGCCAGCCCTGGAGAAGGTAATGAAGGAGACAGTTTGTCAGGGGCGACCTCCAGCCCCTTTCCTCCAGGGTGGCGTCCTCCTCTCACACTGCCTCCCCAGGCACAGTGCCCTTGGGCAGTCCACCTCCCCCACCCATCAAACACTCTTCAAGGAAGGACCTGACCACCTCCTTCCAGATGAAACGTGAGTGACTGACGATGCTTCAGGTACTCTTGTCTGTAGGATGGGGTGCTTTCCAATTCATAAAGCACGATCTCATTCATCCTCACGAGCCATGCAGGAGGAGGATACGTGATCATGCCCGTTGTGCAGAGGTGGACACTGTGATGTGCCCTGCCCATGTTTAGCCAGTTAGGAAACGGCAGAGCCAGGAGGCACACCCTGGTACTCCCCTTGCAGACTCAGCGCCCTCTGCGTTACAGGCCGGTGGAAGGATAGATAGTTCGCCAGCACAGAATTAGCACAAAGGCTAATCCGCCGGGAGGCTCTCCGGGCTAGGGCCTCTTTTCTTTACACTTAGATTTTCCTGACTTGAGAAAAGGCACCATTTTCTATGTCAGCATCAACACCAACTCTCTCAAGGCCCATGTGAGAAGCAAAGTTAAGTCAGTTTTCCTTCCATCTTTTACAATCCTCACGAAAACTGACCACCAGGAAGAAACGTTCTATGGTTTTGTACCAATCAAATCCGTGTGCTTCTCCAGTAGAACACACTAATTAGACTTAGGCATTATTTATGGGATGCTCTTGAAAAGAAAAAGTGAACTTGAGCTATTTTATAGGTGCCTGCACGCTGGGAAGGAACATGTTTCTTAGTCCTGCCTCAGCCATACCTCCATGACTGCTCAGCAGCATTCAGCGCCATGACCCGTCCTCAGGCTGGAAGTCCTCTGTCTTTGCTCCTGATACTCAGGACTGCCCAGACTTCTCTTCTGCTTCGCCCACCACTCCTCCTCCATCTCCTTTGCAGTCGCAGCACTTTCCTTCTCTCCCTGTCTTCCCTCCAGAGATCTCACTCATGCCTCTGGCTGCAGTACCCATGTGCGCTGCCACCCGGCCCTTTTTCAGTCCTTGAGTCTCCGTGCTGCCTCCCCCCACGTGGCTTTGCACTCACAGACCCTTTCCCCTGTTTCCTTCTGCCTTCCTTCCTATCCTTCATAGCTCAGCTCATATCAAAGTCTCCCGTGACCTCTGTGACCTGGTGAAACTCCCTCTATTGCCACTCAAGACACTGTACAGCTTTTCTCTGCGGTGCTTCTCACATCTGCATTTTTTTAAAGATTTTATTGGGGAATTGGGGGAGGGAAACAGCACGAGAGAATCTAGGGAAGGGGAACAGACAAGTTGCTGTTGTGTTGTTCTTCCATCTAGTTGTGGAGGACGTTGCTTCACTGGCCCAAGTTGGCACCATCATTGCACTCTTCCCGGGCGAGGCAGATCAGTCGCCGGCTTCTGGACGGCCGCTCACTGCAGCTGCTGGCCGCTCACACTAGCTGCTGGCTACACACGGTAGCCCATGGCAACCCACTGCAGCAGGGGACTGCAGCCTACGCCATCGCCGGTGACTCACGGCAGCCCAGCTCCAGGTTGAGCTGTTGCTCAGCATCTTAGCTGTAGAGGGCAGTGTCACTGGCCCTCTTATGTGGGATCCGAACCGGGGCCCTCTGGCATCCCAAGCCAGTTCTTAACCAATGCGCCACTCGGCCGGCCCATCACATCTGCATTTTTGCCTTTCGCGGTTGTGCATCACTGCAGCTTGACTGTAAGCTCCATGAGGCCAGGGACCCTGTCTGTTTTGGCTTACAGGACCTGGCATAGCTCCTGACTCATACGGGCATACAGCAAACATTTGGTGTGCACACGCAGGCTTGCAGGAGCGGCTAAAGGACATTCTGCACTCAGTAGTGTTAGCTCGGTAGAATTGGCCTCTGCAAGAAGGAAGTGTAAGCTTGGACATCTAGTCTGCTGCTGCTCCATTCCTGCCCAAATCCTGGCACTGTTGAATACCCTCCACGCATGACCAGTGATTCGATGAGCCAGTAGGCAGGCGTCCTCAGGCTGAGGAACACTGCAGCAAACACAATTTGAAAATTCTAGCTTTTTCATTTGGGACCACAGGTGCAACAAGTCTAGTAATTTGTAAGAGGATACTCATTTATTGTTTCCAAGGTGGGGAAGGAATGAGCGGAAAGTAATTTTGTAACAAATTCACTTTTTTTCATTAATTGGTGACACTATTTGTTTTTGCTTGTTTGTTTGTTTGTCTGTTTCATTCATGTAGCTGATCAGTATTGAGTGCCTGTGGATCTGCAGACACAGTAATTTCTCTAATCAGATCATGCAGCTGGTTGATAAATGCAATATTAGCCACTGCTGCCAGGAAGGAGTTCACGGATTTATGTGACGTCAGTGATCACCTTGACCTACACTGTCATATTAGAAAGACACAGATTGAGGGACACTGACCAGGTCATCTCCTTCTCTTCTAGTCTAGGACTGAATGATTACCCAAGGATATGGCAGGTTTGTTTTTATATTTTTTAGGAGGATTTTGTTCCAGTTATTCCAAATATCAGTGGCTTAAAGCAATAGCATAGATTATCCTTCACCATTTCTGTGGGTCAGGAATGCGGAAGCAGCTTTAGCTTGCGGTCTCCTGTGAGTTGAGGTCAGAACATCAGCTCGGGCTGCTGTCGTCCGAAGGCTTGACTGGGGCTGGAGGACTCCCTTCCAAGGGGACTTGCTCATGTAGCTGGCTAGTTCATGCTGGCTGTTGGGCGGTTGGGCGGGGCCTCAGTTCCTCTCCATCAGGACCCCCCACAGATCTGAGTGTCTTCAGAGCACAGCAATTGGCGTTGCGTGAAGCAAGCAATGCAGGATTCCAAAGCCATGACTTTCATGACCAGCCTTGGAAATCATCCACAGCCACGTCCATCATGTTCTGTTGGTGGCACAGGCCAGCCTTGATCCAGCATGGGACGGAACTACACAAAAGCTTGACTTTTGGGAGGTGCAGATCACGGAAGGCTGACCTGGAGGTTGAAATGGTAGCAGCGTCCCTGCTTTCGTGCAAACTCCCAGGTTCACCCACCAGAAATTCATTTCTCTTTGCGTTCATTTGCCTTTGTTGCAGCAGCTGGGGGAGGCACACCACCTGCACGGGACCCACAGTGCTTACTCCACTGGGTCACAGACATAACGGCTACACTCCACTGCCTTCCCCTCTTATTTATGCCCCGGCCTCGGGGGCCCTTGTCAGTGTGTTCACTATCCTATGCCCCTGAGCATGTTTTTAACTAGACTATAGCCCCGTGGATTGCTTTTATGACAATTGTCCTTTTTGAGTGCTCGTAAATGATGACATATTGCAGCTTATGAATTCTATACAGAGGCCCATCCAGGACTGACTCCATTTGCAGCCTCACTGCATTTCATGGGGCCCCCTGTACAGCACCCTGTGGATGAAAATGATCAAATGTTTCCCTCTTCACTGCTCCACTAAGCCACCCCAGCTCTGCGCTGTCTCACACACCTTCCTTCACCTACAAGCCCCTCCACCCCATTTCTCTTCACCTAACAGTTCATTTCAACAAATGTTTTTTGCAGCATGTATTCAAATCATGTGCCAACTCCTCCTGGAATTCTTCATTGACTAGGTTCTCAAAGAATCTTTCCCTGCAAACTTCTTTAGCACGTATGGTCCGGATCACACAGTTTAGCATCACATGTTCTTGTTCCTCGCTTGATGGCAATCTCCCATTTCTCTTGCTATCCCACAGAACCATGAAGAAAGCAAACATATGAGGCCTTAGAAAATCATTTTTAAATTACTTAATTGATTTTTCAAGAAACATTCATGGAATACCTACTATGTGTCAACCACTATGATCAATACTGAGGGCGTGAGTAAGACACAATGTCTGAAATAATCTTTCAAAAAAATGATATTTTAGTAGCAAAAAAGCACAAGTTCCAATCATGTGTCATCCACTTTAACGTGTGATTTATCTGCATAGTTGAATGAATTTTATCTCAAATAGAGGTTCAGATAGAGCAATCAAAATGGGTCACTTTGCATATTGCGATAGTTAGCAAACTTCTAAACAAGGCTAATTAGTCAAGCTGGATACAGTATTCTCTTCAGGCAATCATTAGCTTGGTTTATAGAGCTTAACATGAAAATGTCATTGGAACATATTTTTTTAAAGTAAGATGTCTTGTTACAACTATTGGCAAGAAAGAAAATATGCAAAGTTTCAAATCTCACAAGAAAAACCTGAAACTGCTGAGCCAACAAATCAGGTAACGATTATGGTTTGTCCAAGAAGAGAGACTGCCAGAGCCTCTCCATGAGGGAGTAGAATCTTCTTGGAAAGTATGGCTTCTCTCAGAAGGACTGAGGGCCCACTCCCCTCACTAACTACCCCCGCCTTTTCTCTGACACCCTGCATGCAGGCACTGCTACCAGCCCTGGGCTCTAGTCATTCATCCAAGATTGAATCATTCATTCAAGATTGTATCTCTCACTTTATTTTTTTTCTTTTTTTTAATATAAAACACAAATCAGTAGAAAGCCCTTTTAGCCTTTTAGCTCTTCAGAATTAAATCCCCTGAAATCAGCCACTGGATACACCCACTTCCGGTCCCACCCTCCATGTAGAAAACCTCAGGGAGCCACTGGGTGTATCTATGCAGTTATGACCACCACTATCTTCTCAGAGATGTCTCCGCTGTGCTCCCTTTAACATATGTAGGAGTCTATAAATACATTTCACCTTTATGTTGAAGAATTATTAAAGATGGGGTTGGCTACAAAGATGAAACAGAATCTGGCCTACAAAAGCACCTTCAGAGTAATAGGAAAGAGGGAAAGGAACTTCGAGACAAAGCATAAAGCGATTAATTCCTAAGGGAAGGGAAGGATATGTTTGTGTGTGTGTGTCTGTCTGTGTGTCTGTGTGTGTCTCTGAATCTGCATGTGTCTGATTGTGTGCCTGTGTTTGTATCTGCATGTATCTGTGTATTTCTCTCTGTGTGTGTATGTGTGTGTGTGTGTACTGCTTAATGCACTGGGGAGACAGAGCATGTTTAGCTGAGGAGGTGAATGAAATGTGTCTGGGAAGAGTTAGCATTTGAGCCAGACCTTGAAGCAAAAATAATGCCAGAACTGTAATAACAAGACATTCTCATCAGAGGAACCAATGAGACGGGGGGAAAGGCGAGGTTGGCTAGACTACAGGATGCATGAGAGGGGTCAGCATGTGGTTTTAAAGGTAGGCTAGAGCTAGTAATAGAAGGACACAAAGGTAGGACAGGGGAGTTTGGATTTACTCTGAAAGCAAGAAGAAGCCACTGAAAAGAAAATCTTATCAGCTGTTTTTCACAAAGTTACTCTAAGGTACAAGTTAGATAACTTACTGTCAGTATTTTCAAAAAGGCGACAAGTTATACAAACCTAAGGGATTTACATTATAAAAATCAGAATTGTGCTCTAGAAGGATTAATTAGACAGCTGGCTGCAGAATTGATTCAATGGAAACAGAACTGAGGCAGACAGGCAGTTAGGATGCTACTGAAATAGTCTGGGTGAGAGGCCATAAGGACCTGAATGAGGGGTTCAGTAGAGCAATAAATTCATAGACAGGACACTGTGAGGCAGAATTAATAGACCTTGGTATATGCGTGATGGGAAGATGGCTTTTAATGGGCCCCATGATGGGCTTACCACTTGACAGATACTGAATCTGAGCTCCCTCAACCCCTATGTCAGCCTGGAGTCCTGAGTGTCCTAGGTCAGAGACATTTTCTGTCCCTGGCAGAACAAACACAAAACCTCTCCAGATGAAGGCATCCCCAATTTAGGTCCTCATTATTTCCACAGTTCAAGATCAATCAAATATGTGATCATAGGGCCGGCTGAGTGGCGCGATGGTTAAGAACTGGCTTGGGATGCCAGAGGGCACCGGTTCAGATCCCACATATGAGGGCCAGTGACACTGCCCTCTACAGCTAAGATGCTGAACAACAGCTCAACTTGGAGCTGGGCTGCCGTGAATCGCGGGCCATGGCGTAGGCTGCAGCCCCTGCTGCAGTGGGTTGCCATGGGCTACTGTGTGTAGCCAGCAGCCAGCGTGAGCGGCCAGCAGCCGCAGTGAGCGGCCGTCCAGAAGCCGGCGACTGATCTGCCTCCCCCGGGAAGAGCGCAATGATGGTGCCAACTTGGGCCAGTGAAGCAACGTCCTCCACAACTAGACTGAAGAACAAAAGGACAGCAACTTGTCTGTTCCCCTTCCCCCAATACCCCAATAAAAATCTTTTTTAAAAAATATGTGATCATAAACCCCCAAAGAACCACGCACCATGAGAAAAGTCAGCAGAAACAAGATTTGGGCTCTTAAGTGCTTTCAATATTAGAATTATTGGATTCAAAATATAAAATCATTATACATGATATGTTTAAAGAAATAAAAATAGAATTAAAATAAATCATGGTTTGATTCCCACATGAGCCAGTGAGCTGCGCCCAAGCTGAGCTGCTGCTGAGCTGTCAACAGGCAGGATGGCTCAGCTGGTGAGAGCATGTGCTCCTAACAACAAGGTTGCCAGTTCAACCCCCACATGGGATGGTGGGCTGCGCCCCCCGCTCCGCAACTAAGATTGAACACGGCACCTTGGGCTGAGCTGCCGCCCGGATGGCTCAGTGGATAGAGTGCATGCTCTTAACAACAAGGCTGCCAGGTTTGACTCCCACATGGGATGGTGGCTACGCCCACTCACAACTAATTGAACACAGCACCTTGAGCTTACAGGCCATGAGCTGCCGACGGGCAGCCAGATGGCAACTGGCAACCTCCACAACTAAGACTGAAGAACAACTTGGCTGGTCTCCCTCCCCAATTCCCCAACACTGTTTCCCTCCCCCAATTTCCCAATCAAAAAAAAATACCCACTGGGAGTTACAAAATAGTCAATGGGGTATAAAGTAAAGCACAGGGAATATAGGCAATAATATGGTAACAGCTATGTTTAGTGCCAGGTGGGTACTAGACTAGTCAGGGCAATCACTTCTTAAATTATATAAGTGTCTAACCACTATGCTGTACACCTGATTTAATGTCCAGCATGGAGAATATAGTCAATAATATTGTGATAGCGTGGTGCAGTGTCAGATGGTTGCTGGACTTATCATGGTGATCGCTTCTTTAGGCATATAAACATTGAATTACTATGGCGTACCCCTGAAACTAATATAATATTGTAAGTTAGCTATATTTTAATAAAAATCTTTTTAAAAAAACAATAAAAATATCAGGCCCAGTCAATTTTATGAGGAAATTCTACATAACTTTCAAAAAACATTGTTCCAATTTTCTAGAAGATGGAAAATTCAGAATTACTCCCCTGATAGCATCCCATGAGGTAAATATAGCCTTGATGCCAAAACTAGACAAAGATGATATGATGAAAGGAAATCACAGACAATCAAACTAGTAAATGTTGACACAAAAATCCTAAACAACATTAACAAAATGAACCAAGTCAAGAATTTAAAAGAAAGAAAGAAAGAAAATATATCTTGTACAAATTTGCTCTATCCCAGGAATTCAGGGGAGATTTAACATTAGAATAACTGTAATTTACCACATTAACAGATGATGGGGGGGGGGACCATATGGTCTCCTCATTCAACTCAGAAAAGTAGATAAAATTCAACATCCCTTCATGTTAAAAATAAGTCTTAAGAAACTCAAAACACAAGGGAGACTGCATAAACTGATGAGCAGTATCTATAAAGAACGTCTTAATTGTGCAATGTGAGAAGCGTGGCATGCCCCCTCTCATCAGCCCACTCTTTTGGAGGCCTTGGCAACGAGCCTTTATCTATTTCAGGCGCTTGGCAATTTCTCCCGCTGTCAGTTGCACTGCTTGGCACATGAAAGACAATCTTTTCCATGTATCTTAGTAACAAAACAGCACAACTTTACTTATTTAAGTAACTTTCCTTTCTAAGATCCTATAAAACACATGGCAGTAATTGTTTTAATTCTATTTTACATATTAACTTACATTCCAATACTGGCTGTTAAATATTTTGAATAGCCCTTCAGCTTTTACTGAAAACCTTGTGAAGCCCCACTTCCAGCGTCATAATTCTCTCTCCCCTGGACATTTTCCACTCTTCTTTAAGTTTCAACAAAAGTAGGTGGAGTAAGGAGAGGGGGTAAAAGTCAAACGTATACATGATTTCCCTGTAGGAAATACGTCGAGGAGTAGGTGGCGGTGGGCATGATTTCCTCTCTCCATACTCTCCGTGGTACACACGATTTTTGGAGACTGAGTGCTCACTGTCGTTCATCTTTGTTTATGGTTCCTCTTGTCCATAAATCGCCTTAACATTTTTCTTCACACAGGGCAATGAACCCTACGTGATTCCTATGAATGATGGTGTTTGCCCAGTTGGAGAATATGAATTCCTTTTCATATGCCTTCAATTGAAATCATATTGTTCCACCTCTACAGCTGGTTTTTCTAATATATATTTCAAGTAAGAATAAAGTAATTGGCAAACATGATGTTAAAGAAACTTTCTGTAGCTCACTTGACTGTTCTTTTTGCTGGTATTTCATGATGACATCATTATTTACAGTTGCTAAGGTGATTGTGTGAGAATACTCAGTTTCAGAATACTGGGAGTCCAAGTTTGTTGCTCATATCCTTGTGAATCATTCCACTTACAAATAAAATTAATTTGATACTGGGCCATTTCATCAACTACCTTTGGCAAGTTAATACAAACCAGTTGTAATCTAGCAATAATAAATGAGTTATTTATTGGCCAACACACTGTAGGAAATGACATTTTACTTATTTAGAAGTAGACAGAATCACTCTATCAGGAAATCAAAGTGGTATTGTATTAGGAAAATTGAATAAAGGAAGCCTGTCTTTACATAACACCACAGCACTGTTTAAAGTAAATTGATACAAACTGAAACCCAAACGCTTCCAACTGTTGGTGGAAGTTTAAACTGCTACCTCAGATTGGAGGGCAACTAAAGGTATTTGCCAAAATAATAAATGCACATATTCTTTATATCACTGACAAATGATAGAGACACACTCAGGCTAGAGTAAGCAAAAAACAAACAAAACCCACAGAGCTAGACTGAGAAGTAAGTAGGTCACTGAATTGAAGAAAAGGCTGAATACCAAGGTCTCAGGGACAATAAACTCGGAAGAGCTCTAGGGCAGAAATATTTGGCCAGCTTCTTTTCTTTTTTTTTTTTTTTAAAGATTTTTATTGGGGAATTAGGGGGATGGGAACAGCGCTGGGGAATTGGGGGAAGGGGAACAGACAAGTTGCTGTCGTTTTGTTCTTTCAGTCTAGTTGTGGAGGACGTTGCTTCACTGGCCCAAGTTGGCACCATCAGATCACTCGCCGGCTTCTTTAAGGCACCTTTTTAGGGACAAATCACGTCCAACTATTTTCCATTTTTGTGTCACTCTGTTCAAGTTCCGGGGAGGGAGCATCTGATTGGCTTAGTTAGACCACATGACTCCTTTTCCCCACTAGAGGGAGGGATCCTGTCAGCAAGACCCCACGGTGTTCGTTTAAAACAAACAAACAAAAAAAAAAAACAGCAGAAGACAAAAATTTGAGATGTTTTATTACGTTTTCATTTTCCCAAAGGAAGATAGGGGTGCTATTATCAGAAAGAAGGAGAATAAAGAGATAAAAACAACACATAGTCAGTCTTCTCTTTGCAACAGCATTTCCTTGTCAGCAAGTGTATCCAGAGAATCTATTCATGTCGTCATGCAAAGGCAGAACAATGTTTTTGCAATATTGTTTTTAATAACAAATAATAAAAATAATAGGCATGCCCATCAGTGAAGGACTAAAGAAAGTATTGGACATCCAGACTGTAGAGTTCTAGGCAGCCATTAAAGTCAATGGGACGAAATTAGACTGACAGGAAAGCTCTAATACATAGTAGTAAGGGAAAAAAAGAAGTTTGAAAAGGGTATGTAACGTATAATACATAAAAGCTTAAAAGATGTGTGTGGAACAAGAAAGCCTCCTAAGACCTTTTAAGAAAAGCTCTTTATTTTTGTCTTCCACCGTTCCTTTAAAATATATACACAATGAGGATAGTTCCTGCTCTGCGCCGGGGAGACTCAGGCAGCATCATGACTTCCGTGAACTCATGGGTAATAAACAAACCCTATGGCTGCTTCAAATCGTAAACACTGTGTCAATTCAGTAACTAAAAATGTCTAAACCTGTATAATAATAAAAATTCCAAACTTGGCCTGAAATCAGCTTTTCTCCCATCTCGCCAGCTGGAGCCTGTGGGAACCTAGCAGCCCGCAGACTTCCAAGGCCGCTTCTTCTGGTTTTCGCTCCTTAGGCTTTTCCAGCCCTCAGCTTGCTAAAGGGTTCTGACCCCTCCAGGCTCCAAAGTAAAGAAGGCAGTGAGGAGGGGAGCAGAGAGTTCTTGCCCGGCTGGGGGTCTTGTAGGCTGGCCTCACTCACTCTGTTATGGGAGCTTTTGTGGGTTCTTGACAGGCCTTTTCGGGAACCATTCAATAGCACTTTACATGATGATGGCTACATTTTTTATTTTCTCCAAATGGCTGATCCCCTCACACCTGTTTCTTTGGCAGTCAGGCCCACATGGATTCTCTCAGTTCACATCCCTTGTCCCTGTAGGCGGTCCTCTTGGATGGGCTTTTAAATGGCCAGCTCTCTCTCCCTTGTGGTCCACATCTGGTCCATGAGAAACACTCATGACCCACCTCCCACCCTCCCCACCTGCCATCCCTGAATTCATGACTAGCCCAGTGCGTCCAGGTTCACTCTCTGCCCAGCTGCCTCAGGCTGAGAGTAAAATTCTCCCCTTGACATTCTTAGCTGTGTGTCAGATACTAGTCCCCTCATTCCGAATGGCCCCACTAAAGCTGCTGTTGACTTGAGATAAAGAGGGCATCACTCTATGCTCCCACCCCTAGGAGGCAGGGTTGGTACCTGAAACAATTAGTTACATCATTTCAAAGTAATCCTCCTGACAAATACTCTGTAATCTGCAGCAATCTAACTTATTATACCCTTTATGTAAGTGAGTCATTCAACCAGTTCTTAACCATCTATGTTAAAATATCCCTCTGGTGGTATATCTCTAATATTTCTTTCTGATGTGTAGACTTGTAAGATAATAACTTTATGTTGTGTCAAGTCATAAGATTGCAGTAATTTGTTACAGCAGCAATAGGAAACTCATACACTTAGATGTGTATCTCTGATTCCTTGCAGTTTGTAAAGTGAGGCAAAGTGATGGAGTTTGAGCCAGTAGAATGTACATGAAAGGGACAGGCATGAGTTCAAGTCTTGGCCCCTAAAATATCCCACAGGACACTCCAGCTCCCTAGCTGTCAGCTGTAGGAAAGAGAGAACCCAGCAGAGGTTTCTGAGGCCCTTGGGGATGGCTAAGCTAATAGGTGGGAAGAACCCAGACCCCAGAGCAACCCTCACCCCAACCTGCATCACACTCTGATATAAACAAGAAATGCACCTTATTATAGCAAATTATTAAAATGTTGTTTGTGAAAGCAGCCAGTATTTAACCTGCTTTGACTAACACAGGGAGCTCTGTTTCTTAAATGGTAAGAAACACATATTTCTATATGGACTCCCATGGGAACTTTAACTCTTCAACTCCCTCATGGAAACCTCAGGAAGAGTTTTTAATCACAACGTACTCATGTTGTCCTAAAATAATTTTCTCAGATATTTCAGAGTAAATATATGCTTTTATTTCTAAAAATCCAAAAGAATGTTTTAAGAATACTACTCATAAGAGGTGCTATTTGAGATATATATCCAATGCTTCTGAAACTATAATAATTTATGTGTGTTGAAAATCAAGGAAAGAGTCTCCCATTCCCAAATCCAGAGAACTACACTTAAGCACTTACACTCGTGTGACAATTTTTGGCTGTCTCTGCTCCTTCAGCAGGCAGGTAATACCAGCGCTTGTAGTCAGGTAACACAGATAAAAACAAAAAGAGAATTTTTTAAATCCATTTTAATTTCCAAAATAAATTAATACTTGGAACCAGAGTATAAGAAACTTCATTACAGTCAGATTTCGTTTGGCTGAAATTTATAGTGACTATTAGTCAAAACTTCAGTACAGAGAAAGAGCCATTTCTGAAATATTAGATAACCAGCACACCCATTTCTGTAGATCCTTGTTAGAGAAAAAATGTTATTTAAGGGAAATGTCCCAAATGTAAAGCGGAAGTAATGGTGCAATAATTAGCAGATGGTCAGGTACTCTAGAGCAGCGGTTCTCAACCTTTCACAGGGGTTGCCTAAGACCATTGGAAAACACATATTTTCGATGGTCTTAGGAACCGAGACACCACTCCTCTATCCGTCTCCAGGCCCACATGCAGATACGCCCACATAGGAGTACCCAGCGACCCCTGTGAAAGGGTCGTTTGACCCCCAAAGGGGTCGCGACCCACAGGTTGAGAACCACTGCTCTAAAGGCTATTTTTGCCAACTCAAAACCCACTTTCTGGACCAGCCGAGTGGCTCAGTTGGTTAAGAGCGTGAGCTCTGAGCAACAGGGTTGCCGGTTCAATTCCCACATGGGCCAGTGAGCTGCGCCAGAGCTGAGCTGCCACTGAGCTGCCAACGCAGGATGGCTCAGCTGGTGAGAGCACGTGCTCCTAACAACAAGGTTGCAGGTTCGACCCCCGCATGGGATGGGGGGGCCACACCCACCCATAGCTAAGATTGAACATGGCACCTTGAGCTGAGCTGCCCTGAACTGCCAACAGGTGGCCGGATGGCAACTGGACTTGGAGCTGAGCTAGCTGCACCCTCCACAACTAAGACTGAAGGACAACAACTTGGCTGTTCCCCTCTCCCAATTCCCCAACACCGCTCCCCTAATTCCCCAATAAAATCTTAAAAGAAAAAAAAGATTGAAAAAAAACCCAAAAAACCCACCTTTAGAGCAATTAGAGCTGCTGAGTACAGCTACAAAGGTTGCCCAGGAGGTGTCATTTCAAATATACACAGTGGACACTTGATTTCAGTAAAATAAATATAATCTAGTCTTTTAGTCTACTATCTATGAATTGCTGAGGACAAGAAGATCATTTTTTGTTGTAAATATTTTGTAGGGTGTCAGGTGGTCACATGTCTTGCTAGGGCGACCGCTTCATGGATGGGGAAGAGGCTTGATCACTGCACTGTACACCTGAAGCTGATGTTGTATAATATTGTATGTCGACTATAAGTGAATACATATATATAATCATGGGACGTGGAGTACAGTGTGGGAGTGGAGTCAAGGGAATTGTAATAGATATGTATGATGGGGGGAAATAGGGCAGCAGATTGGGGGAAGGAGGTTGTCACTTCGAGGGGTGAAAAGTATAACCATTGCACTGTGTTGTACAGCTGAAACTAATTCTAAAAAATGTGTATTTCACAATAAAAAATAATAAAAAAAAAATTTTTTTTTTAAAAACAAGAGCATTTTTCTCATCTTTGACTCTACAGCCTGTAACAGAATTTTCCCACAATTTATAAGAGTTCAACAAAATATTTTGGTATTAAAAAAAGCCTCAAAATTTATGTGATGCAGCCAAATCTGTACTGAGTGATAAAGCCAAAGCCTTCTCTGATTTTGCCATTAAGAGTAAAACCAAGTGAAATAAAATAAATGAACATAACAAAGTAAGTGGTTACATATATAAGAATATAAGGTATATGAATAAAACTTAATTTTCCCTTATACACCAGCAATAATCTATTATAGATCAAAATATAAAAGATTCCATTTATAAAAGCAACCAAATCACAAATTTCTTAAGAATAACTTTAATGAGGCCTACATACAGAAAAGGCTTGCTTGAATGTAGAGATACTTGATCACTAAATATGAATTTCTAAGGAGTGTTAGATGTACCATTATTGTATGTAATGCTAAGAAAGCAAAAAAACACTGCCAATTAAACTATGAAACACCATTTATTATAAATAAATCTTGAAAAAATAAATAAATAAATAAATAAATAAATAAATAAATCTTGATTTCAGAGAAGTTATAGTAGGGAAAAAAGGGGTTTTTAGCATCAGTGAAATACATTATATTCTAAGGTATGAAGACTGAATATGATAAAGACATTGATTCTTTTTTTTTATATTTTATTAAGGAATTGGGGAAGGGAACAGTGTTGAGGAATTGGGGAAGGGGAACATTGTGTTGCTCCAGGACCCATCGGTTCCAAGTCTAGTTGTTGCTTTCAATCTAGTTACAGGCGGAGCAGCCCACCATCCCATGTGGGAGTCGAACCGGAAACCTTTTTGTTAAGAGCATGCACTCTAACCAACTGAGCCATCCGGCCGTCCATCAGTAGCTCGCAGCCACTCAGCTCAAGGTGCCAGTGTTCAATCTTAGTTGCTGGGGGTGGGAGCACGCGCTCTGAGCAATCCGGCTGTTGGCAGCTAAGCAGCAGCTCAGCTCAGGCACAGCTCACTGGCCCATGTGGGAATCCAACCAGCAACACTGTTGCTCAGAGCTCATGCTTTAACCAACTTTGATTCTTTTAAAATTAATGTATGGGTTTAATATACTTCTGGTGGGAATATAAATTGTTGTAACCTATCTAAATATTTTAAATGTATTTCCACATGTTATTAACATATAGCAAGAGACCTAAGTGTTTACTGTTACTCAATTTCCAGAAATCTATTTTAGGAAATAATCAGATTTATGCAAAAAGATGTTTCTTCCTTTCTTATTCACATTATTGCAGAAAATTAGAAACTAAATATCCAAACATAAGAGGAGGATAGTATAAAATTTGGTACATGTATACAGTTAAATATTGAAGTATTAAAATTCAGTTCAAAGAAAAAAATAAAATAAAATAAAATTCAGCTCACAAATAGTTTTTTTGTTT
>NW_017731754.1:168674-173583 GCF_001890085.2 Hipposideros armiger | reverse complement strand
TCATGCTGCAGACTTTCCTAGGGTCTCTCAAAGGTTCACAGAACCCAAACAAGCAGCGTCTGGCTTGAGTGTGTCCTGCACCAGGTTCTCCTTGTTTCTCAGCTGAGCTAGCAGCAGCCAGCTTTGGTTCTCAGCTTGGCCTCTCGAGGCACCTCCAAGCACAGCACAGGTGGCTGCTATCTGCAGATTTCTTTGTGGTTCCTGCCAGTGGCCCCCCAGTGGGGCATGGGCTGCAGCTGAACTTGACCTATACCTTGATCTCCTCCAATGTGGTCCTGGGGCTGGTGCCCCCGGTGGCCAGCTTCAAAACGAGCTGGAGCATTACCCAGCCATCTCCAAGAATGACACGCCTAAGGGGCGGATTGGGCGGCACCAGAACCCAGCTGAGGCAGATCCTGCTCTGTACGGTCAGCCCTGCGCCACAGCTCCTCCACTGTAGTCACAGCCGGTCCTCACAACCAAGACCCTGAGGGCCAGTCCCTCCCATTGATGTGCAAATAGCAACCAAAGCTCAACTACAATAAGAGGGCACACACTACCTGTACAAGGGACACACCTAGAGTGCTGTGGCCAGGAAGCAACCAAGAAGACTGAGCCGCTGAACTCCACAGCACACCTACCACATAAGGCCACTCTACAAAGACATAGCAGCCCCACCTAATACATAGGAACAAACACAAAAAGGCAGCCAAACTGGGGAGATAAAGAAACATGCCCCAAATTAAAAAAACAGAACAAAGCTCCAGAAAAAGAACTAAATAAAATGGAGGCAAGCAATCTATCAGATGCAGAGTTCCAAACACTGGTTACCAGGANGGCCCGACAAATAGTTTAAAAGAGATGAAAAGACACTCAAATATAAAGATACAAAATTGTATCTAAGGATATAAAATTTTATATGCAAATGATTGCATCTATTTTAAAATATACATAAAAAATGGAAATATATGTACTAAAATAATATCACTAGTTATGTTCCGCAACTACAAAATATATTTACCAAAAGCTATTAAAACAAAATGAAACTTAATTTGAAAGATCTTGAATTACTCTGAAAGACCTACAAAAGTCCTGAGATAAAAGTGTTATTCAGGGTGTGATGATTTGGTCGTGTCACCATGGCTGGGCTGAACTACATTTCCCAGAATTCTCTTGCCTGGAAGTTTCCAGTTAGGCTGGGTGAAATTTGAAAGGAGGAAATGAAATAGCAGCAATTGTGTAGCTCCGGCATTGTCCCTTAAATGCCTTCCCTCATCTCTGGCAGCCAAGCCTATAACTGTTCTTTCTCCCCCAGGTCCCCAGCAGCTTCTCTGATCCCCAGGGCCAGATATATGTGTCTAGTTCAGTGACAAAGGGCCCCAGCTTTTGCAGAAGCCACACACTGTAGAAATCAGAGGCAATGAAAACAGATATGGGTTCCAATGCCATGCCCTGGCCTTCCAGCTTGGTCTTGGATTCTAAGCCTTTACATTCATCTTTGCTTCCCCACTGCCTGCATTTCAGCCTTCAAGCTCCAGCATCACACAAATGCAACAGCTCAGAAAGACTGTTTAATCAGCTCCCAGAATTGCCTAGGGGCAAAACTCTGTAGCTAAGCCCTCAAGAGTTAACTATATATCTATCTCTATATCTAAGTCTATGTTTACATCTACATCCATATCTATATGTAAGTATGTGTGTGTGATATACATCTATAGATAGATGAAAGATAGACGGGCAGGGAGATATATATCTATTTCCCCTAGTGGTTTCCGCTTCCCTAATTAAACCCTTACCGATACAAGGAACTTGTCAACATTATCATTGTCAATATTATTTTCAAAATTATTACTGTCATTATCATTGTCAACATTATCTACCATAAAAGTATTGGTTTTCTCAGGTCATACTCTATGCAAGCCAGTTTTTTTTTTAATTTATTTATTTTTTATTGTCTTTATAATTAACAAGACAAATATCATCCTCCTCGTATTACAAATAGAGAAAGAAATTTATAACAGAAGTCCTTTAAGGAACAAGGGTCTGACAGACCCATCTTTCATTTCAAGAGTTACCATGAAGAAAAGATGAGGGGAGGCAACTAGCCAAGCAAACAGGTCCCCCACTTTAATTATCTTGAAGATGTCAAGAGGCCACCTTAGCTCTGGGCCAGATGAGGGACTCAGTAAACATGATGCGTTTGCGTGCATAAGAATTAAATCCCTTGAAAGTTTTGCTTTTAAAGGGCTGACCCCCCTCTGTTAAAACTCTTCTGCTTGGTTCCAGCCAGCTTTGAATTGGGTATTACTTGGCCTTGGGCAAACTTAAAAGTAAAGCAAGTCAAAGCACAGCATAAAATGAGGGTGTGATTTTGCATAGGGTTTTTCTTATTTATTAGTTTAACCAACTCTTTTACTTCCCTGAAGGTCTAAGATATTCGAGACTTTATACAAGAAGACACATGTGTGGCAGGGCCTCTCTGAACTCATAAAAGTTCCACGTGCATATGAAACAGCATGGGGTTGCCTCTGTCCCACCAACTGGGCCCTTGCCCCTGTGTGTGTAGTGGGTGTGGATCTCAGTCCTTGTTTTCTGTACCTCAGCTGGGTTTCTCTTTGGACACCCCATCCTGCTAAGGTGAGGAGAAACATAATCTCAGCCCGCTCACGGTCTCCCCCTCCTGTCCCTGGAGTTGCATCTACATTTAGAAAGCTGAGAGGGTCGGGAGCCTTCGGGAAGGTGCCATCTGGCCCCCGTTACATCTGTTCACATGAGTCCCCACTGAGATATCTCAAGTTTGTGACCACACCATCCTTCACACTGGTGGGTGTTCCTATGACTTGTGTGTCACATTTAGGACAGAGGGACCATTTGACTGCTCCAGCACCCACAGGTAAGAGGAGGAGGAATGCAAAGAATGACCTGAAGATGAAAACATGTCTCAAATAATGTCCTGCCCCCATGTATTATTAAAGTTTGTCCTGCATATTTTACATCTCCCAAACAAGATTTTGGTTCCCTCCAGGACATCAGCTGTGCCTTCTATCGCTGTATGTCCTTACCGGCTAGCAGAGTGCCCACCATACATTTTATTGTTGATAATAATCCTGTGTAGATTATATATATTTAGGTAGGGCTGATGATTGGCATCACACATAGGACCCTGCCTTCAGTCAGAATCACCCCGAAGTGGATGCTGAGATGAAGATTCAGGTGATGTATTGATTATGAAGGCCGTGCTCCCAGGGCTGACTAGCAAGTGAGGAAGGCAAGACAAGATCCCAGCAAAGGCTCAGTCTCAGTCAAAGCCCCTCAGAGGCAACTGCAGCCTGGTCCCACAGAGGGACCTTGGAGGATAAATTATACCTCAGGGTCATTCCCACAGGAACCGTGGAGCTGTAGTTGTTGGGGCCAAGCACAGTCCTTTAAAAGGGGCTGGGGGCACACAGACATACTGAGAAAGGTCCAAGGGGATCCCAGAGGAGCCCGGACACTGACAGGCAGCACAGCGTCCCCCACTGACAAGATAGGTGAGGCATGAACTTCTGAAGGTAGGTACTGAAGGGAATGGACGCCCATGGACACCATCACTCCATGGCTGTACGTGTAAGACAAACAGAGCAAAGAGAAGAAAATGTTTTTTAAATTTTCAAACAAGGGTGTGCACCCCTCTGGTTCACTGAGATTCTTTAATATGCAATGTCAGCAATAGTGTGACTTTTTGAGCAATGGCTTCGGGCCAAGAGTTTATCTAATATTGATTCATACAGATGTGTTGCATAGTTTAAGAAAAAAGTGTTCTCATAAAAATTCAGGAATTCTTTTACTATATATATATATATTTAAAGGAGCACTTATTCTAGCAAATTTGGAAAAGTTGGAAAGGAGATCATTACTACTAACTTTGAAGCACCTTTCCTTCTTTAGAACAAAGGTTCTTAAAGTGCGGTAAGTGGGGCTCCAGACCAGCCCCACCTGGGGGCTTCCTAAAAATGAGAGCTCTCAGGTTCCACCCCAGACCAACTCAGTCAGAAACTCTGGGCGTGGCCCAGTGAGCTGCATTCTCACAAGCCTCCAGGTGACTCTGTTGCACACTGAGGTGTGAGAACCATTGATTTAGAAAACCGAGTCCATGAGTGTAAGCTTATGATACAGAAATGGAAAAAATTACACAGGACAGAGTCCTAATTACTAATTGAGAATTAATCATTTTCTCTGAAAACCGAACTTTACTAAGGCAATGCACAACTTTGTAGTGGATTTTACTTTCAAAATAACAATACTTTTAATGATTTTCTAATTCCCAAAAGTATTCGTGTTCATTATTTTTAAATGTTAGACAATACAAAAAGAAATATATAAAGAAGACTGTGGAAAGTGCTCAAATCCTACCACTTAGAAAAAAAATCACAGCTAACGTTTTCATGTATGTTATTTCAGGTTTTTTCCTTGCATAGATACATATAGTGACACTTTTTTATTTAAAAAGAAAAGGAACAAATCATGCTAGGTATGTTGTTTTATAATGTTTTGCAAAGTGTTTTTTTTAATTTAAAAATACATCATAGATATGTTTTAATGTCAACAGGCAGAGGTCTGCATTTTAATGTTTTATGTTTTAATGTCTGCATAGTATTCCATTGGAAGAAAAACCATAATTTTAAATGACTGCCGTGTTATTGACTATGTGTTTCCAATATTTCACTATTCTAAACAATGCTGTATTGAACATCCTTGTACTAACACCTTTGTGTGCTTAGTTGAACAGATATTTTGCAAATCTCCTCCCCAAATTACACAGTCCTAGTTCCACACATAAACCACCCTTCGGGGCACAAATGCCAGAGCCTCTTACTCTATCCCAGCATCTCCTTCCCCCCCCCCACCCCGCTCCCTCTCCCTCTGTTCTAATGCCTTGTTCTCTCTCTCT
>NW_017731754.1:162868-164159 GCF_001890085.2 Hipposideros armiger | reverse complement strand
CACCAGGCTCCATCACTCCCCCATCGCTGACACCCCGTCCTCTGTGCAGCTTTCTCAGGGTTGCAGACCTGCCCCCACCTCTCAGGTCATTGGCTGGGGTTTGCAGAGTCACCTTCCTGGTGGCCTCCACCCACCAAGTGGTGGTTGGATGTACTCAACTGTGACACTGGGATATGGGGACTATACTATCCCCCACTTGGGCACTTGTGAATCCTGGTGAATCCTGGGAAGGTGAGGACAGTGTCTTTATCTTTGCTCTCTGGATGTGGAGAGATTCCAAAAAAGTCCTCAGTCCCTTGACCCATGCCCTCTGTCATGTGACTTTATGTCTCCTCCATCCCCCCCCCCTTTCCCTGTGGCATCTACTCTCCAACCCCGTTGAAGCTGGACTTGGCATG
The DNA here is from genome assembly GCF_001890085.2 of Hipposideros armiger. NCBI lineage: Eukaryota > Metazoa > Chordata > Mammalia > Chiroptera > Hipposideridae > Hipposideros > Hipposideros armiger. The sequence goes on along the minus strand of NW_017731754.1, from coordinate 163,761 downwards.
TGCTGTGTCTTGGACAATGGGACATCAGCAAAGGACTTCAGGAGCCCAGGTCAGTGTGTTGTAGGACGAGGAATGACTTTGTCCCACTATCGACCCTGGCCCAGCCAGTCAAGTGGTAATAAATAATACAATGCCCCTCTCTGGGGACACATGGATAATTTACATGTGAAAGGAGCAGGGGCTGTCCTAATTTTCACAAACTGTCTAACTTTTGCTTACCCACCTCCTTATGTTATAGATACAGGATATATACAGAAGATAATAGGGCCACACTTTGAAAATACACACACTGGATTTATAGCTAATTAGCCTGGAATTAGAAATACCACACACCTGTGTTTGGAGATTTTGGCTGGAGTCACATCACCTCTGAGGGTCCAAACTGAGTCAGGAGTACCCCAGTCCTGACTCATCTGGGGTCCCCGATGGGGCATTACTCACTGTCTGAGAAACCCAAGCATCTACCCAGAGCTGCTCCAGTCCCTACCACGGCTGGAAGCCACCAGGCGGTGGGTGAGCATGCATATATGTATGTGCGTGTACACACACAGGCACACACGCGTGCACACACGCACACTGCTATGGTAGCAGTGCTTTTGGCACGTGCAGCCCCGCTGGTGACAAGGGCCACTGGCCATCTACAGCGGAAGCTTGCTGCTCTATTAGCAGGGCGAACCACCTGTGCTGATGGCAAAAAAGGGCTGATAGAAGAAGGCGACCTCGGCCTGCAGAGCCTGAATTCTCCCCGAGGAGCCTCGCTCACCGCAAGGCCTCCTGAGCAGCGCGTTTAGCAGAGACGGAGCTCCTCCTGCAGGCCAGTCAGCAGCATTCCCGTGCACGGACGTGAGGCCGGCTCCCAAGACCAGAGTGAAGGCCCCTGAGCCCTTGGCAGA
>NW_017731754.1:158852-160467 GCF_001890085.2 Hipposideros armiger | reverse complement strand
AAAAAAACCCGTGAAAACATGAGAGAAATAAGCACCAAATTGAGTGGTGGGGAAAATAAATGAGGTAGGAGTCGAGAGAAAGGGAAAGACCCTTGTTAATTATGAGTGAAGAGACGCAGGGAAGGCATGGGATGAAAAGAGAAATGGGAAAAATATGTCTGAAACAGAATCGCCTCATAATGGTATAATGTGGCTTCATTAAAGACATCTCTACAACTACTTGACTTTCCTGAAAAATGAAAAATCACGTCCTTTGTAAAGGAAGTATCCGCAAGGCCTTGCTGGGCTGAGGTGAAGACCCATGCTCCTGTACCCATCCCTCTGTCCCGCCTCGCAGCCCCTTCCTGATGGGACTAGAACCCCAGGGGAGTCCCGTGTGGACTGTGAACAGCCTCCGGTTTGTCCTGCCCGCGACGTGCGTGATGACATCATCACCATGGCCACCTGCCCCCCAACCACCCTCCCGCGCCACGTGCCCTGTGCTCCCTTCTGCTCAGCTGGGCAAGGGGTAGGAAGCAAAGGGAACGGCTTCCCCTAATTCTTTGGGAGATTGTGCCTTCTGTGCTCCCAAAGCTGCACCCCCTGAGCCCCAGGTCCCACAAAGCAGCTCCTCTGACACAGTATCTCTGTCTGGCACAGTCCCCCAGAGTCACCCTGCTGCTGCCTGCGTCCCTCCATGCAGGCTCCTCTACCCAAACCTCCTCTTCTCTCCTTCAGCCACGAAACAATACCTGATCTTTATTTAGCACACAAGGAGTCACTAAAGATCTTGTGTTTCTGTGCCACCCCGGGGAAAACAGTTAATCTTGGATACTATAAATGAATCTGACCTTGACTAGGGAGTTTGCGCCCTGTGACAGGAGCCACGTGAAAAGTAAAGAGACGTGTGAAGAACTAAAATCAGTGAGGCATTCAAATTCAAAGTGCACGGAGCAAACCTGCTCCAAGTGACTTCCTGCAAGGCACAGCATGTGACAGGGAATTCCAGACTGTCATCCAGACTGAATGAATGGTACCCTTCTTACGTCATCCTGCACATTTTGAATGAATGTAGATACTGTTATAATTAAGAAAATACAAAGCATAAGGGATATCATACTAGTTTTATTCTGTGTTTATTTTTTAACACTTAAACAGCTAAACTATTTGAATATCATTTCTGATTTGTAACTTTGGGTGCATAATGAAAGTCATCTTTTGTGCTAAAAGCATATTGTGTTTTTATCAACTAATCACAAAAGAATTACAATTGCTTTGTTAGGGCGCCTTAAAAATAATTTATTTTTAAAGGGTGTCTAAATCTCCATGACTGGCCTCAGCAACTATTCCTCAAAAGCAAAAATCCCATCTCAGAAGCAAAAAATGTTCTCAAATGCTGGGGAGAGAGCAGCATTTCTGACTTGCTTTTGCTGCTGTAACTCAGGTGAGAACACAGAAAGGATGAAGAAGGTAAATCGAATGAGCCGGTGTAGGGGGTTTATCTTTTTACCTGGCTATCAGCATACCGAGCTCAACTCTGATTCTAGGGGGGAATCCTGCCTGAGGAGGGGCTTCCTGCATCCAATTATAGGCAGTGCAATTTCAGAAAGAACAATCCGTAACTAATTTTTTTTTT
>NW_017731754.1:152759-158585 GCF_001890085.2 Hipposideros armiger | reverse complement strand
TCAGCATCTTAGCTGTAGAGGGCAGTGTCACTGGCCCTCATATGTGGGATCCGAACCGGGGCCCTCTGTCATCCCAAGCCAGTTCCTAACCAACGTGCCACTCGGCCGGCCCTGTAATGAATTCTTGATGAAAGCATCTTTTCGTGTACCTGTTGACAATTTTTATGCCTTCTTTAAAAGTCTCTTTTCAGGTCTTTTGCCCATTTTTTAATCAGATTTTTTTATTTTATTTTATTTTTTGCTATTGAGTTGTATGAGTTCCTTATATATTATTGACTATTAACCCTTTATCAGATGATGGTTTGCAAATATTTTCTCCCATTCTGTAAGCTGCCTTTTCGTTTTGTTGATTCTTTTGTCATGCAGAGGCTTTTTGGTTTGATATAGTCCCACTTATTTATTGTTGCTTTTCTTGCTTGTGATTTTGGTGTCCTACCCAAAAAAGTCTTTGCTAAGACCAATATCAAAGAGCTTTCCCGCTGTGTTTTCTTCTAGGCGTCTCACGGTTTCAGGTACTATGTTTAACTCTTTAATCCATTTTGAGTTAATTTTTGTTGGTGGTATACGACAGGGGTCCAATTTCATTCTTCTGCATGTGATTATCCAGTTTTCCCAACATCATTTATTGAAGAGACCATCTTTTACCCATTGAGTACTTTTGGCTTCCTTGTCAAATATTAGTTGACCCAATGTGCAAGAGTTTATTTCTGGGCTCTTGACTCTGTTCTATTCGTCTGTGTTTGTTTTTAATCCTGCACCATACTGTCTTGGTTACTATAGCTTTGTGATACAATTTAAAATCAGGACGTGTGATGCCTTCAGCTTTGTACTTCTTTCTCAGGATTGCTTTGCCTATTCAGGCAGGGTCTTTTGTAGTTCCATACAAATTTTAAGTTTATTGTTTTTACTTCTGTGAAAAATGCCAATGGAATGTTGATAGGAATTGCATTTGTAGATGACTTTGGGTAGTATGGACATTTTACCAATATTAGTTCTTCCAATCCATGAACATGGGTTTATTTTACATTTATTTGTGTTTCCTTCCATTTACTTGATCAATATTTCATAGTTTTTCGTGCACATATCTTTCAACTCATTGGTTAAATTTATGCCTAAATTTTTTTATACTATTATTGTAAATGGGATTATTTTGTTTCTTTTTCGGATATTTCAATGTTAGTGTATAGAAATGCAACTGGTTTCGGTATGTTTATTTTTTATCCTGCAACTTTGCTGATCTCATTTATTAGTTCTAACAGTTTTGGTGGAGTCTTTAAGATTTTCTATATGTAAATCCGTATCACCTGCAAGACAATTTTACTTCTTTCTTTCCAATTCATATTTCATTTCTTTTTCTTGCCAAATTGCTCTGGCTGGGAATAGAAATGGTGAGATTTCTCCAAATCCAAATAGAATTGTCTTGTTCTTGATCTTAGAGGGAAAGTATTGAACCTTTTACAGTTGAGCATGATATTCGTGGTGGGCTTGTCATATATGGCCTTTATTATATTGAGGGATGTTCCTTCTATATCCAATTTGTTCAGAATTTTTATCATTAAAAGATTTGTATTTTGTCAAATGCTTTTTCTGTTTCTATTGAGATGATCATTTGATTTTTATATTTCATTATATTAATGTGGTATATCACATGTATTAATTTATGTATATTGAACCATCATTGCATCCCAGGGATAAATCCCACTTGATCATGATGTAAAATCCTTTCAATGTATTGGTGGGTCTAGTTTGCTAACATTTTGTTGAGGATTTTTGCATCTATGTTCACCAGGGATCAATATCCCTTGATATTGATAAAGTCTGTTATTTTTTTTCTCATAATATCTTTGTCTGTTTTTGGTATCAGAGTACTACTTTTAAAATGAGCTTGAGAGTATTCCCTCCTCTTCAATTTTTCTGAAGAGTTTGAGAATGATTGGTATTAATTCTTCTTTAGCTCTTTAGTACAATTAACCAGTGAAACTATCTGGTCCTGAACTTTTGTTTGTTGGAAAGTTGTTGATTACTAATTCAATCTCCTTGCTCATTGGTCTGGTCAGATTTTTCTATTTCCTTGTGATTCAGTCTTAACAGGTTGTAGGTTTCTAGGAATTTATACATTTCTTCTAGATTGTCCAATTTGTTAGCATATTATTATTCATAGTAGTCTCTTATTATACCTTGTGTTTCTATGGTATCCGTTGTAATGTCTCCTCTTTCATTTATAATTTTATTTATTTTAGTCTTCTCTCTTTTTTTTAGTCTAGCTAAAGCTTTTTCAATTTTGTTTATCTTTTCAAAAACAACAGCTTCATTGATCTTTCCTATTGTTTTTCCGGTCACTATCTCATTTATTGTCGCTCTGCTCTTTGTTATTTCCGCCCTTCTGCTAACTTTGGACTTCATTTGTCCTACTTTTTGTAGCGTCTTGCGGTGTAAAAAGTTGGGTTGTTTATTTGAGGTCTTTCTTTTTTCTTAATGTTTTTCTTAATTTATCACTATAAACTTCCCTCTTAGAACTGCTTTTCTGGCATCTCGTAAGTTTTGGTATGTTGTGTTCTCACTTTTGTTTGTTTCCAGATGTTTTATTTCCTTTTTATTTCTTTTTGTTTGTTCAGGAGCATGTTGTTTAATTTCCACCTATTTGTGAATTTTCCAGTTTTCTTTCTGTTATTGATTTCTAGCTTTACACCACTGTGATCAGAAAAGATCCTTGGTGATTTCAATCTTCTGAAATTTGCTAAGACTTATTTTGTGACCTAACAGATGCTCTCTCCTGGAGAATGTTCTGTGTGCACCTGAGTCGAGTGAGTATCCTGCTACTGTTGGATGGAATGCTCTGTATTTAGGTCCATGAGGTCTGAAGTATAATTCAAGCCTAATGTTTTCTTATTGACTTTCTATCTGGATGATCTATCTATTGTTTAAAGTAAGGTACTAAAATCCTCTACAATTATTGTATTGTTGTCTATTTGTTCCTTCAGATGTTAGTACTTACTTAATACATTTAGGGGCTCTGCTGGTGGATGCATATATATTTGTGATTGTTATATCCTCTTGATGAATTGAACCCTCTATCAATATAGGATTATTTTCTTTGTCTCTTGTTACAGCTTTTGAGTTAAAAGCTTCTTCTTTCTGTCAGATATTCCTGCTCTCTTGGTTTCTGCTTGCATGAAATATCTTTTTCCATTCCTTCACTTTGAGCCTATGTGTGTCCTTAAAGCTGAATGTGTCTCTTGTAAGCAGCATATAGTTGGGTCTTGTTTTTTTATCCATCTGTTCACTCTATTCCTTTTGATTGGAGAATTTAATCCATTTACATGTAGAGTAATTATTGATAGGTAAGGACTTACTAATGCCATCCTATTGGTTTGGGCTGTTTTGTAATTTCCTTGTTCCTTTCTTCCCCTTTTACTGTCTTCCTTTGTGAATTGATGACTTTCTGTAGTATTATGCTTTGATTCCCTTCTCTTCATCTTTTGTACATCTACTGCAGGGTTTTGCTTTGTGGTTACCATGAGTATTACATAAAACATCTTATAACTATAACAGTCTATGCTGATAACAACTTTAATCACATACAAAAAACCTTACCCTATCACTCTTTCCCTTTTATGTTTTTGATGTCACAATTTACCTTTTTTTATATTGTGCTTTGTTTTGTCTTCCAGACCTCCCTTAGCAGAAAATTAATTATACAAATCATATGAATCAACACATTTTTTTTGGTCAAACTTTATAGCAATCATCCCTAACTGCTTCACTTATAATGAATCAAGTTTTAGGAGTTGGAGGTGTCAATTTACCATCAGAATTCTGCATAGACTCACAAAACTCAAAATTAAAACACACAGAGACTCAAAGGATCCCGTGGCTGCTGTGAGGGTCCTTCCACTTCCCACTCTGCTCTGCCTATCAGCTTCACACTGTTCCTTGCAAACTGACCCTCTCCTCTTCCCCATAATGCATAGGGGGTAAATGATCCCCTAAGGGATCCCTAACTTTTCCTCTCATCATCCCAATGCCCAAGAGATGGTTTCAGCTCCTCAACAGTGCAAAATTCCCAGGAAACAACTCTGTCTTATTCTGGATCTAGTGGACTGACTGTAGCCAGGAGCCATGTGGAAAACTATTGGCCCAGCCAGGCCCAACCAGCCATGGCAATGGTGACAGCCTGGTCAACCCACCGCTGCTCCCCCCAGCCATGAACACAGGCCCGGAAGACAGGCTGGAGATGATATTGCAGATTGGACTCCTCCACAGACTCACTGGCTAGAGGCTACATTTATCCCAGAGTGCCTTGCCTTTGAATTGATAAACTCCTAAACACGGCAGTGCAGAAAAAAGTCTGGAATAGAAGCTATTTACCTCTCAAAACTGGAAAACTCTCCCCAGTCCATTTCAGCTTCCTTTTCATGCCATTTTAGGTTCCTCTGGGCTGCCGTGAGTCGCTGGCAATGGCGTAGGCTGCAGTGGGGCTGGTTGGCAGCTGGCGTGATCTTTCGTGAGCTGCCATCCAATGGCCGGCGAGCAACTGCCTCACCCGGGAAGAGCTCAATGATAATACCAACATGGGCCAGTAAAGTGACATCTTGCACAACTAGACTGAAGAACAAAAGGACAGCAACTTGTCTGTTCCCCTTTCTTGATTCCCCAACGCTGTTCCCCTCCCCCAATTCCCCAATAAAATATTTTTTTTAAAAAAAGAATTTACTCATTTGGAAACTTTATTTCCAGTGGGGCACAGAACTAGGATATAAAATATAACATTCCTTTTGTTAGTTGTAACAAACTTGCTCAGCCCCAGACAATTGCTGGGGAAGGGGAAATGAGAAGCTATCTAAAAGAAAGCAGAACATAATTCTTTCCATCAGTAAGCTTTTCAAAAAGATAAGCCTACCATTAGAGTCTTTATAAAATCTCAAATACATATGCCGTCCTCACAAGTGCTGGGACCTGGTCTAAACACTCTAATTACAGGAATGAGTCCAGAACTCCTAACAATCCTATGGGGAAGGTACTACTAGCATTGCCAGTTTACAGATAAGAAACTAAGGCACAGAGGTTAACAACTTGCCCAAGGTCATGGCTAGTCCCTGACAGAGCTGAATAAAAACTCTCAAGGCATAGGCTATACTATGCTATCCTGGCCCTATTATAATGGTAAATAACAAAAGAATTGTCCGTTATGAGTTACTTTGTGACTTGGCAGAGGAAAAGCAGAGGCAGCTCAAAACAGCTAGGCAATGTCCTCTAGAATGACCCCATGGCCATTCACTGGTCATGACCCTGATCAAGGGGCCCTCTGACCATTCATTCTACCTCAAAGCCCCGGTCCTGGCTCCCTGACCACTGGCCTGCCTCAAGATTTCCATGTTAGCGAGATTCGTGCCTGCCTCCATCACAGTCATTTTTCACTGCTCTGACTCCTTTTCCAAGGTCGTCTCAATGCTGACCTGTGTCATGGAGCGGTTGGAAGGTATAGAACCTCATTAAATTGAATTTCTCCAAGGTGCAACTGACCAATGGCTTTGGTAAAGTGTTTGTCTTTTTTTTTTTTAAGATTTTTATTGGGGAATTGGGGGATGGGAACAGCGCTGGGAAATTGGGGGAAGTGGAACAGACAAGTTGCTGTCTTTTTGTTCTTCAGTCTAGTTGTGGAGGACGTTGCTTCACTGGCCCAAGTTAGCACCATCATTGCACTCTCCCCGGGCGAGGCACATCAGTCCGGCCGCTCACTGTGGCTGCTGGCTACACACAGTAGCCCATGGCAACCCACTGCAGCAGGGGTTGCAGCCTACACCGTCGCCGGCGACTCATGGCAGC
>NW_017731754.1:149287-151414 GCF_001890085.2 Hipposideros armiger | reverse complement strand
GACATGTGAAAGCTGTGACAGCTATGTTTTGTGTAGATATTGTACGTTATCTGGGTCTCAGGTCCCCTTCACTCTCTAGCAGCATGTATTTAGATTTTCTCACTTGTAGCTGACTTAATTTATTTAGTATTTGGTGAGTGAAGTCATTAGAAGTTAAATAGCAGGTGGCCATCCACTCTGCGCTGGGCAAGATGGGGGTGGGGGGGAGTGTGGAGCAGATGTGCCCTGCGCTTGGGGGACTTGCAGTCCTGTCACTCGCCTTATCTGCAGCTTCAACCATAACTTCTTGCACTTACAAGCACCTGGCCCTATGCTGGCTGTGCTCAGGGAACTGAAAACGGATTAAGGGGACTGGTTCCTGCCTTGAGGAGACAGTTAAGCCACATTCAAGGTCAGGTCAACAGCTTATCAGAGGGTTTGATGAAGGTGTTAGATATGGAGACTTACTCTAATTCTGTTTCTGAGACAATAAGACTTTTTAAAGGGCAAAGCAGTAGGAATGTTTTGAGAACAAAGAACAGAACAGTGACCATTCTCCACCCCCACCCCCAAATCTCCCACCTGGCCTCTGACATTTTCATTTTACTTTTCATAAGAAAATAGGATATTTCATTTCACTGGAGGCAAGGCTTAGAAAACAGACTTAAACTAATATCGTATTCCTGATGGGACCAAGGAAAGCAGGAGAAAATACAGGGCGCACCGGTTCTATAGATTAGAGGCTGAGGCTGTACACGGAAGGTTTGCAATTTGGCCGGGCTCACAGGGTGAGTCAGAGGAGGTGGCACCACTCCAGCCCAACCCTCCTGGTTCTCAGGCACCCCTCTCTCCCTGCCCCCCTCCCTTTCACTCTGCATGCCAGCCCAGGGCACAAGAGGCAGCATGTGGGATCCCAGCAGGATTAACTGTCATGAAGCCAGGTCAAGAAAGGCTGAGGCAGAAAGCTGGCATGAGGCTGCCTGTGTGGGGCACCCAGGCCCCGCCGACCCCAGGCAGGTGCATAGCCTACTCGCCTGCTAACACCGCCTGCTGGAAGCAATTCAATGTGATTCGACTGTCCAGAGCCAGGAAGCTCAGCCCGTGCTCCAGGGCGGCTGTGCGAGTGAACAAAAACACGTGCTGTCTATCTGGCTGATGACTCTGAGGGCTGACCCCTGCAGAGGGCAGTGGCTGGCACAGCTGTGGTGCGTCTGTGCCACTACATCGCAGGCGCTGCCGTCCGGCCTCTGCTTAGATCCCGACAGATCTGAGCTGCACTCACCACGCTGACGCTTCCCTAACAAAGTCAGGTTTCGCCACAGCCTCTTCTCTGCCGCTTTGGAAAGGGCGGCAAGAAAAGGATGGATGAGATTTCGGTGATTCCTCCAAAAACCCTCAACCAAGCCCCAGAGCCAGACTGACCACACAAAGATGTGAATTCGGACCGTCTTAGCTTTCAGGGCACTTTCCCTGGCCTTTCCCCTCATATGAAAACCTGATTTTAAGAAGCGAATAAGTCATTAGCCTAGAGGTATAAATGAATCAAAGCACCTCATAATGTTATCTTCTATACAGGGTAAAGAAACTTTTGGAAAGGATGACATTTAAGGGTGGCATTAAGGCATTAGCTGGGACACAGGATACCTCACAGAGAAAACACCCATTCTTTACTCTTGAAAACTAGGCCAGTTAGAAGCCACTTCCTTTAGCCTCTTTTTGCAGTTCAATCACGTGGGTTCTTCATGGACCCAGCACACAGTGCCCTGGGGAGAGCTGGCCCAGCCACCACTAGACATCTGCAGCCCAATTTTGCCACGCTAACCCCTCTTTTACCTGTAAGTTCACCTGAGGCTAGAAACCACACCCCTTCCTTGCCATACTTCATCCTGCAGGGTCAACATGACTGTTGACAATGAACTTTATTTGTTGGACATTGGAATAAGTTTTTGCATTTGACGATCAGCAGGTCTGATATTTAAGAAGGTCTACTTGCATGAAATCCAATGCCACACCTAGAAAGAATCGGGCCCTTTTAGGAACCAGATGACTAAATTACGAGGAGCCCAAACTGGGAAGGCCTGGTTCACTGTGCGCCGGGAACATGTCCGTTTCTCCCTGCTCCTGCGCGTTGCACCTCCAGTCTGGGAA
>NW_017731754.1:145896-149247 GCF_001890085.2 Hipposideros armiger | reverse complement strand
AATGTGCCAAAGAGAATAAAGAATTCAATGTCATGTGAGGGACATAGTTCTTAAACATACACATTTTTAAAAATTGAGATATAACTCACATATCATCAAGTTGTGCAACCATCACCGCTGTTCAATTCCAGAACATTTTCTTCATCCCAATAAGAATTCCCATCCTCATTAACAGTAATTCCCACCCCCTCCTCCCAGCCCCTAATCACTGTCTACTTTTGTTTATTCTGGACATTTCATATGAACGGAATCATACAATATGTGGTCTTTTGTGTCTGGCTTCTTTCACTCAGGGTAATGTTTTCAAGGTTCCTCCGTGTTGTATCGTGTATCAGGACTTCATTTCTTTTTACGGCCCACAGATATTTCATTGTATGGATGGAGCACATTTTGTTTATCCAGTCAGCTGTTGGTGGACATTTGGGTGTTGCCACTTTTTGACTGTTGTGAATAATGCTGCTGTGAACCTTCATATACAAGTTTTGTGTGGACATATCTTTTCATTTCTCTTGGGTACGTACCTAGGAGTGGAGTCGCTGGGTCATATGGTAATGCAATGTAGGATTTAAAATGGGACGTTTAGAAGCCTCATTGAATCATAGGACATAGGAAACTGCCTGCCGCCATTCCATTACTTACAGCTGTGTGCCGTCAGGCAAACCGAGTGACATCTCTGAATTTCGGGTTAGTTTTTTTAATGTTATTGTTATTTTGTATGAACACTAGCTAATTTGACCCCCAATCTGTTTACTTACAGATCTTTGTGTTCATTAACTAATACAATGAAACCCTTAGGAAGAAAAAAGTGTGGCCCTGCCAACTAGATTTTTAAGAAAAAGCGTCATTTCAGTGAGCAAGACCCAATAAAATATAAATCCAGGACCCATCTATCAGAGCAAGGCGCTGAGGACATAGCAATGACCAACACAGATGTGGCTGTGTTCTCTGGAGCTCACAGCTTGGGCGGCTTATGACCTTGGCCCAAGTTTACACACCCACATGCTGCGCGCACACAGCCCAGGCTCCCTGCTGCTCTCCGGCACGGCATGTCCGTGCTATTCTGGACTTTCTGTCTGTGTCCCTGCAAAATGTGCCTGCCTAGTCACTTACCCCACAGCCCTGTCCATCACCGTCTATCGCTATAGCTAAAAGCTCATAAACTGATACAGTGGTTAAATCCATGGCACACGGAAGACAGGAGACAGGCAGCCCAGGACTGAATTCCAGCTCTACTATTCACTAGTTGTGGGGACACTCCGTGCTGTTTCCTCCTGGGTGAAGCAGGGGAATAACAGTACCTACCACAAAGGATTATGGGCAAGATGAGCTCGTCTACATAACACATGGAGAACAGTGCCCCACAGAGTACGTGATCACTAAATAGTAGCTGACGTGATTGTTATCATCATTATTATTGTGTTCCTGGCACCTGTCTGCAGTTGAACTGGGGCCTTCTTCCTATTCAAGCCTGTGTGTTGCTGAGTGCTCAAGGTTGAAATCGAGCTACAGTGTCAGGCTGGTGGGGAGATTTGGAGACAGGTGTGCTGCTCACACTGGTTAAGCACAGCTGGGTATGAGGACATTCTATTTATAGCACCCTTTGAGGGTCTTTGCAGACATCACCTGCTGTGTAGGTACTTTCTACCGTCCACTAAAGCTGGTTCTGCTCACAGTTTTGTTTGCACTGACAAACATTTATTGCTTTCATCACTCTGAGACTTTCAATGTGTATGATATAATTTGAAATCCTTAACCCCTCAGTGATCTGGCCCATCCTTATTTCTCACCTTACCTGATTTCTCTCACTTATGCTCTAAGCAACTCGTTCATCCACTGGCCCCCCCAACACCCTCTGCTTTCCTGCCCCACTGCCTTTGCTAGCACTGCTCCCCGGCTAACACATGCCTTCCCCTCGCCCCCACCGTCTACTCCATCGTCAGCTCGGCTGAAAGGGCATCCTTCCAGAACATTCTGTCAGATCTGCAATGCTGCTTCCACCAGTCCGCACTCCATGCCAGAAATCGTGTTTCCTCCCTCTGTTCCCCTAGCATTCAAAGCATTCTTCTAGACCATCCTCTCTGTATTACGATTTTTTGAATACACATCTTATCAATGATACCACACTGTGAGTTCTTGTAACTTTGTTATTGTAACATTGTCTTTCATTTGGTAGTATCCTGTCAGGGACTTGCATATAGTGAGTATTAATGTTTGTTGAATTGAACAATTTAACCCTTCAAAACAACTGAGTTTTAATACTAACTCCTTAAAAAACTAGTATCACCATAGTACAAATTTATATCGATAGGAACCCCTGTAAGTCCTGTATTCTATTAAGAGTTGTCTCTGTGTCAGTGAGCACATCGTGGTTGATTCCTGGCTATGTAAACTGGGGCACGTTCTGAACTTCTTGATGCTTCCGTTTCCTCTTGGATAAAGTGGGGGCAATAACAGTACTGACCTCATGGGGTTCCTGTGAGGAGGACGTGAGTTCGTCCATACAAGCCCTTATGAAGGTGCCAGCACACAGAAAGTGCACAGTAAATCTCAGCAGTTACCTCAAGGCCCATTTCCACCTGCTCTTACCCTGGGGAAATCTGGAAAGTGGCCATTTAGATGCTGTAATTACCAACTCTTACCAGTAGGGGGCACCCAACCTCCAGGGCTGTGATGAGTTAACTTCCAGATGGAAACTAGGAATAGAGAATTCAGTTTGAGGGTGCGGGGGCCCGGCGCTGTGTTTACAAATATCAAGAAAACCCCTAGCTTTAAAGGTCACCACGAGGCCTCTGCAAGAGGTTATATAGGAGGACATTTGGCAAGTTCCACTGTGCGTCCCACCACCTGTTTAGAAAGGGCAGCGGTGCAGAGGTGTGGATGGGAGAGCGGAAGAGCGGGCACAGCGTTTGTAGCTGGTGATGCGTGTATTGATTTTGATTCTGTGATTTACTCAGGATTAGCTAAAATGTGTCCACCCAGCCTAGCTAATATGGCACTTCCTGAACATGGGATTCGGTTCTCATGAAATCTTCGTATCAGTTTGTTCCTCCGTTTCCTAATCTATTCCCTGGACCTGAGCATGCCTGCCCCAATCCTGCTGGTATTTCTAGGCCCAGCTCATAACTCACCTCCTCCAGGAAGCCTTCCCTGAGCTCTCAAGTCCAGCAAACTCCTCCTCTTCTGAGCATCTCCCACTGGCCTTTCCACCGTCCAGCACTTCCTAGGACCAATGCTGCCCATCAGGTACTTTTGTGTGGCTCTCTGGGGACAGAAGCATGCCTTGTTTGTCCCCCATGGGAGTTAGTGCCAGGTCCTGCACGGAGCTGGGTAGATGCCAACTACGGAAGACTG
>NW_017731754.1:99509-142176 GCF_001890085.2 Hipposideros armiger | reverse complement strand
CCAGCCCCTTTACTCTCCTTTGCAGCACTTGTCCTAGTTGCAATGAGATCATGGTGTAATCAGTTGTTTTATCTGTGCCCCTCGCTAGAATATAAATTCCACAGGGCAAGATGGTATCTCTCTGCTCATCTTTGTAACCCTAACTTCTCGTTTCAGTACCGGGGTGCATAGTGGTATAAATACTCATTGAATGATTAAATGAAAGAATCATTCAATCATTCAATGATTGAAACATCAATGGATTTCCTGTCAAAACTCATGCTGTATGATGAGAAAGGAAATGCCCCATACAAACCCAAAGCATGTTGCCATCATGCTGAGAAGGGCCTAGCAGTCTCCTTACACAGCTGTCAACCTGCAGGTGACAGAGAGGCCAGCTGCTTGCCCAGAGCCTCGGGCTCCAGGCCTGCGGCCTCCCTCCCTCTACTCTGACCCACTGTCCCCTCCTGGAAAAGGTGACCAGATCCATTTGTGGTTCTTTGGAGGGAGTGGAAGGAGAGCTAAGAGTTTTCAAATAATAGTGGTTTCCAAGCTTCCTACGTTGAAGGCATAAGAATCGTGGAACTGCGCAATGAGTCCTAGGCAGCGATTCAGGGGCCTGACCCTGTGCCCAGGGGTGGAGCCCCCTTTCCCTGCTCTGCCAGATGAGAGGGCTTTCAGGTCAGCTGGACCCAGCAGTCAAGACACGCAGGCATGTGCCTCCTCGACACTTACCCTTCTCCAAAGGGACTGCCTTCCCTGAGAATAACACTGTTCTCTACAAAGGGAGAGACCAAGACAGGCCCCACTCTCTTCCCATGGCTCAGGAGCCTGGCTCAGCAGTGTGTCTCAGCGCCAGCTGCCGGACTGGGCAAGATCTTAAGCAAGGCGTGGCCACCCACCAGGTGGGTGAAAATCCCGCTACCAGGGAGCCCACTGAGCCAGTGAGCCTGTCTGAGCGGAGGCTCTGCCTGGTTCTCTTCTCATGTCACCACAGCTCGGAGGCCCCTCACTCTAGGGCATTTCCCATCATGCAGCAGACCCTGCTCACACAGCAAAGATGCACTGTGCAGAGGAAGCCTCGGCTTGTCCCCAGGCTCACAGCATCACCAGGACCAAACGTCAGGTGGCTCACTAGATCACCAGGTGTTTTGACATTTTGTGAGCATACTCCAAAAAGAACCAAAGCAAGGGGGGAAAAAACACAAACATTTCACAAATGCAAAAAGTGCTCAATCTAAGAGTGTTGTTTAAATTTAATATTTTCTTCACTGAATTGATCCAAACTGGATGGACATGAATGCCTCCCTACCCCTACCCCCACCCCCAGCAAGAATCTCAGTCACCCCAAAGGTAACAAGGGCAGAACAAAAGCCTGGAACAGATACCAGCGATTGATCGGCAATTCCCAAAGGCCAGATGCGGCTCACCGTCACCACACTGTGCCATTGACCTCAAACCGCCTTAGGAAGGGGATACAGTTATTATCCCCATGAGACTCTGGGAGGTTGGGAAACTTGTCCCACAGCTGAGAAGGACTGGGATCCCAGTTTACATTTGGATGATAACAAAGGCTCAGGTTTTACCTACAACTCTGCATGACGTGGAGTTAGAGGAACCTAAAATGGCATGAGCAAGGATCCTGAGAGAGTGACCAAGCAAAGGTCACTCCAGACAGTGGGCAGCATGTGGCAAAGCCTAAGTGCCCTCCAGGAAAGAGACGCCTCTGTGACTGCACTGTGGTCTCTCCCTTACCCCAGGCCCCACTCTCAGGTACAAAGTCTCCACTCCAGGCTGCGAGGCACACGGAGCTCATGTCCACTCAGGCACAGGCGAGGGTCCCTAGCCTGTGAAGGGCCCCCTCTCCTCATAGCCAGCAAACCGCCTTCCTGAATGTGAAAGCTCCGTGGCTGTAGACACCTAGGTAGTTTCTGTTTTCACACATCTGCTAGAAGCTTTTCAAAGGAAGCCACAGCCGTGACGGTGGACCAGATTTTCCCTCACTACCTCCTTCCACTTGAGAATGAAGGTTCTACAGCAGTTACCTAATGGGTGCCTCTGACTCATAAGTTGGATGTCATAACGTTTGTGAAAGAATGGGGAGAGATGAAAGCAGGGAAAATCCTGAGGGGACCGTTGCAGGCATAGCCCGACCTCCCCCATCAACCTCCCCGATTCACCATCACCAGGAGGAGGTGCTGCTGCTCCAAGGTTGTGCTGGCCACTGAGCCTCGTGTGGGTGGCATCCCAGGATCTGAGGAGAGGACGGGAGATGAAGGTTGGGCAGGGAGTGCAGAGAAACAGCTGGGAGCAGGGTTATACATTTAAGAGGCCTCCTTGTGTGCCATTGAACTTGGGCCTTAATTGTGGTCAGTGGCCCTGTC
This sequence comes from Hipposideros armiger, assembly GCF_001890085.2. NCBI lineage: Eukaryota > Metazoa > Chordata > Mammalia > Chiroptera > Hipposideridae > Hipposideros > Hipposideros armiger. The sequence continues at coordinate 139,813 of NW_017731754.1, read as the reverse complement.
ACAGGTGTGCAGGAACACAGAGTGAGGAGTGAAAGGGGATGGCAAACTCTTTGGAGAAGTTATGGGAACTCATTTCATTTCTTTCCTAAGCTCTCCAAACATAAGGGAAACTTGACTGAATGTCTAAGTAATACAGTAGGCCAGCAGGAGGGCAGGCATGTCTGGTGGGGACCATAGAGTATTTGTTACCCGAGAAGCCCACGCCTCACCCCCCCCCCCCCCCACACACACACACACTCTGGAAAAGACACCTGAACATCACAGGGAGGATGGGGTGTGGTTGGAGATGGTTCAAATTTGCTAGTTGGGAACCAAATATCTGACTCCATATGCCATGATTTTTACAGTCACCTTTAGTGATTAAAACTTCAAATAAAGATTTCAAAGTGTATATGGACACTAATGGTCTATCGTAAACTAATATCCACAGTAGGGAAGGATGAGAAAAATCATGAATGGGGATCTGGTTTATAGAAGAATCAAATGATGGTTGGTCTTGTGTACAACTGCTGCTGTAGTTAATGATACTACAGACGGTAAATGAAATTAAAGCATGTCTGTCTTCCACCAACACAGATGGATTTCACACCTTTGCCTCCATATTAGCTTCCGATTTACACAGCGCTTTCAAGGGCTAATATCCGTGATCAACAAATGACCTGACTCGTACAATCAAATCCGTCCTCCTTCCGAAGAGATCTAACAGGAACCTGGTTACCTTGCCAATTAACCTTCCTTACCAAATATTTAGTTTTAGGATATGCCAAGGTCCAGTGGGAGCATCTAAGCACATCACACCCACACTGGTAGGTGTGGTCATGGGACCAAGACTCAAGACCTTAAAGTTTATATGAGCTTGGTCAAATCAAATAGAATTTACATGTCCTCTTAGAATGGGGTCCAAAAGAGTGGTTTGCATACAGTAGAGGCTCAAAAAGTGGTTGAAATTTCTGCCCTCATTGTCATGGTGACCTCACCATCCAAATGCAAGTGACATTTTTCATGTGACATTTAAAGAGTTCTGAGCGAATCAGACTCACCATAACTTGTGACCTGATGTAGCTCAGAATTGGCTTCATGTCTGCTCTTAATAGCTGGCTTCCAGATGTCAGTCAAACACAGATTTACTGAGCACCTTCTGTGCACCTGGCACAGAGCTGGGCTCTGGGGATGCAAAGGCGGGTACTTCAAGGGCCCTGCTCTCGAGGTGTTTCTAATGTAGTGACAGGTGAACAAGTAACCACAGGACAGCGAGAGAGGTGTCAGAGCCAAAGCAAGGTGTTGGAAGGCTTAGAGGACGGTGCCCAAGTGTGTCAGGGAGCCCGAGACGGCCTGCGCATGAGGGGGAGCCTGAGTCAGGTTCTGATAGAAAAGTGGGAGGTGGCCAGGCTGGGCCGAGGCCACTGCAAGTAGAGAAAGGCACATCCCAATGGGCAGTGTCTGCAGGGCAGAAGGAGACGCTGTCTGACATTGTGAGCACAACACTATGTGATCACCACAAATTGGGGAGAATATAGGACCTCTCCACTTTGGATGTAGTGTGTTATTTATATATTCATGAAATTCCTATGTAATAGTGAATCTTATACAATTGGAGACATGGGGTCCTTTGAGAAACTGATTAAAAAAACAAACAAACAAACAAAAAATCTATGTCCCTTCCCCCCCACGAAGCCATCCTCAGACTCCTATTTAAAAAATCCTCATGTAGAATGAAAAAGCCAACTAAGATTCCCCTGACCTTCAGCTACAGCCACAGGCACCTGGGCTAGATTCCCTGCCCCTGCCTCCTCAGGACCACCTTGGTCTCCTTTACATGACACCCCGAGAGAAACGCTGGGAGCGGTGACATTTCACGGCCACCCTGAGGATGCTCGGGCTGAGAGGGAGGCCCAGCAGCCAGCCACAGGCCCGCCCAGGATAAGCTAATGTGTAGGCAGCACGGTCCTGCTTCCTGTCCCTCGGGCATGTGTGGGCGCCCAGCAGGCTGCGCTCCGGGCCGGTGTTTCCCCTGAGCCCACAGTCAACCCCTCAGCTAACAGTGTCTACAAACAGAACATTCCATTCTCAGCCGTAACGTGAGGGGGAGGCTCTCCAGACGATGGTCTACGAAGAGATCAACAAAATAAACAACAATCATTGAAAAGGCCGAAGTTCACATGTAAGATTAGGAGTCAGGGGACCCGGATTTACACCCTCCTCTGGCCACTGACCCCTTCTGTCCCTCACCGTCTCTGAGCCTCAGGCTGCCCATCTGTAAATAGGGCCCAAGGATTCCTGCCCAATTCACAAGGTAGCCGAGAATGGAAACGAAGTGAGATGATGATGATGAAAGTGGTCTGAACTCTCTAAACCTTCTGAACATGGTCTGAATGCTGCAACTTCTGAAAAGCCATGCATTACTATTAGAGAAAACTTTAAAGAACCAATGAAAACATCACAGGGAAAACAATTGGCAACTATAACTCCCAAATACAATTTCAACATTAAAAAAATGCCAGATGGGCCCAATCGAGAAAGAATAAATAGTGTCTGTCATTTGTTATAAGGTATCATAAATACTTTTACTTGTGTATAATTTTAGAAAGAAAAAGGAAAGGACCCTTTATACAATTCCAGGTGAGAACTTTCTGCTTTGTGGGATCAGGTTTTCCTGGAACACTGGCTGGCGCATAGTAGGTGCTCAACAAATGTTTGTTTGTGTTATAAAAAGAGTGTGCTGAGCTTGGAGAGGCTCTGCTAAGAGGCAGAGGCTGTGTGCGATGAGCCTGGGCAGGCCCCTCTGTAATGGGGGTCCTCCCTGGCTCCATGCTTTCTTTCGTCACCCCACTTGAGTCCACAATGGACTCCACTTCCCTGTGGTGCCACCAGCAGCTGCTTCTCCCCATCACTCTGCAACTTTGTCCCCTGGCTTCAAACTGGTTATGGGTGAGAAGCTAGGGAAGGACAGGAGACACCCAGGTGACTTCAGTGGAAAGCAAGGTAAGCAAGACACACACAAGTGCAAGTGGAATTCACCCATCTCTGCTCCATTCGTTGTGCATTGTCCACAGGCAGGCACTGGCCTGGAGGTGTAGGAATGAATCTGCCTTACAGTAGAAGAGAGAGACAGGCTAGCAGGCAATTAAATGACAGAGGTCTACAGAAAGACAGACACGCGTCCAGACTGCCAGCAGTCCGTGGGTTGAAATGTGGAGGGGGTATCTCAGCAAACAGCAGGAAAAGAGACATCACACCGAGAGCCCTGCGACTCTCAAAGGCGGAACACAGCAGGATTTTAAGCCTGGGAGTGATTTAAGCTTTAAACAAAAAAAATTCTCCAGGGCCGGCTGAGTGGCTTAGTTGGTTAAGAGTTGGCTTGGGAGCACAGGCTCTGAGCAGCAGGGCTGCCGGTTCGGTTCCCACATGGGCCAGTGATGCTGCGCCCTCTACAGCTAAGATGGTGAACAACAGCTCGACCTGGAGCTGGGCTGCCATGAGTCGCTGGTGACAGCATAGGCTGCAGTGAGCTACCGTGAGTGGCTGGCAGCCGGTGTTAGCTGCCATGAGCCACTGTGAGTGGCCATCCAATGGCTGGCAAGCATCTGCCTCACCCAGGAAGAGCACAACGATCGTAATACCAACATGGGCCAGTGAAGCGACGTCCTCCACAACTAGACTGAAGAACAAAAGGACAACAACTTGACTGTTCCCTTCCCCGATTCCCCAGCACTGTTCCCCTCCCCCAATTCCCCAATAAAATCTTTTAAAAAAAAAATTCCCCACATAATTATGTGGCGGATGGCAGGGGACAGAGAATGGAAAGAGTTAAGATGTGAGGCAAGGAAGCCATCAGAAACGATTGAGGTAAGGCGGGCAACAGGCCTCAAGGGCTTGGAGCTTCAGTGATGGCAACTCAGATGAAAAGGAAGAGGGGTAAGTGAAAAATACTTAGGAGGTGGAATTTGGACGTGGAGAAGGAAAAGTCCTGACTCCAGCTCACAGCTACTGAGTAGATTACATAACACCACTGAGCCTCCATTTCCTCATCTATAAAATGGGTCTGATTTATGTAAGAATGTTGTAAGCCTTAAAAAGAATGAGAGTCAAGAGGTTAACCTGGCATGTGGCAGGGGTTCAATAAATGTTAGACCCTTTGAAAGACATGGCAACACATGTCATAGATTGAAGTCACGTTTGAAAACAAATAATAAGAAAAAGGAAATGAGCAAAGATGAGCTGCTAGGAGCCCCTAGTGTTGGGCAACAAGGTTGCACATAGACTTCAGAAGAAACCACATTAAAACAACGTGACGGCAGAGAGGGAGGTGTACCCATGACTTCACTCGGAGCGACTGCAAATGTAGGTAAACCCCGGGCATGTGGAACAGAGGACCCACATCTCCGTTACCTCTCAATCCCAGCCCCTACGAAAAGATGGTTTCAAGTTCAGACTTCTTACTGCTAAAATCAGTTTAATAACACTTTCTTCCTTTTGCAAAGACGCCAGTCACTCAGAGAACCCCTAGGTACTTCATCACTCTCCATTCCTTTATGCCAAACCCACAGACACAGGAAAGTTCACATCAGAGGAAGGAGCACTAGAGTGAAATGTCACGGCGCTCCCGTCCAGTGAATTACACGTTGAGCACCCACTCCACCTCCATGAGGCACCAAACATTCTTTCCTTCCCCCCTTCAAGCCTGCTCCCAAAGCTTATTCAGGCCATGAGCGGGCCCTGAATTTGGCAGGGTCCTCAATATACTATATCATTTCCCATGTCAAGTTCTGCGGGGGGCAGATTCGGTCTCGATAGAGTGCGACCTGCTGGCACTTTCACTGTGAGAAGCCACCATCCGGGCTCTGCTCTAGGCTGGAAACTCATCATCACCACATGGAAAGGCAAAGGGGCAAAGTTATTTCCGTTTACCAAGTACTTGCTACATCACTTGTTTCCTATTTCAGTGCATTTTTAAAATTTTCCCCAAGGGTGAGAGTGCTGAGGCGCTTTTGTTGTGAAAAATGGTTAACACGAGGTACTTTTCGGGCTCATGACATCACTCAGATCCAGTCTCTGTGTGTGCAGGAGAACTAGAGCCCCCAGAGAGCCCTCAAAGAAATGCAAAAAAAAGGGGAGGGGTTATGGGAAGCAGCAATGAAAGGAGAAGCGAGAGGAAAAAAAAAAAAAGAATAGTGTCTAGACCGAGATTAAAATGTGGAAAAACACTTGGCAGAGCAGAATTCTAAAAAAAAATCTTTACCTACTTCCTTTTACTGGTCGTGGATTATCTATGTGTCCATATCTTATAAATAATTATCTAACAGATTTAGATTTGTTACTCTCAATATGGTTTATAACATCATATTTAAAATATTCAAATATTTTGCCCAAATCACCAGAGGCTCTATATAATCTGAATGTTTTCATGTGCTCCAAATCTGCACATGACTAGCTTGAATGGGGCCAGAGGGCAGAGCATTGCCCCACGTTGTGTTCAAATAAATATTTATAATTAGTTGACATTTAACAGAATTCTGATTTACTGGCTTTTAAAATAATTGGCGATAACACTGGACCCACATTCCTACATGGTGCCAGCGGGCTGCCCCTTTGGACACAGCATGGCTTCTGCCATTTTCTGCAGTCCCCAACACTCCCTATCACGCATTTCACCCATTCACCTTTCCTGCCTGGCCCCTCAGGCGTTTGAGGGTTCAACCTCTGGGCTAGGCCGTGAGGCAGGCAGGCAGATAGAGTTGTACTTCACACTCGTGAGTTATAATCCCTCAATATATATGGAAATCACAAGAAAACCAAAAGACATTTATAAATAGAGCAGAGAGTTCTAGCTGCTGTGGTTTAAATCCCAACTTCTCGACCCTAATTAGTTAATTAGTCATCAGTAAGAGTTGAAAACACCTCACTTCTTAACGCCCCCCCCCTAGCTTTACTTGGGGCCCTATGGTGTATGGACACCGTTCCATGCTGAAACTTAGACTAGGGCAGTGGGAGGTGTGGAGGGGGCGGAAAGGTCAGAGAACAGAGTGGCACGGGGAGCGGGGACTTCTCATCAGAGAGCTCAACCAGAGCCTCGCGCCACATCGTTCATTTCTGGAAAATACTGAGTCTTGAAATTTTTCGTGTTTGCTTTAAATAACAGAAATGTGTCCTTAAGCCCCAACAAAGCTTTTACTCAAAGACCACATTCAAATTAAACAGAAGGTTACCGGTATAAAAGACCTGCCTCCAAAAGGTAGTACTGCTCTCTTTAGACTGGAAGGAAATGGATGGGAAGAGAAGTCAAAGCAACGGGCAGAGCGGGCGAGCAAGTGGCCAGCCATCTCCACTGCGTAGCATCAGAGCTGTGAGAAGGGTCGCCCGACATTCCTCCCCTCCTTCCACGCACGCTGCCTGCTGAGTTCATCCACCTCTGCCAGAAACAGGGTGAACGACCAGGAAGTGAACAAGCAACAGGAACAGAGTGATTCTGGCATTGTAAGAATCACAAGGAGAAGACATTGGAGTCAAGTCATGACTTAAAGCTACCCGAGCCTCACAGATGAGGTGAATGCTGCGCTGCTGCTAAATCACTATGTGGAAAAAACCCACTCATTGAGTCATTCCTTTAGATTTTGCAGCAAGCCAAGCCTGACCTTTTCAACTTTTAGGGAAAGCTTTTCCTAATTACATGAATAAGTCAGAGCTTCTCACTAATGTGCCACAGATGAGCTACAGTGATGCTGCCACATGGCTTCCTCCGCTCTGGATGTGGCTGCACAGAGGGAGGTCCCGGGCGGGCCAGTCAGCCTTCCCTGCCTCTCTTCACCGTCTGGTGGGATGTAAATATTATCATTTATTGTGTGTGCTATGAAGTGAAAAAGTCTGGGAAGCGTTGCCTTGGCTGAAAATTCTCACGGAAATTCTAACATTTACATTACATGCGGTCATTAGCTGTTGACTGAAGCAGGACCACCAATCCTTGATGTGCTGTGCTTTATTGTAAATCCATTTTCTTAAGGTCAGATTTTAGAAAAACCACCTGCAATTACCAACCTCTACATTGTTTTCTCTGCTCATTTACACCCCAGTTAAACCAAACTCATGGTGTCTTGCCGTTTTGAGACGTGGCTCCGCACCTACTCTTTACCCTGCGTCACTCTTCCCTCGGGTCTGATGCTTGCTCTTTTCTCCCAGGAAAAGCCTCGTATCAGCTGTGTCCCTCCAACGGCTGAGCCTGTCTGACCAACGAGATGAGCCCATCCTTCACAGCCCTGTGCTGCTGACCCAGGGCCCCGAGACTAATGAGCGCCACCTCCTCCTCTGCAGAGACTGGCTGGTCATCTCCACACGGAAGTAAATCATAAGACCGCCACTGTCTTCCTCTCTGTTAGTAGGCAATGCCTTTCCAAGTCCCCGCCGCCTGACAGCACTTCTTGGTCCTCCCCTTTCATTTGACAAGTGAGGCCCTAGAGTCTGTGTCCCTGGGACAACAGGACACATGTCATGGGTGGGAAAACTAGGAGAAGATGAGTATGGGAAGACCCATTATTTAAAAAGAAGTCCTACGCGAACTTGATCTTTGGGGTTGCTAAGAAGCATATAATGTATTCACAGGAACAAATTTGAAATCAGAAATTTAGAAACTCAACAATTGAGCTAATATTACCCTGGTAATCATTTTTTCTTTGGGAAAATATACAATTATACTTCTTCAATGTTTGCATTAGATTAAGGGAGACCGTGTCAACAGAAGTGCAATGTTAATTGTCTTGACTGCAGAACAACTATATATATTTGCAATGTCTCCTCTTGATTTCTTTTCCACTCCCCAGAACATATACATGTGTATGCATGTAAGTGAGTAAAATTTATGTGTTCTGGATACTCGTCCAATTTAATTCATCATGGCTCTCTGAAACAGGTGTTTCTATGCAGCAGGTCTTTATAACCATTTAGGCAATTACTAGTTAAGGTCATTGATGTGGCCCAAATAAATCCCTTACTTCCAGGAGCTCACATTGTTAACTTGAGCCTGCAGAGCAAACACCCTTCCCCGGGTGAGCCTTGAGCTGCTCTGGGCAGAGTGGGAAGAGGAAAAGGACCAACTTGCTGCTGCACCACTCCTCACTTTGTACCCTCGCCCTCCTGCACTCCCCCCTTACAGTTTTTTATAGATTAGCTCCACCCGAATGATAAATGGAATCAAGGGTTACTCATCAACTAGGTAACTCCCTTCATTGCCTCTGGGAAGAGGGGAGGAGATGGGGCTGAAGAGGCTGGTTGTGTGTAAAGAATACCCCCAGCAGAAGGCGGGAAATGGCCACTGGGCCAGTGGCGGGTAAGCCACCCAGGTAAGCGACTGAGGACCGCAAAGCTGGAAGAAAATGAAAAGCAGTCTCTCCTCAGGAGGAGGATCCCTGGCCTTGTGCAGTTTCTAATGTGACAGCTCAAGCAAGCATGACAGGAGCCTCCTGGCCAAGCCACCATCTGTCTTTGGGTGCAAGAAAGTGTCCTGAGCCTGAGTGAGAGACACGGAGGCCCTGAGGACAGGACACCAGGGCTCAGGCATGTGACCAGCTGACACAAGCAGTCCCGAGCCCCAGTTAGAATCCAAAGCAGTGACTACTATATGGAAGAAGGTCACCTCGGGGGCAGGGCAGGGTCCGCCTTCTAGAAATGAGTCATGCCTGCTGGCTTCTGAGTCCTTTACGGTGCAACCAAATTCAGAGAGCCCTGGACTAGAGCATATCACCAAGCCCCTGGGGAACGCCCACCCTGCTCCACGCACTTCAGAACTGAACACCTACCAGGCACACCGCACACGTCAACTCGCTTAATCCTCACACCCATTTCACAGATGAGGCAGGTAAAGCTCAGAGATGCTGAGTGCTGGCCCCAAGTCCCACCCAGAGAAAGCGGCAGAAGCGGGCCTTACACTTGTACCCTGTTTCTCCAAGTGCAGCACTCTCCACCAAGACACCCCCCCCCTCTAATCCTGGGGGATCTGACTTGCGCTACACTCCCCAGGGGCACTTAAACATCATATATGATTTTGTGTATTTTTCAGAAAGAAACAGACAGGGAATGTGTGACAGCCTTCTGAAAATTTCACACAGGCAGGGAAACGCAGGGGGATAAATACAGACACTAGGCATGTGAGATTCATCAGGAAAATAGTGGGGCCCCCTGGGGGAAAGCTCTGATATTCACATCAGCAGCAGGGTCTTCATACAAAGAGTGGCCCAGAGCTCTGGAAAAGATTTAAGGAAGAAGAAGGGGTAGCTGCTGTAGCAACGAAGGTACATGACGATGACTATGGGGGGGTAGGAGTGGCCATAACACTGTGCTTCTTTTTTGTAGTAACAAAGGGCATTTACAAATTTTTTATACTTTCATTTAATTTCCCTTGAAACATTCTATTTTAAGCTTGGGGTGGGGGAAATGGGCCACATTTTAAAGAACTTCTCATACCTACCCACCATAATTATTATTGTTTTTTAGAGGTTAGAGGTTTCAAAGAATTCAAGACACATCTGGCACCCTGCCCCCAGATCCCTTCCGGCCAGGGATGTGTTGTTTTCAGAGCCCTGAGAAATCCCCGGAGACACAAACAGCAGCCGGGGAAATCCTGCCCAGCACATCCCGAGAGAGTGAAACGGCCCCTTCCTGCCGGTCCGCCCAGAACGCGTGCTGAACCTCCGCTCAGTTTCGCTCAGATGACACCCTGCATTTCTCCTCAGAATAGGATGTGCTTACCCACAGTCAGGGATGAAAGAGGAAGATGCTCGTGGGTGCTTGGTGATTCAGCTCTGATAGCTGGGCTGCTGCTGAAACCGACAGTCAGCTGTGAGCATGCCACATGCACTCAGAGGCGCTGTGGGCCGGCTGGGGGCACGTGGTGACCACAGCCCCGAGACCTGGCCAGACCTGGTCACGTGGACGCCACCTGGCCACAGGGTCATAGCCAAGCCAGTCCCCTGGGTCCTGGACTGGGCACTCACACCACTGTGGTAGGATTTCAATAGGGGAGGCCTCTCTTCTACTTCTTCAAAGGAGAATTCAGGATGACAGCACTTTCTAACACGGTATATTGGATGTCCACAGGTTCGATGGCCCAGGCCTATGACCCACCTTCATCCCCTCTGATGGACCTGCTCCTTCGTGCCTCTGGGCCTCTGTCCCTGCTGCCCCGGCCACCTGAGAGGCCACCCCCTCTTTTTGTGGCCATTCCCGTGGCCAGTCCCTAACTCAAGCTCAACGCACCATCAAAACATACACTCTGGGATTGAAGATGAGTTCTGTTCTTTACTAACTGAAGCTCTGTGTTCCTCAATTTCCTCATCTGTGAAATGGGGAAATGGGGTAAAAGTACTGTCTGCCTCACAGGATGGAATGGGTGAGGGTGAAAAGTATCGACATACGAAACAGCCAACGTTTCTCCAAAACTAGAGAATTTTTATAAGAGTGTATTTGAGCCAAACTTACTGGAGAACAAGATCTTAAATGCTCTGGAGAATGACAGTTTTGCGGCTTCTTTTATGCATTTGTAACTAAGGAGGGAACTCCATGGAGGTGGGAGAGAGCAAGGCAGGGATGGGGTTACAGGATAGTTTACAAGATTGTGTGCTCTCTTAAGGGTGAATACCCCTTCCAGGGGTATCCCTCCTGGTATTTCAGAAGTGTGTCAACCTGGATGCCCAAGAACAATGGACAGGACTGGCTTAAACCCTGCCGCTAAAGAAGTTACAGGCCTGGGGGTGACTACCCACTTGACCTGCCCAGTTAGGAATTTATAATCAGATCACCCTGTGACTTTACTTTCCATAGAAACCCTTTTCTTTTTCATCCACAAAAGAATGACTACATGTGTAAGACTTAAAAGCTGACTGGCATGACAGTGTTTGCTATGAAAAGGAATCATTTTCTGAAGTGCATTCCAGAAAGGGCTCTGGGGCCCTACCCTTGGCCCAAAACTCAAATCTCAATTTCATTCATGAGCCTTAAAGTTCATTGTGGACGGTCTGCTCTGCCACAGGCATTCTGCTATATTTTGGAGGTATAAGAAGAGGGCCCAAGCTCTCCAGCAATTTTGATGCAGTAGGAAAGTTTAAAATCCACCAGCCTTACTGGACAAAGTGAAGGAAACTAACTCCTTACTTTAGTTTTCTCTTTTTTAATTCAAAGGGTGACATTCCTATGTGTTTTGGAAATGTATCCAATTTATCTAATTCAGTTTAGAGTAGAATCTTCAACTATATGTTTTCAGGATATACTTGGTACCATATGTATAATAAGGAGCTATTTAAAGACTTTTGGCTATATTTTTACAGGACTCAACATCTGATTTTAAACCTTAGGGAACTTTGAGCCAGGTGGTTATTTTCAGACTTGTGAGATTAGCATCAGTGATAAAAATCAGGATGTCTTCTGTTGACAAGAACACACCCTTTGCCTCCACAGCCAGAGGGAGATGCTTTTGGTTGTGTTTTACTATAAATAGTAGGAGACAAAGAAGTGTATTTCGTAACAGCCCAGATGGTTTTGAAACGGCCTTTTACCCTTGAGGCAATAGCAGTTCACCCTTGATAACAACCCCCAGACCAGTGTGACTACAAGGTCACATGTCCATGAGGCTGGCCCTGGCTGGACACCTCTTATGGAGTCACTGTAATTATAACATTGTCATTAATGTATTAACATATTTAAGGCACTTCCACATTTAAGGCCTTTACTTCACCTGTGTACCTTTACCAAACATTTACCAACATTTAACAACATTCACTTCACTCTGCAAAAGGTCTCATTTCTTTTCCAAAAATTATGTTTTAGAATAAAATAGATATAGCCTCAACATTATATTTTTAAATAAAAGTTATATAAGCATATTTTTCATGTTTTCTCTGAATTTAAATAAATGGCATTAATTATTTTAGGCTGAAAATGTGAGTTCAGTGTAGATTTCACTGTGTGTTCTCATTCACATGTCGACGTAGATAGTTGGTTCTGGCACCATTTTACAAAGCCTACCCTATCAGACAGGATTGGGATGAATTTAGATTGCCTGCTTCTACTGACTAAAACAACAGAGGCCTATTTATTCCCACACTTAGGGAAATTTTCCTCATCAAGACTTACCCAAAGCAGCCCATTTAAAAACGAGATACTTTGGGGACTGTCCCAAAGAACAAACCTGCTGACTATTGCAAACATAACAATATGTGCTTACTTTGGGCCAAGCACTGTTCTGAACAATTCACTTGTAGTAATTCATTTAGTTCTAGAAAAAAATCCCATCAGGTAGGAAATGACATCCCATCACTTGTGCCATAGTCTAGTCTTAGAAGCAAGCCAACAAGTCAAGCCCACACTCAAAAAAAGGAAAATTAAGCTTCACCTTTTGGGGGAAGGTATATCAAAGGATTCATGAACATATTTTTAAAACCATCACATTGACATACAGATTATATTTAAAGCCATGAGGCCAGATAAAATCACCAAAAGAATGAAGGTGAAATAAAAAGAGAAGGGACGAAGGACTGAGCCCGTGGATTCTTCAACATTAAATGGTTATTTTTTTGTTGTTGTTTTATAGATAGGCGCAGGAGTTTTGCAACTTCCCAAGGTCACCAAGGCGGTCAGTGGTGGTACTGGACCCAGGACCCAGGCAGTCAGGTTTCAGAGCCTGCACTCTTTGTGTTAGGGCTCTGAATGTTAGGTCCCAGAGACCTAACATTGAGGCAAGGTCTCTAATATTCAGAGACCTAACACTTTGTTACCCTGCTGCTCTGAAGGAACCCACAAAAGGGCCAAGTTCAGCAAGTAAGCAGACTAATAGAAATATATAAACTGATATTTGCCATGGGGTCTGGAGTGCAACATCGTGAAAATTATTACTTCTTCTTTTGTTCTTGGCCTCAATGTTTTCTGCCATCAAATGATGGTGCTCATCATGTAACCATTTATTTATTTATTCAACACATTTTTATTGAGCATTTCTATATGTCAGGCACCTATCTAGGTACTTGGGATAAAATAGAAAAAGAAGCCTATTCATATAGAGCTTATATTCTCACAAGGGGAGATAGAAAATAGGTGAGAGACATGATAAGTGATCTAGTATTTTGGAAAGTGGTACGTGCTTATGGGGGAAGAAGTAGAATTGTGTAAAAAGAATTGGCAATTCATAGTGAGAAAGGGGTCACTTGCAATACTGAATAGAATAGACAACACAGGCCTCATTGCAAAAGGGAATTTTGTGCAAACATATGAAGAAAATGAAAGAGTTAGCCAAGTGGATAGCAGGAGGAAGAGCATTCCTGGCAGAGAAAACAGCAAGAGGAAAGGTTTAAAAGCTGGAGGGTGCCTGGCATGTGGAAGGAACAGCAAAGCGGCCAGTAGAGCAGGAGCGGAGAGTCAGGGTGGGAGAACAGGAGATACATTCAGCAGGTTTGTGCCAGATCAAACAGGGCCTATGAGCCCCTAGGAAAATCCTGGCTTTTTTTTTTTTTTTCCTGAGTAAGATGGGAAGCCATTGAAAGTATTGTAGCAGAGCAGTAATATGATCTATGTTTTAAAAGGATCGCACTAGGGCCGACCGAGTGGCGCGTTGGTTAAGAGCTGGCTTGGGACGCCAGAGGGTCCTGGTTCGGATCCTACATATGAGGGCCAGTGACACTGCCCTCCACAGCTAAGATGCTGAACAACAGCTCAACCTGGAGCTGGGCTGCCGTGAGTCGCCAGCGACGGCGTGGGCTGCAGCCCCTGTGGCAGTGGGTTGCTATGGGCTACCGTGTGTAGCCAGCAGCCAGTGTGAGTGGCCAGCAGCCGCAGTGAGTGGCGGTCCAGAAGCCGGCGACTGATCTGCCTCTCCCGGGAAGAGCGCAATGATGGTGCCAACTTGGGCCAGTGAAGCGACGTCCTCCACAACTAGACTGAAGAACAAAACGACAGCAACTTGTCTGTTCCCCTTCCTCCAATTCCCCAGCGCTGTTCCCATCCCCCAATTCCCCAATAAAAATCTTTTTAAAAAAAGGATCACACTGGCTACTTTGCTGAAAATAGCCTTGGGTCAGGGGAGATGCTAGGGGCGGCAAGAAGTGTTGAAGACCACGTTAATCCAGGCAAGGGCTGATGGTGGCTCAGACCAGGGAAGGTACAGTTGACATGGGAAGAGGTAACTGGATATTCTGAATAAATTTTGAAGATAAAGCCAGATGCCAAATTCCATGTGGGTGTTAAGAGGAAGGGAGACATCAAGAAGGACTAAGATTTCTTGGCCTAAGCAACCAGAAAGATGGAGTGGCCTTCAATTGAGAAGGGAGAAGATGGGGGGGAGCAGATTGTGGACATGTGAGAACAGCAGTTTTGATTTGGCCATGCTGAGTTTGGGATGCTTGTTAGACATTTGAAAAGAAATGTGTGGAGATAGATGGATGTAGGAGTTGACTATTAATTACCTATTGCTAGGTAACAAATTACCCTAAGCTTAGCAGTTTAAAACAACAATCATTTACTACCCCATAATGTCTGTGGGTGAGAAATCTGGGAGCCACTTAGCTGGGTGGTTCTGGTTTGGAGACAGCAATCAAGGTGTTGATGAGGCTGCAGTCTCATTTGAAGGCTAGTTTGGGGAAAGGTCTGCTTCCAGGTTCACTCACATAGCCATCGGCAGACCTCAGAGCATCCACTTCCATGTTCATTCACGTGGCTGTTGGTAGCCTGAGATCCTCCCCACGTGGGACTCTCCACAGGGCTGCCTCACAACATGGCATCTGGCTAACCTCAGACGAATGATCCCAGAGACAGTGAGCGGTTACCCAAAATGGAAACGGAAGTCATTTTATAACCTATCCTTGGAAATGACATTTGATGACTTCTGCCATCATCTATTCCATAGAAGCTAGTCAGCAAGTCCATCTCACGTTCAAGAGGAGCGAAATCAATCTTCGCCTCTTGAGGAAAAGATTCAGGAACATTTTTTAAAAACCATCCCATTGACATACAGACTGTATATTTAAAGCCACGAGACCAGAGAAGCTCACCAAAAAAGTGATTGTGAAGAAAAAAAAGAGAAGGGACCAAGGATTGAGCCCTTGAGTGCTCCAACATGAAAAGGTTGGGGAGAGGGCAAAGAACCAAAAAACGGTCTGGAATGGGAAGCCTGTGAAGTAGGAAGAGGAGCAGAACAGTGTGGTGTTCGGAAGTAAGTGAATGGAGTGCACCACGGAGGAGCCAGCGGTGTCATCTGTCAGATGTGGCCGTTAGGGAGGGCGAGCGTTTGTCCTGGCTTCCACAGGACAGTCCCAGCTCAGCCCTGGTTGTGTCCTGCTGTGTTTACTAACAGTGCCCCCTTTCACTTTTAGAAGCAGCCCAGTTTGATTATATGGACCGCCTACAAATAAGTTAAGGATATGAGCACTGAAGCTTGGGAGGTGGGCCAGGCACTGGAGAGATCGTTGGTAACCAGACATCGCCCACTTGGAGTTTGCTGTGAGATATGCGTCAGCAGCCTTTTCATTCCAAATCATTTTTCTATTAAAAGTCATTAAAGAGCTAAGTAAAATATTAGCTAGTATTAGTATAAACATAACGTGAAATGACACACCAAATTGAAGTATGATTTTTGAAATCACAAATATAATTAGTTCACTAAATATTAACTCTTCTCAATCACTATGTGATGTAGTCACAGATTACACCAAGGTCTGAGTGCAGCTTTAATCCAAACTCACTCTATTAATTAGCGATCTTGAAAAAATTATATATATGACCATTAGAGTGCTACATAATTGATAGGCTCTTCTTGTCATTGAAACAAAAAAATTGACAAATTAGTGAAAAGAACATCTTCAGTGTGATCCTAGTAGATAAAATAGAAGCAGACCTCCCAGGATTTTTATTCATTCAAAATTATTCATGAAATGCACTTCATTTGATAAAACATATAAAATCTCTAGTCACAGCTTGTTCCCAAGTCTCTGCTGCCTACTTATGAAGGAATGACCCCCATTGCATCCATCTCCATTTAGCTTATGCCAAATTTAAATAATGTCGGTCATTTACTTGGCCCTTGCCATGGCCCAGATGCCATGTTTTATCACTTTGCACGTGTTAACTATATTTAGTCGCCTACAACAGCTCTGTGACATTGTATGGTCCCTGCAGTGCACCTTGCATACTTGCTCAAGTCACAGAGCTACAATGCTACCTCACAATGTGTGGCCATTTGTCAAGGGAAAAATGACTTAGGGAAGTTATTAGGCTTTGTGGAAAAACAAACTCTGGCTCATTTTTGGCACTTACAAGAAATGGGAAACTGACATTAAGTTTCATTTTACTTATCTGATCTTAAATATTTTTTTTTTCTCTTGGGGTAATAAGCTTCACTGAAAAAGGGATCTCCATCTGCAGGAATAGGTGAACGCCAGTGCAGGAAAAGACAGTAGAAGTGAGAATTATTTCTAAAATCTTTCTGACTGTTTCTGATATGAGTAGTGTTGTCGTTTTAGCTATCAGAAGCTATGAAACGGTTGTATCACAGAGGATTCTACCTTACAGGTATCGGCCCTCTCACTATGGGGCCCTATCTCAGGAGTTGCCCCAAGGTCATGACCACTGCAGGGACATCTGATTGCCTTTCACACCAGAGTCCCAAGCTGGGAAAATCAGCCCCCTGGGAGGAGGCAGTTAGGAAGCCAGGGCATGACACAGAGGGTTGGGAAAGATGGAAACCCAGCAACACTCTCTGAGTAACAGTTACTGTGTGATGAACTCAGAACCCTTTATACCGTAACCTATATATCAGGTACCATATTAGTCAGCTAAGCGCACAAAAATGACACAGAGCAGATCAACTCAAAACATAGCAGCTTACAAAAACAAGCATTTACTTCTTGCTCATGCATCTGCGGGCCATCGAACATTTAGCTGATCTAGCTGGGCTCAGCTGGGCTTGGGTGCCCACCCCAAGTCAAGTGCATGTATTCCCTAGTGTCTCTTATTCTCCTGGGACCTGCAGGACACGAAAGGCTTGTGCTTCTCAGGGTGCTGGCAGAAGTGCAAGAGGGCCTGCCCAACCTCACGAGCTTGCTTCAGGCCTTTGCTTGCCTCACATACTCTGACATTCTATCATTCAAACAAGTCCAAAGGTCAAGCCCAAAGTCAAGAGTCAGGGATGTACGCTCAGCCCACCAGGAGGCCACGTCAGAGGTGTGGATGCATAATCCTATTACAGTAGAGCGAAGGTTGGGACCCATAATTATTGTAAATCCAGTGTGTGTGCTATTGTTACGCTCATCTTAGAGATGAGGACACCAGGAGAGGTTAGAAGACTTGCCTAGTGTCCCCTAATGTTAAGTGGAGAAGCTGACATTTAAAGCCAAGCAGGATGGTCCCAGAGCCCAAGCTGTTATTTAGGGCAGCTTAATAAGGACCAGGCAAAAGCTCCTGTTGGTTAGGAAAGACACATTAAACGTCCGCCAGGGAGTGGAAAAAGGCTGGGGAAAGAACACGCTGGGGTCAGCGGAAGGGGAGCCCTGCCCATGTGGTCTTGCCTCTCCATAGATCACTTACCTGCAGGCTTGGAGACTGCATCTGCCCTAGGCCAAGGGTGGAACCATAAATTGGCAAGCTTATACCCCCAAACCTTTACAAAACTGGATAAGTTACCCCCCAAGTCTTTACAAAATTCCCCTGGTTATCCAAAACTTTATTCTCTTTGTATTTTTCTGTAGCTTCAAATTGTCTGCAATGGGTAAAACAAAAGCACAACTTTATAGTTATAATTAAGAGTTTTTAAATATAACTGTAGAATTTTCCTACTCTTTGAGAATTCATTCTTGGGAAGTTTTTCTGTTATACTTTGAATATGCTTAAATATATTTTGAAAAATGTATTTTTTTTTAAATCATGGGATTCCAAAGATTTTATAAATACGGAGTTTAAGTTTTGAGAATTTTTATCAAAACCTAAAAATCTACTCCATTTGCATGGCTAAGACAGGAATAAATTTCAGTTACTTCTAAAAATGCTTTCTACGTATTATAACCAATTTTGTATGCAATGGATTAAAAAAGTAATAGAATCAATGTAACTTATTTTCTAATTTTAATAGCTGTACATTAAGTGCTTATAACAAAAATAAGATGAGTATAATTATTGATGAAAAGAGTTTTTTACATTTAAAAATTTTGGGCAGGCCGAGGTGGCTCGTTGGTTAAGAGTTGGTTGGCTTGGGACGCCACCTCTGAGCAGCAGGGCCACCGGTTCGGATCCCACATGGGCCAGTGACACTGTGCCCTCTACAGCTAAGATGGTGAACAACAGCTCCACCTGGAGCTGGGCTGCCATGAGTGGACGGCAATGGTGTAGGCTGCAGTGGGGCTGCAGCAGGGCTGCCATGAGCTACCATGAGAGGCCTGCGGCTGGCAGCCGGCGTGAGCGGCCAACAGCTGGTGTGAGCTACCGTGAGCTACTGTGAGCTGCTGTGAGCGGCTGTCCAATGGCCGGCGACTGATCTGCCTCACCCGGGAAGAGCACAATGATCACAATACCAACATGGGCCAGTAAAGCAACGTCCTCCACAACTAGACTGAAGAACAAAAGGACAGCAACTTGTCTGTTCCCCTCCCCCAATTCCCCAGCACTGTTCCCCTCCCCCAGTTCCCCAATAAAACTAAAAAAAAAAAAAATTCAACGTTTTGATATTCTGTTGTAGCAAAATGGTTCTAATTTAGGCACTATGTCTCAAAATCTCAGGGGAATATAGTCAGTTGTCTATCAGTGGGTTTCTCACACTTGACCAAATCATAGTAGGCAAAAGGATTATGAAACATTAGTTCACAGAAAATATCATCAAAGGAGAAATGACAATCTTCTTTTAATCTCAAAATAGATGAAGCTGCAATTACTTAATATGCAGGTGATGCAACACTAGTACTTTCATAGAAACAAAAATGATTCTTATGACATGTCATTGCATAATTGATATATGCCACCCTGTTCATTGAAAACTTCTGTCTTAATTTCAACTCCGCTGTGAATAACGGCATGTATAAATTTTATTTTTGCTTTCAAAACTTTTAAATATAATTGTGGTAAAACTTCCAACCATATTATTAAAATAAATTTACTATTAAAAAATAGGATCTCTTGTTTTACTATTAGATATAAATTTTTTAAATTAGCCCATCCTAGGGCCAGCCGAGTGGCTCAGTTGGTTAAGAGCATGAGCTCTGAGCAACAGGGTTGCCAGTTCAATTCTCACATGGGCCAGTGAGCTGCACCCAAGCTGAGCTGCCACTGAGCTGGTGAGAGCATGTGCTCTTAGCAGCAAGGCTGACTGTTCGACACCCGTATGGGATGGTGGGCTGCACCCCCTCCTCCCCTACAACTAAGATTGAACATGGCAACCTTGAGCTGAGCAGCCATGAGCTGCCAACAGGTGGCCTGATGGCTCATTTTGTGACAAGGTTGTCAGTTCAACTCTTGCATGGGATGGTGGACTACCCCCACCCCCAACCTCCGCAACTGGATTGAAAGCGGCGACTAGACTTGGAGCTGAGCTGTGCCCTCCACAACTAAGGTTGAAGAACAACAACTTGACTTAGAGCTGATGGATCCTGGAAAAACACAATGTTCCCCTTCCCCAATTCCCCAACACTGTTGTTCCCTTCTCCAATTCCCTAATAAAAATCTTAAAGAAAAAAAAATTAGCCCATCCTATATATTTTACTTCTTAAATGCAATTATTAAAAAATAGTCACAGTACATGAATAAATCATTTAACTCAAAAGTACAGAAAATCAAAACTGAAATATATGAAGATGGGTAGAAAAAGAAAAAAGTCAAAGTTGAAAATAAACAAAACTTTTAAAATGCAAAAATAAGAAAATATCTAGTTTGCAATAGCAAACGCAATCATTAAAATATAAAGATAAATCTATAAAAAATGTTCAGGACCTTTATAGGGAACGCTTTAATTAAATATGAACAATAAAAATACTTGAATAGTGGAGTGCTACACCACATTGATGGATGAGAAGGCAATTGTGAAGCTATCATGTCACCCCTAAATAATTGTTTAATTGTGTTAGTCAAAATCCCCAGGGGATTTTTGAAGTAGAACTGATTCTTAAATTCTTAAGTGTGCAAAACCAGTCAAAGCAAGATTGGAAAGAAAAATAAGGAAGGAAGACAGGTTTTACCACCTACTAAAATAAAAACATAAAGC
The DNA here is from genome assembly GCF_001890085.2 of Hipposideros armiger. Classification (NCBI taxonomy): domain Eukaryota; kingdom Metazoa; phylum Chordata; class Mammalia; order Chiroptera; family Hipposideridae; genus Hipposideros; species Hipposideros armiger. The sequence goes on along the minus strand of NW_017731754.1, from coordinate 119,604 downwards.
CGTTGAAATGAGAACGAACAGCTGTCTTTGGATAGTAGCATCATAGATGATTGCTTTTTTCTTGTTTGTATTTTCCCCTGTATTTTAAACATTCTCCTTCTCTGAAACATATAAAATTAACATAACGAGTTATTACTGCACAAAGTGGAGGTGGAAGACGTGCTGGGGACAAATACTTCAAGTGACTTTCAAACATACCTAGAAACACCAGGACGGTGGCAAAGCTGACAGGTGGCCCACACTATGATTCAGCAAGCTGAATATGCAATTCTCCATCTAGTCATAAGGTTACATTTCTGCAAGTTACCAGCAGTGTTTTGCATCATCACAGACAATATTGCCAGATACAAATATAGATGCATAAATTTGCTATCAATAGGTTACAATGTTCATTTTCACAGAAATAAAATGGTGCTAAATCATATTCGTTACAATAAACCCAACTGAAGTCTACTTAACTAAAAAGCCTACCCTTTTTAAATTTTAGTTTTTGATGTTAATTGGAATGTCAAAATCCTTTATTGCAAAGCACACAACTCGTAGCTTCAGAACAGGATATTTTACTTTCAGCCACCCTGCAGTGTTGTTCTTCTCAGTGCCAATAGAGACTGGAGCTCCATTATTACCCAGCCCCGTTCTAGGAGACAGCGGGTTCGTTATCAAAAGCAATTTGCTTTATCCTCCTTTTTGGGAGATGAGGGCCAACCAAGAGCTGCTGGATTCTCTCCCTGAGTTGAGGCCGTTAGGTTTAGGGGTGGGCAGTGCGGAGGTGTGAAGCGTGAGCTTTGGAGACAGACAGACAGTTTCAATTCCTCTCCTGTCACGTCTGAGCTCTGTATGCTTGGACACAGGCACCCTCACCTGAAAAAGGAGATACAAGCTCCCTGGTAGGCTATTAGTAAAGATTTAATGTAAACGTGTCAAGTCCTTGGTACGCAACAGTTATCAGTCATTTTCCTTAAATATTGATTTAAAAACCAACATGAAGTGAATTTTCAGGATAGTGGAAAGAGCGGGGGTAAAAACTTTTAAATTCCTGTGAGTTCTTTTTAAGTCATGGATTCTCTTGCTCTGGGTCTATTTTTTTTGGGGGGGGGGTTGTTTTTACAGAAATTCCTAAATGTAAGGATGAGGGAAAATAAACTGTAGGGTGGGCAACCCGATCACAGAGCGTGGGCCAGGGCCAGGGCCAGGTCGACGCTGAGGGCTGCCCCACTTCCTCACTCTCTCCACTCGAGTCCCTGTTGTACTGTTAGCCAAGGACTTAGGGAGGATTAGCAGGAATAAGGGCTGTGTTTTTAAGAAAAGAAAGAAAAAACAAGACCCTTGAGACTATTTCTTCCCTTCAGGGAACATTATTAGACTAACTCATAGAACAAGGACAGAGGGAAAGAAGGGACTTTTCCTTTCTCAGAACTTCAGTGTGTGCACCCCACAGCCCTTTCTGCAGAGGGGAACCCCTGTGGCCAGTCCCCTGCCAGGACACTGTCCCCACTAGCGGATGTGGGCAGTTATACGGACCAGTGTCAACAAAGGGACCACTGACCTCCTGCCGCGCACACGATGGGACAGGCCCAGAGTTTAGCCGGGGTGGGGGAGGGGAGGGTTGTGGGTTATTTTAAGTGGTTCTGTGTTTCTTGTTATGCGCTGGTAAAGCACGACCTGAAATGGACCCGGCCAGTGTCTAGCTCCATGCAACACAGACCTCGGTCTAGTCTCTGTTTCATGAACGCCGTGAACACTGGCTGCCCGCCTCCATTCAGAGGGAATCTAAGTAAGGCGGCTCGGCTGGGCCATGGACCCTTTTGCCCAAATGCCACTGTGCATGAGGCTGGTTACTATGGAATGAATGAGACAGTAACAGTCAACATTTTATTCTGTGTTGATTATGTGCCAGGCACTGTGCTAACATTTTTATATTACTTATATAATTTGATTCACATAGCAACCCATCACTGGTGTTTTTATTCTCAGTTTGAAGATGAGGAAACCAATGCTTGGGTGACTTCCCGCCTAGAATCACAGCACGTATAAGCCGTGAAGTCAGTATTTGAACCCAGTTTGCCTCATACCCAAGTCTATGCATTACTGCTACATGGGGCCATCAGACGCCTAGCCCAGATGTGCCAGTAGTTCATTTGGACGAGGCTTTCTTGATAGAGCCAGTGGGGAAAAAAAATGCAGAACAAAATTTAAGGAAAAATTATAAAATAAACAATTGGTCCCAGGAGGTTATACCCAGTTTTACCAAAGGGCTCTAACGAAAGAAGTCATCTGAATTTGCCTTCTCCTCATTTCGTAGCCCACGCGTTCTCTAGAAGCATCATTTAATTCTTGGTGAGTGAAACGTCCAAGAGGAGATTTTATCCTTGAATTGTTCAGAGTTAGTATTTCCTCATTGCAGGTCTCTGTGTAATTTTACTAAGTGTCAAATGTTTTTTATTTTCTGCCAAACTGTGAGCCCCAGAATGCTGACCTCTGTAACTCAGGGGAGGCCGAGAGTGAGGCCGGGGATAAGAGAAAGACAGAAAGCAGGGCGATGCCACGGTTGCCAGTCGAATCCCCTTCTCTCCAACGACTGGCGGCTTCCTCCACCAGTTTTCACTAGGGTGACTTCTACTTGCCACTTTTCACTAGAGACAAATAACAGAAACGAGCAAATGAAATGTAGGAACTTAAAACCCACCGCCGTCCACTTAGCTAATACCAATCCTGAAAACTGACTTAGGGAATATGTACCCGTGAAGTCAAGATAGAAGCCCCTCTTTAGCGAGGAGTGTGGTCCAGGCAGACGCCAAAACATCCTCCTTCCCCCCAAATCCGTTCAGTAACCATGACTACGTGACTACCCCATGCCCCGGGCCTCATCCGCCCTCTCGTCTTCTCTCCTTTGGATGATCACAGGTCTCCCTGCCTGCGCAGCCCCGTGTCATCTTTCAGACCATCGCTCTAAGACTCTGATCCCATCAAGCTGCCCACCTCACCTTTCTCCCATCACTCCTAATCCTCAGTGTCAAACATCAGCTCAATTAAACTGTCAATCACATCACACGCCTTCTGCACAAAGCCCAACACCTGTCCGGCCATGAGAACACTCTACCGTCTAGTCTGATGTGCTCCCCACATCAGACTAGATGGTAGAGTGCTCTCCCCAGCCCTCCCCACCCCACTATTCTCAGGAATTCTTACAGCTTCCAAAATACCCTGTGACTTCCATTTCTGGGCCATGGCCCTGGCTGACTCCTCCACAGGAATGGCTCCAGATCACAGGCACCTCCTAGACTCAGTGAGGTCATCATGGGCTCCCACAAGGCAGGAGGGCCCCAAGCCCTCACTGGCTACATGGGGAAGTGCTGGCCGGTAGGGGTATTTAGTGCCCCTGAGGTTGCTGCTTCAGCCAGAGCCTTTCAAACTGGCCATACGAGGCAGCAGCTGACGATTCAGTCCCATCTCTGTTGTGGGGGCCGGTTTCCTCCTCTGCAGCACATGACCAGTAACAGAACCGCCACGTGGTCGTGATGGGAATGTTAGGAGACAGACCGACGGGAAAATGTTGCTCATAGTGCCAGGCACAATGAAAGTGCCCAATAAACGCCAGCTTTTTTAAAAAGGGAGGGGGGGGTCTGGCCCTATGAAGCTCTAGTTTTCTGATTTATTTGTCTTAAACTCTCACAAATCCAAATCCAACTCGACAAGTGCTTTCTCTTTGCAGTGAGATGGGACCAAATGCCCACTTCCTGGGTGAAATGGGGCCGTGGTACAGAGACCAGCACTGGGTCGGGAGGGTAAGAAGGTGGGCGGCCAGCGCGGGGTGGGCTCTGGAATCTGAAGGTCTGGAAAACCCACGGCTTACCACGGAAACCATGACAGGACCTACAGTTAACACCCAGCCTCTCTTCCTCCCCCAGCCTCCTGAGCCCCCTGGAGTGAAAGGACAGTGGCCACTGTACTCGCAGTGCAGAAGCCCACTCTGTGGTTTGACTTTTCCTGTCCTCCCACTCGCTGCAGAGTGGGCTGTGCTGCTATTACTCAGGGAGACCGCCCCCCTTGAAGCCCCAGGCAGCAGAAATCACAGCTCTCAGCAGCCCCTGACTGGCCTCCTGAGGTTCTGACAGCAGCACGAACTGCTCCCTTCTCTTCTGAACACAGGGATCTCTCCTGCAATTGTTTTTGAGAACAACGGTCCCTGTGGCAGCACCCTTTTCCCTTAACCACTACAACATCTGACAAGCTATTGTCATTATCCTATTTTGAAGACCTTCCCAAAGTGTCCTACTAGCTGTAGACCTGGGGGAAGTTTCTGGAATCAGCACAGGCCTGAAAACTGCGTCTCTGCTGCACGGTGATTCCAAGCCAGCTGTTTTCACATGGGTGGGCATAGAGGTGGCAGGGATAAATTAAGGTTTTTTATTTTCAGCAGGCTTTTGTTCAACTGTACCCTGTGCCAGTCCTAGGTGTACACTGAGGGGCTTTCAATCTAACTGGACAAATAGGAACAGCTATTTATCTGACTTCTCTGGAACAGCAGTCCAAGCCCCAGTAGATGCTTCGTGGAAGGGAGTGATGGGCATTCAGACTGGGAGAAGCAGCATACCTCACCCCCACCCCACCTTGGAGAGTCACACAGCACGGCGGTCTTGTGAGGGCCTGAGAAGTCTTGCAATAAAGTCTTCGTTTAGCTTTCTGCATCACTCAGGGTGGGTTATGCTGTGCGAAACAAACAACTCAAATATCTCAGTGTCTGAGGACCCCGAAAGCTTGTTTCCTGCTCATGCTACGAGCCTGCCATGGGTCAGCTGTGACTCAGCTCCGGCCTCGTCACCCCAGGTCGCAGGCGTATGAAGCAGGCTCGATCCCGAACATGGCTGGTCGTCATCTTAAGAGAGAAGAGACGTGCACACATGTGTGATGTGGCTCTTAGGGCTTGAGCTGATAGTGATGTGTGCTTTATGGCAGCCTAGGAGCAAAGGGAAGATTTCACCCGGATGCGAGCAGCTCACAGGACAGAGCTGGTCTGGGCTGCAAGACACAGGCCTCCCTCACAGGAGGGGCCTTGCGTCAAGACCGAACATGGGCAGCAGATCCTTTAAGAAGGGCAAGTAGGTACCAATGGCCCAGAAATAATAAAAAAACAGATCTTTTCAAAGTAGGGAGGAGAGGGCAGGTGAAATGGGTCTGGTCAAAGCCAGAGGCGGGGAAAATGGACCAAGTCAGTTACGGAGCAGCACTACACATTGCGCTGTGTGCTGCTCTGTTGTCTTGTTTTCCTTCTATTTAAGGAGTGGGAGAGGGGAATAAAAGCAACTCAACAGAGAAAATGTAAATAAGATGATGTCTAAATTCCAGACCTCACAAAACAAAAATTTACTATTAACAATAATTTGAATTAATCTGTGCGTTCATTGTGATCCTCTGAAGGGTTCAAAGTGTTTTGAAGAAAGGAAAAAGCTATTTTCACATTATTGATGCTGAGCTACACTTTGCTCCATAACCAACAACAAAAACCAAAGCTGCCTTTCACAAAAATGTGAGGCATGTCTGGAAAATGTAATAAATGAAACTCCACCAAAATATGTCTCACCCAAATTTATCCTTACCCTGTTTGTTTTTAATTATTCTTTCTCTCTCTTCCCCTCCCATAACCCTTGAAGAACTTTTCTACTGGGTTGTTAACTCTTAAGTGATTTTTGCACATTTGAAATCTGTGGGGGTGTTACAGTTTTGTTCTTCTTTTCAAATAGAACGCTAATTTTGTTCCGATATCTACTCCTTCTCCTCAGCCCGTTCGTAAAAGGAAGCTGAACTGCCCTCAGTTTGATTCAGGTGGGTTTGGTTGAGCTAAGGGTATTCCCTCCTCCTTGCAATTGAATGGCCCAGGAATAGACATATAAACATGTGACTCATTCTCATTAATGACATGCCAAATGAGGCACCTGGTTAAAAATGCCTCTAGATGTTTACTAGAAGCTTCTGGGATATACCAAACTGCTCCATAAGAATATTCCCATAAATAATAACATCCCATGGAAAACAAGCCTTTCTAGAAATTAGCTCAGAATCCAAATCACAGTAGGAAACAAAGGGGACAGTAAGGAAACATAATTGGGAATATTTTCATGTCAAGAACTGGAGACAATAAAATAAAAAGATTCTAAGTGTATTTAAAACACAACAAAATGGTATGGGGAGGTGGAAGATAGATAAACATCTCCCAAAAAATCAAACAGAAATTATACAAATTAAACAAAAAGCATGGAAGTGAAGTCTCAAAAGGAGGGTTTAATAGAAAGTTATATACAGTTGCATAAATTAGTGAATTAGAATATAGAACTAGGGAAATCACCTAGAATATAGCTCAGAAAGATAAAGTGTGAAGTATAAAGGACACAAAAGCAGAATGAGAAAGGCCAGCATGTGTCTAATCAGAGCTCGAGAATAAGAAGATAAAAGAAGAAGATGGAGAGGCAACATTCAAGAGATAATGTCCGAACTTTTTTCCAGAAGAGAGGAAAAACATGAGTCTTCACATTGTATAAGCAGACTGAATCTAGAGCAGCATAAGTATAATAAAAGCATGTGGGCCCATGATGGTAAAACTGCAGAATATCAAGGGTAAAAAATAAAGAGAAAAATTGGAAAGTTATCTAAAAGAAAAACAAAACAGATGTGCTATGAAGGAATAATAATTAAACTGACAGTGGATTTCTAAGAAGCAATAATTGATGGCAGAGACCATGAGCAGTACCTTTTAAATACCAGGGGGAAACAGTTGTCATCACAGAAATCTAAATGCTAGCTACATTCAGGGTTAAAAGTTAACTCAAAGTAAAAAGCTAAATAAAGACAATTTCAGGTATGCAAAGACTAAGAGCTGAGTACCCACAGAGTCTTGCAGAAAAAAAAATTACTAAAAAGTGTACTTTGCTAGGAAGAAAATTGAATCCGGAAGAAACAATGGCGGTTCCTCAAAACAATGGCAGCCAAACAAATCAGTAAATTGCGCTACTGAGCCCAAATAGCCATTGACTGTTGCAGATAATAATAATAGCTAATTGAGTATTGCTTAAAATCAGGATGGAGCTGATACAATACATGACAATATCATTCAAGATGAAAGAGTTCAGAAGGAAGGAAAACCATTCTTGACTTGTTCAAGAAGCAAACAGAAATATAAATCACCTCTAGAAAAACATTAAGGTTAGGCATGTTAAAAAGGAGTGGATGACTTCTAAAATAACAGAAATAGAACGTATGCTTTCCAATTAGATGGGGAAATAAGGAAGTGAAAGAAAATGTGATCAATACAACATGAGGCAGAAAGGGAGGGGAAAAAGAAACAAAGCTAAAAAATGCCGACAAGAGACAGGTCCTTTTCCCTCAAATTCCATCATAGTCCCGCCCAAATATTGTGTTACCTAAAGACTGAATTGTAAGTTAACCTCCCACAATACCCGTTCGAAGTCATAAAGAGAAAGAGGAAAGAGAAGACACACACACTCACGCACACACAAAGAACATGTGAAAAAATACACACAGCTTCAACAGTCCTCCTCTCTCCAGCTGGTTGATATAATAATATGTCACTTTCTTCCTCCACTACCCATTCTGTGCTTCCTTTGCCCTCAGCCAGGCCTTCAGCTCCTTGAAGTTCTCTATCTGATACAGTGACTGAACCCTTCATTCCAAAGGGGTCTAGATCCTCAGTGGTCCTCCGTTGCTACAGTTATCAGTGGGCATGGAAGTACTAAGGGACAACCCAGCAAATTCTCTGAGTTCCAGACATAGTCCATGTCCATCAACCAATTTCCTCTTGGTGATAGGCTGACCCCACCCTCACCGCCCGCCCCCAGCCTGTGGGGTAACGGCAGGGAAACTCTGTCTCCCTTTATTCTCACACTGCTACCACACAATCCCAACAGAAGATGTGTGGGTTTTTCCCACCCGCCATGCAATTTTTCACAACACCAGCTGAGTATCCTAAAATTCAATTCCATTGTGAAGCTAACTGGAGTTAGTGCAGACCCCACAGGTTAAGAGTTCAGTCCCGCAAGACTGCCCCCACTTCAGATGTCAATCACAAGTCCCAAGTTGTCACCTGTGCTGTAAAGTCAGGGTTCCAATGACCCCCTGCCTCACATCCTCAAGTTTGATCATTCCCTAGGACCGCTTACAGAACTCAGGGAAACCAGTTCATTATATCATAAAGGACACAGGTGAGCAGCCAGAGGAAGAGGTACACAGAGCAAGGTCTGGAAGCCCAGGAGCTTCCGTCCTGTGGAGTTGGGGTTGTCACCCTCCCAGCACATGGGAGTGTCCACCAACCTGTAAACTCTCCAAACCCCACACTTCTGAGATTTTTATGGAGGTGTCATCACATAGACACAATCGATCATTAACAATCTCCAACCTCTGTTCTGACCCCAGAGAATTCAGGCGTGGGCCTGAATACTCCATGCTTCTAATCATGGTTATTCTTCCTGGTGACCAGCCCCCGTCCTGAAGATCTCTGGGAGCCTACCCAGAGGCGTCTCATTAGCGGGAAAGATGCTCCTACCACCCAGGAACTCCCAAGGGATTTAGGAGCTCTGTGTCAGGAACCGGGATCAAAGACCAACTATTAGAACAAAAGATGATCCTAAACGCTCTTATCACTTAGGAAATGACAAGGATTTGGGGAGCCCTGTGCCAGGAACTGGGGGCAGAGACCAAGATATATATTTTCTGTGATTTCACAGGTAAGCCCCTTCTTTTCCTTTTGGTTCCGAGGAGCCCCAACTGGTCAGATGAGAGTCTCAACCGCCAATTAGGTGGAACCGCTGTTGGGTCCCCTGGGGCAGCCTTCCTTCCTTATAAACCAAAATCTCCTACAAGAGCTTAAATTGGGGGCAACAGGAAGCAAAAATTCGACAAGTGTGTTGTTAGGTATAATCATGAGATTCCTGACCCGTGAATACTGGCTAAGGCAGAAACAGCAGTATTTGATGAAACCAAATGAACTAGCAAGATCACATCCATGGGAAGGTGAACCCAATTTACTTTTACCTGTTTTTCTCCTCAGCTACATGGGCATCTCCTTCCCCCAGTTGTTGAATCAACCTCACTTAGTGAAAGCTTGCCAAGAATCTACCTTTTCAATTATATCTCCCTAGCCTGAGGCAATGCCAACCTTGGCCTCTGCATTTTTCAACCTCTTCCAAGACAGGTAGCATAGCCATCCAGTTGCCATCTTTTCTTGGCAGCGGGAGAACACCCCTGCTGCACAGTCCTCTACTCCCAGGAATAAGGGAGTGTCTCCCCAGAAGAGCAATGCAGTGCTTTCCACGAGCACGTGAAAGCATCCCTCCTGATGCTCTGAGCTGCCTCAGCTGCCTCCCGACACATCAGATTGAGTCAACTCTACATGGTTTCACAACCCTCTCCGAGTGAGGCAAGATGGCAGGCACCTCAGAGCCTCGCCGTCCCACATCACACAGAACCGTCTCCCTGGGGAAGGCCCGATTCTGTGCTTTCCCCACCCCATCCCATCAAGTTCCTCCCATTTGGCTCTACATTTTAATGACCACATATGTTGTATAGCTACAGAGGAAGGAGACAGTTTTCTGTGTCATTTCTGGCACCCATGTCACTACTTTATAATCACGTTTCACAGCTTATGTCTTCATCTTGGCAAAAATTAAAAACAAAGTCCAAAAAAAAAAAAACGCCAAGAGCTGAATTGGTGGGATTAACACACCACCCTATCTCCCAGAAGAGGAAAACATCAGCCATTTCTTGATTTCCTTTTTTTCATGAACAAAAACACGTCATCTTGCTGGGCTGAAGTGTCCCTTTGTCTTGTTGTTGACTGAGTTTGTAGAAAAGAGAGAAGTCATGTATTTGGCTTGTAGTTTGCACAGCCACCTGCAGACAAATCAGAATAACACAAACACAGAATAGCCCAGTCTGCTGCTCCTTTATCCCAGACAGATAAAAGTCTGTCACGAAGATCATAAAACATAGCGGCTGGTACGGGCAAGAGAACGGAGAGTCACTGTTGAACACGAAGAGCATATTTTTAAATTTTTCGAGTTGTAGAAGGATGAGATTGTCTGTGGAGTTTGAGTTTAAAAACACCCAGTGTCTCCTATTGCTCTTGACAGGCCGAATGCAGTAAGAGGGGGATGCGTTGCTTGCAAAGGGTCCGTGTGCCAAAATACAGTTCCCGTGAAAACAAAAAAGTGCAGGGGGAGAAGGCGCTAAACACAGTTGTTCTAGCAAAGCCTGGGTCCTTGATGTATTCCAGCTCTCATAAAAATAAGTTTTGGAGGAAGATTTATGGTAGATGTCTGTTTACTTCCAAAAGAACAGTCTGTGATCTCATGGGGTAGGTGACATGAAGGAAAATGAAATTTATGCAAGGATGAGAACCATAGAAAAATGCATGGCACATTCATTGGTGCCTAAATTGGGGGTGCCACTGGCCATTTGTCCTAAATCTTGGCAGTCTAAATAACCTGAGGGGCCCTGGTGGCATTGTGAGAGGAAAACGAAATGCAACCATAGTTCTTGTCCACTATTTCAAGCAGAAAATTGTTGTTGCAAATATATATATTTAGGACTGACAGGTCAGCCTGCCCTACAGAGTAACTGGGGTTTTTTTCCAGGTCGCTAACAGAATCCTTTTTGTTAATCTTTGAAAAAATGAGAGAATTTCTCTGATGAGCTGCCCCCACCCTCTCTCCTGCCCTCAACCTCTTCCTCCACGACAGCCCGAAGTCCTTCCGATGCTCTGGTATCATCCAAGTTTACTGTTATATGTTAGAGCAGCCATGTGCTTCTGGGATGGCTCAGATAGTCTTCTGAAAATATGTTTATGGCTAAATGATATTTATGGGTGTCATGTTTTGCACTTGTTGTTTATTCCATCCCTCTTATTCAGCTCAGATCCACTAGTCGAGATAAAGCAATTCTCCTCTCCTAAATCAGGGCTTGAGGGGGGACCACCCCCACCCCTGGCCTTCAACTGGTGCACCCCCTGCCAAAGCCACAGTTGATTTCTGCCCCCAGTTCTCATGTTGGATTAAAGGAGCTTCATAGAGAACAGAGCTTGATAAGGATCCACAAGTCAAGAAATATCTTGCTTCTAATATTCCCCGTATTTTCAGAATTTGTTGTTGTCCTGCCTTATAATTATATTTTGGTACATGGTGGTGACCACTAAGATTGAAAGGGTAACTTTCAAGTTTGTCCCTGTCAGGAAGGAATGTTTCAACACTTGTGTGTACTCATGAGTTTTTATTCACCCTTCAAAGCACTTGATAAGTTCCAATTCTTCTGTACATTATTTTTTCATTATTAAGTGCCTACTATCTGCCTGACCTTTTTTTTTTTTGAGCTATCATATTATGCTTTTTATTTATACCCACAGCAAAGCTGGGAATCTCTTAAATATGAAGTGAGAGGAAATGTCTTTTGGCTGACTTTTGATGCTTTCAAAAAAAGTAACGGAGAGGAAAGGCACCCTCATCTAGTATTACTGCTTCTGTCATCAAAACACTTGGCCACTGAGTACATTATTGCATAAGATGGGAGCCGGGGAGGGACAGTCCCCACTCTTGTCCATCAAGGAGGCTGTATTCCTGGCGCTATGCCAAATCTCAAACACAGGTCCATTCTCCACTTGAAACTGGAGACCTGGTAGAAATCTCAAGTCATTTGTGCCAGCGGGTGATGCCTTCTTCCTCAGGTGCACACCTGCAGATCTAGACATGCTTGCTAGCGCTTATCCGCTGCTTCTGGATACTTTCTGGATCCTGAATAGACAGCTATGAATAGAAAAGCAAGCAAGAGAACCAAGCTTCTAAACTGGCCCTGCTCAGGGGTCTCATGAGGTCGCTGACTTACACTGGGGCATTTTCGCTGTACTTCAGAGTCGAATAGGGACGACAAACTAAATTCTAATTCTCTTTCATCCAAGTTTTCCAAGAGCTACAGATTCAAACAGAAGCTGTCCCTCTCTGACTTCAGGGTGGTCTCCTGTGACAAAAAGGAAGAGCAGGACAGGGATGAAGACGGTGATCTCATCCGTCAAGGAAACTCTCTCTTCTTCATGACGGCCTCGAACCCTTGTGTCACCGAGTTTCTGTGAGTGCCACCAAGTTCAATGGCAGGCTTACAACACAAAGATCTTGGTCCCGTAATTAACTCATGACTGTTACAACAAACAGAATGCGAAGATGTCTGCTCGAGAACCGACGAGGGGGAGTCTGCATTATTATTAGCAGAGGAGAACCTCAGAGACTGTTTGCTTTTTCTTGTATTTCATCCCAGTTAGTTACTTTTAAAGAAATAAAAGAAGTAGGTGGTGAGCAAGAATGAGAAAGGAAGAGAAACCATTGACTTTTGGTAATTCACTACCAATTCCAGGACTGAGGCTTACTATGAGTTTTATTTCACTATAAAGGGTTTATTATACAAACAGTGGTGTTTCTGGTCCTTGAAGTACATGTGTGAGTATGTAACCCAACGAATGAGTCTGTCCCTTAGGAGGTTTAGCACAGGAACGAGGGCTGCTGGTCGCTTTTTCATGAGACCATTCAGAGCAACTTAGGCTTTTTCTACTCACAACAGAGTTGAAACAGGGGTATTTATTGGATCACACACATCTTGCCTCTAGAAGGCCCTTGAAAGATTGCAAGATAATGTACGTAGAGGTGCTGTGAGAATGGCGGTATGCACACAAGCATCACTGTTATTGTTCCTTCTTGGCTTTGGGAATGGTTGTCCATGTCAGCTGTACCAGAAGGACGAAAATCTCAACAAGCGCAGGACGTGTTCCTTCCGTGTGGGGCAAGAAGGCCATGTAAATATAGGTCCATTTTGGCTTCATCATTCTTTGCCCCATTGACCCGCATAATGCATATGCATGCTGGGTCTCCTTCCATCTTTATGCTGCACGGAACTAGGTAGCTCCAGCCCTCAACTTGTGGTTGACCCAGAGCCTGGCACCTAATAGCACTCCAAAAATATGTGTTGAATCAAATTGAGCCTTTCTGCTCTTTCCTGATTTTTCTGAAGGCTTCTTCGTGACCTCCTCATCCGAGCTCACCTGTTCCCTTGGGTGGCTGGCAGGAGCCATCTGATTTCAAGACCCGCGGGAACAGCGCTCCCCTGTTGCCTCCTACATCAGGTACTTCAAGTCTGATGGTCACCTTTTGTAAATNTGTTGCCTCCTACATCAGGTACTTCAAGTCTGATGGTCACCTTTTGTAAATATACTTTAACCAAAAGCAGAGATTCTGACTAAGGAATTCCAGCCACCTCTGGAGAGCCCTGGGATATGGGGCCCTCTCAGTGCATTTCATCAACCTTTTCCTGTCTAAATAGTCCATCCTGACTCCGGTTAACCCAGGCTGACAAGCTCCGTGGGGATTTGGAAATGGCCTAGCATCTGCAACCAAGAAAATCTACTTGGAATCCTAGATCTGTCTTTTCCTGCTTATTTTTTCATGGGCCAATTGTCCCACATTGCTGAGCCTCGGGGTCCTTACCTGTTGAGAAAATAGCTCTATCTGCTGTACAGAATTTTGAGAAGGAATAAATGAGTTGCTGCTTCACATAGTTTGAGGCCTGAGAAGTGAGGCAGTTTAAATGAAATTCCGAGCACTTGGCAGGTACGTGATACAAATGTGGCTGCTACTTGTTTTTTGTTGGAGGGGAAACCCAGGTCAGTGAAGATGGGCTGTATTGCCAAGATAGCTGATAAGATCAGAATTGTCCCGCAAAGTTTCTGATCTCAGCCTTTTAAGGGGGACTTTGGAAACTTTCCAACAACCTCCCTACTTACTTCAAATTGTCCTGGCAAGCCACTTAACGGCAAAGAGCGGACAACAGTTTTATGGTGGAGAGCAGATACACACGCCTGCAAAAGAAGGAGCCAAGTACATGCTTCCCTCTGCATCCACGAAGAGGTCCAGTTTATACCTGAGAAGTTCCGATTCTCATGTAAGAACAGAGACGTTCATTGAGCATCACGGTAAAGGAACCAGGTCTTGCAAAGTCTGTAGCCACAAATGTGGGGCTTAGGCAGGAAATGGTTGGTATTGTGTCACCTTCCTTTACTTGCTGCAATATTCTACAAAAACAGTTTATACTTTATCTTAGCAATAGATAATTGTGATCCCATAGACTTCATAGAATCAGCTCTGATACACGAGGTAGGAGCCAAAATTAATGTTTGTGACACAGTCCCCTGGCAGAGAAATCTTAGCATAATACTAATAATACCAGCCAGCAGTTACATGGTCTTACTATGTGCCCAGCACTGGTCTAAGCACTTGACATAGCAGCCATCCACTTCCCTTCTGATAGACACCTAGACTCACGTGAGGTAAGTATCTTTCAAATTGGGCACCACAAACGGATTTTCTTTTTCCAGAATAGCTTCCTCTAAATCACAAAAAATTATTTCTCTTACTAATGTTGGAAGTCCCACCCCATGCAATGTCAGGTGACAAGAGATCCTCTGGTGTCATCCTAGACCAGGGTCGGATCCCAAGGGTGACCATGACCTTTGACCGGCTCCTTCAATGCGGTCACTGGGGTATCATAAAATCATGCAACTACTCTTTGGGGTTCACCCAGATGAATTCCATTTATAATGCCAGTTCAGGCCAACCTGAATATATAATACTTCTTTTTATGAAAAGGAACTTCCAGATACTGTGCTATTATGAGAATTAAATGAGGTCGTGCATATCAACCTGCTAGAACAGAGGCTGCCACTTAGCAGTGCTCAATAAGAGCTGAGCTTTTTATACCAGTATCATTGACAGGCATTCCAGGCAAAGGAAACAGCATATGCAACTGCTCAAGGGAGAGCCCAGGGGATCTGAGAACCAACCACAAGGGTGCATTTGTCGGCTCAGGCCGCCATAGCAAGTACCATAGACTGGGGTCTCAGACAACAGAGATTTATTCTCTCACAGTTCTGGAGGTTCAAAGTCCAAGACGAAGGTGTTGGCAGGATTGGCTCCTTCTGAGGGCTGAGGGAAGACTTGTCCAGGCCTCTCTCCTTGGCTTATAGGTGGCCCTCTTCCCCCTATGTCATCACACAGTCTTCTATCTGTGCATGTCTGTGTCCAAATTTCTCCTTCTTATAAGGACACCAGCCATATTGGAGTAGGGCCCACCCTGAACCTCACTTTAACTTGATTACCCCTGTATATACATTATCTCCCGCAAAAGGCCACAATCTGAAGAACTGCGGGTTAGGACTCCAACATAAAAATTTGAGGGGGCAGGGAACAATTCAACACATAACCAAGAGATTGGTATCACCGGATGGCAGTGGGTAAGTTTAGGTGGGGGTGGGGATGGTGGCAGGCAGACTAAACAGATAAGACAAAATGATCCTAAAAAGCTAGTTGGAGACCATATCTTTAAGGGCGTCACATGATATTCACTGAACATCGTTATGTCATCAGTACTGAGCCAAGGGAATTCAAAGGTAAATAAATCATGGCCCCTGACCTTAACTAGGTGTAAGTCTGGGGAAGACAGGCCTCGGGGAGATCTTCTGAAACGGGGGCAAAGTGTGCTAATGAGGACAGTGGGAAGCACAGAGAGGAAGGAGCCCCTCAGCAGTGCCGCCTGCAGTATACCAGAAAGATGAGGACACTCCAAGTCTTGAAGTGACACAGAGGCCGCAGGACGGGGCCAGAATTGGGCTGGTCCTGCCATGGAGGGAAAGAGCCGCGATCCAGGCCCCAGGCCAAGCCTTCCTCTCGTTGTTCCAGGTTCTTCAGGGGCATGAACCAACTGGTCTGTGCCCCAACCCCCTCATGCAGCACCCTGCACATGTTGTCAGAGTGCCGACACGGCAGAAGGCATCACAAGAGACCTGAGGGCAACTGAGCTGGATCTCAGAGGAGAAGGTGGGCATGTATGTGAGAAGTAAAATATGGAGTCAGGATTGATGGGTCTCAAGAGAAAATCAGATGGCATAATGGGGGAGTCCAGACAAAGGCAGTAAATTCGTTTCCCGAAGCTGCAGTAACAAGTCGCCCCAAACCTGGTGGCTTGAAACAATGGATACTTATTCTCTCACCGTTCTGAAGGCTGGAAGTCCAAAACTCAGCATCTGCAGGGCTGGTTCCCTCTGGAGGCTCTGAGGGAGACTCTGTTCCAAGCCGCTCTCCTAACTTCCGGTGGTGCCTTGTTCTGATTTATTAACACATGAATTCAACCTCTGCCTCTATCTTCACATGGCCTCCCCTCTGTGTCTCGGTGTGGCTTCTATTTCTTATAAGGACACTCTTCTCATAGGAATTCCTCACCTGGGATAATCTCATCTCAAAAATCCTTAGCTTAATTACACTTGCAAAGACCATTTCCAAATGAGGTCACCTTCACAGGTCCTGGGGGTTAGAACTTATTTTGGGGGGACACAATTCTACCCACTACAGGCAGTGTAACTCAAGTTGGAAGAAACAAGGGAGGAGTTGGGGGTGGGCAGTGGGTGGCATCTGAGCTGGGCCTTGCAGGGAGAGGCAGGCTGGGCCTTTGGAGAGCCGTGGAAAGGACATTCTAGTAGAGGGACAAGAACAGCCAAGTTCCAGAGGCACAAAAGCACCATTCACATACGGGTGATGCCAACCACGCCACTGGAAGGGGTGAACTGGATATGGCATGAGGGCCCCCCCTTCCTTGCTATTCCATAAGTTGCCCCATCACGACCACTGCTGTCACTGCCATGAGCCAACACTGAGCTCAGCCACGCGACGGAAATGTCACGCGAGGAACGCCTCTCCTCCATTTCCACAGAGCAGTTCCAGCATGGCCTCACTCGGCGTTGTGTTGTTCCAATCGCTTACTAATGTCATGCTCAGTCAAAAGTATCCAAGAAAACCAGTGTGACCCAGGGAACAAGCATCTCCCTGCACCTTCTCCGGGTACTTTGAGAGTAAAAGGAATCATTTTTCTTAAGAAAACAAACTCTGGTATTGAAGGAAACAACTACAACAGTCCATGAGATTTTAAGGAAAAGGGAGTAAAAATCCCCACTTCTCAGGTTTGTAATAAGGAGCATATTTGATAAAGTCTATAAAGTGCTTGACAGAGAGCTCAGCCTACAGGAAAAGTCCAGCCATGGGAGAAAAGCAAAACCAGACAGTTTGGGAGACTGTCTTGGGCTCTCATTTGTCATTGCGTCTCTTCACTAGAAAGGTTTTGAGAACACTGGCCCAGTGGAATGAATGCACAGTGGGTGGGAAGGCACACACGAACCATCACGAAGGGGCTTATGTATCAGCCTGAGGGATTTCTACTTTATCCCGGGGGGGCTAATAGGAAGCTGTTGCCTTAAAAATCGGTGAGGTCAATGTTTGGTGCAGGTCAAAGTAAAGCAAAGGATTAACAATTACTTGATGCACTTGGGCAGGGCCAGTATCTGATACATTCCGCCACTTTTCCCACCCCCTCCAGAGCTGTTCAAGGCTATGCAGAATACAACATTGTTTAATTAACTGGAGATACAGTCCTTTTACCACCATAAGAGAGGGGTGACTGTCTTTAGAAAGTGGTGTTTGCAAGAGGAGCCATCAGGCCTAGCTGTCCAGACAATCTTTTTCAACTAGTCATTTAGCTGCTAGTCATTTTGTTACCCACTTGTGCTTACTGTTAAAATTTTGTCAATTTCTTCTTTAAAACCCACATTGAGTCAGGCTGAGTTAACTCTGTCGTGGGCATTTCCACCAGTCTACTGCGAGCTTCTCAGCAACAGCTGGAGGTGGGGCTTTTTGGCAAGTGCTGTTTATCCATCTTTGAAATGAGACATTCACTGCAAGCAGATTTAAAAGGAAATTCCTGGAAAAGCATTTTTTTCAATGACAGGCTTTGCTTTTTTGTCAGTTGCCCATAACTTTCTGGAAAATTCTACTTTGAGCTGAATTTTCTCATTATTATTCTCAGTATAAATTTTTGTTTTTTATTAATGGAAAGTTCCAGGGGGGAAAAAATCCCTTTGGTAGCTTTTAAGTTATGAAAATATGAAAACGTTTACTTTTCTTCCAATTAAAAGAAAACTTTGGCCTTATTTTTTAATCAAAACCTTTCTTTGCATGTGAGGACTAGAGTAGACTAAGCAGTGGTTCTCAGCATTGGCTTCACATTGAAACTCCCGAGAGCTCTTAAAAGTAGGATGCCTGAGTCCAGATAATCCAGAGAAATTATCCTGGCCCCACCAGGGCCCTGGGGGCACTGAAAGCCCCCCCCCAGCACCCTGCCCTAGGGACAAAGCACAGCTGTCCCAGGACAAAACCACCTCGATCTCCAAACTCAAAAAAGGATGCAGAGGACTGGGGATTTCAGAAGGGGAAATTAGCTCTTCCTTGGAGATAGTTTTCTTCCTGTCAAAGGCGCCTGAAGGTCATCAGAAAGGGTTTTGATCACTATGAAATATTAATATGTTGACTGTAAAGTAACAACATCATTTTGTACCAAATCAAATAGTATCACAGAGTAGATTCCAATATAGACAAATATTAGTGGCAAATTCGTAATAGATGGGGGTGGGGGCTTAGAACTGAGCAAGTTATATCTCTCAACTTAAATTTGTCTGTGAATCAGAAAAGCACCTCCATTCTTCTTAGCAAGAGAACACGAGAGACCTGTTGGGGGACCCTAGGCGGGCTCCCCGGGAAGACATTGGGAGATCTTCAGTCACACAGGGCCCTTCATTGCCTCAGAAGAGACTCAGGGCTCCTGTGTGATGGTATTCCCCAGATATGGCTCTTTTGGGGGGAGAAAAGTAATTTCTCTATTGAGAAAGAGCAGTACAGGAAATATTTACATATTTTACATATTTAATGAGCTTGCAGTAAAACTCATAAGTCTTTATGTCCAGGGTTCTTTGCTGAAATACTGCGCAAGTTCTCTGAGTCTTCCTTCTTTAACATTTTTTAAACCCATCATGACTAAAACACACTAACAATCAAACAAACAAAAGTATGCAGGAAGGCAAAAAATCAAAGCCCCCAGGAAGATGCCCCGTTTGGTGCTCTTGTGGCACGTGGGCAGCTGTCACCCAATCTCCTCATGGCGACTTCTGCCTGTGGGATTCCACGTCTATGGGATCTGATGTTTTTATCTGCCATTTTTGTTGACAATTCCAGTTTTAGGATTGGATGTAACATTGTCTCACTGTTTGTTCCTGGGTAGGCTTTGCATGTTTCCTTTTTGAAACCCTGTCTTCTCTCCTCCCACGGCCAGTGGGAGGGCGGCCAGTGGGAGGGCGGCACCTCCCGCGGTGGTGGCTCCAGATCTTCTTGGGGGAGGCTGTGGGAAGTCTCTTCTCCGGCTGCCTTCAAAAGCGCTCCACCATGGAAGTTGAGCAAAGGTCTGTTGGGCTCGTTTGGGAAAAGGTTCATCAGACATGAGTGTTGACTTGATTCTCTAACACAGTCTGTTGAGTTTGTAAATGAATACATCTTGTTGGATTTAAGCAAACATTCTCAATCCTGCTCTCAGATTTCCTAGTTATCTGCAAAATTCCCCTTCAGTTAAGAAATGTTTTACATCCATATGTCTATCTGATCTGGCCTTTAATCTGAAATGCCTCCAGTTAGAGAAAGTGGGAACTAAGTGATTTTCATTTAAGGAAGTCCTGTCTGCCTATCACTTTAAGGAGAGTTTTCTACTGAGAAGAAAGAAAAGAACCGCCAAAAAAATTGTAATTTCCTCTTTGACAATTATTTCTGAATAGGAACTTGAGCAACCTCGCTCAAGAAGGTGAAGTTTGTGTCGCAATGAGCTTGCATGAACCAATGCCTCTCCTGATAGTGCAGGGCTGGCTGGGAGAAGCCCACCAGGTGGTGTAGGATGCTTCAGCTATGCTGCCGCCTACCCCAAGCCCCCCAAACCCCCTGCAGCTTCCCTGGTCTTCATCTTCAGTGATTCAGTTTGAGTATGTGCTGCTTCAAGACCACTTGCTTTCCTCTCTAGGTTTTAACATAAGACATAAAGAGATACTGATCCCCTGACAGAGAAATGGAAGGCATACTTCCTGTCAATAGAAAATCTAATGTGTGTGTGTGTGTGTGTGTGTGTGTGTGTGTGT
>NW_017731754.1:91425-99479 GCF_001890085.2 Hipposideros armiger | reverse complement strand
ATGCGTCATGACTTTTCCAACAACCATATATATATATATATATATATATATATATATATATATATATATGTATGTATATAATTTTTTCCACAATGCCTTAGAATGTGACTATATTTTGAGAGGCCTTGTATGAAATATTTAAGTTAAAATGAGGCCATTAGGATGGGCTCTAATCCAATCTGACTTGTGTTCTCATAACATGCGGAGATTGGGACACGTAGAGACACACCAGAGATGCACACACACAGAGGAAAGACCATGTGTGGACACAGTGAAAAGGTGACCACCTGCAAGCCAAAGAGAGAGAGGCCTCAGGATGGACCGAACCTGCAGACACCTTGACCCTGGACTTCTAGCCTCCAGAACTATGAAAAGTAAATTTCTGTTGTTTAAGCCACCCAGCTGACAGTATTGTGTTATGGTAGCCCTAGTAATTGCATGTGTGCATGCGTGTGCATGTGCATGTGCATGTGCGTGTGTGTGTGTATGTGTGTGTGTAATATGAGGTGATAGAATTTGAGTGGTCAGTTAAAAGGCAAAGCCTTCTCAATTAATTCTAGATGCCGAGTCACACAGGTTGCCCAGTAGAAGCCACTTTCAAGGTTGTTGGATGAAAGGACCCATTCCTCCCTGATCCATTCTTGGATCCACACAACCCTTGTGGGAACCTTGGCTCCCCTCCTTCACACTCAAGGACCACAGAACGGCCCACAAGAAATTCCCACCATCAACATTGAGATATGCACGTTGTCATCAGCTAATAACTTGGAGAGCTGCAATGACAGGACAGGGACACAATACACGCTCCCTGAGTTTGGGAACCACTTCCTTTTGCCAGTGTCCTCAGCACCCAGTAAAGCCCATCATAGTGACCCAAAAAGTATTCATTGCCTAAGTGAGTGCAAATAATATCAGAACTAAATCGATAGAAGTATCCCAGCTCAACTCCTGGGGCCCCTGGAGGAAATCATTCTTTCCTGGAATTTATAAATGTCCTACCCAAAGTTTTGAACACTCTACCCTTCAATTTTGCATCTGAAAATTCCCTTATATATGATTTGTATCCACAGGTGCTGATTTTTCTTTTTACCACCTACCACTGATTGATCTTTAGTATACATCTCTACATTCTACTTTAAACTTCATTATCATGAACACACTGGAAAAATGGACGAGGTGCTCACTGTGAGAAATACTGTATAAATAGCTCGCGAGGCTGCTTTAAAAATACTCTCCCTGAGGAAGAAATTAAATGGGTGCTTTTTATAATCAGTACTCACAGTGCCATGCAAGGTTGTCCTTGTGGCACATGTGCAGGAGTCATGAGAACAATTATGGAGTCACCGTTTGTTTCAGGCACCTACCTATAATCCTCAGTGACAACCAGCCCAAAACAGCCTGTTAAAACAGCAGCAATCTCTGATTTCCCTGATTCTACTGGCTGAGCAGCCTCTCTGCTGCTTTCACCTGGGCTCTCTCAGGTGACAACATTCAGCTGGAGTCACTGAGGTCAAGGATGAGGTACTGGCCGAGCAGGTGCCTGGCCTCTCCTCCACGTGGCCTCTCAGCCTCTAGGAGGCGAGACTGGCTTCCCACGCGCACGTTGCAGGGCTGCGTTCAAGAGAGCCAGGATGGAAGCTTCCAGGCCCACTGGGGGCCCAGGCTCCACAACTCTCACAGCGTCCCTTTTCCAACATTCTACTGGTCAAAGCAAGTCACGAAAGCAGCCCAGCATCAAGAAGTGGGGAAATAGACTCTGTGTCATGATGGGAGCAAAGAATTCGTGGTCACTTTTAATCAACCACAAGATTGCTGCAGAACGAAAGTCACTCCAACTTTCTCACTTTGTGAGCAAAAAGGGGTGAGTCAACAAAGTGGTTCTCCTGAGGCAGTGCTCATGCAGAGGGAAACTGAGGGAGGCCCAGCCTCGCCTCCTGGCCAAGAAGGACCTCTGCTTCTAAGATTGCTCAGGGCCTACAGTTGTAGAATTAACAGATGTTTACCCAGAAAGCCACTGCTGAGATCATTAGCTCTCAAACTGGGCTGCATATTTGAAATTCTCTGTGGAGTTTTAAAACATGCTGGTGTCTGGAATCCATCCCCGGAAATGACAATTTCACTGGTATAGGAAGTGGCCTGGGTATTGGGGATTTTTAAAAGCTCCCCAGGGGATCCTATGTGCAGCAATGTGTGCAAAGGATGGGCGTTTATGTTTAAAATTGCCTTTTCTCATTAGGCAAGAGAGATTCAACTAGCACTTATTTATTCTACTCACCTGGTCATCTGTGATGTGTAAGTGAAAAGATAATGTATGCACATGCACACACACACACACACACACACACACACAGAGTCAGAGCATCTTCTAGTAGATGGTAATAAGGAAGGCTTGCCTTCAAGGAGGGTCATTTGTGAAGAACAAATTCTTAATGAGGAACAGACACCGGTGGGCAAACAACCGACTCCAGTTCAGAGCAAGTAAGTGTAACTTGTGGTCCGTTTGGTTTCCTCAAGCCAGGGCCACTGGAAGTGAGTCATCAACAGGGGAATACCACATTTATTTGAAAAAGGTAAAAATGGGTAAAGCATTTGTTTCCTTAGATCGGGGACTCTAAGTGCGTTGAGCCTTGTCTCTCTTGGCTACCCAGCAAAGGTTCTTGGGGTTACTGTGAACGCGAATGCTTGCACACGTCCTTTGGAGTAGCCCCCATCTCGTTATCTGGGAAGGCAGCGCCGGGCAATCAGGAGCAGAGACCTGTCCCAATATATGATAAAAGCAGAAGTGGAACCTGTGACTGGGGCACCTGTCATTTTACTCATTCTTAAAAATGAGCATTTGTGAACATCCTGCTGTGGCCCCAGGGCCTGTCTTAGGCTGTCAGAATAAACGTCTCCATGGTCAGGGCCAGCAGGCTAATTTCAGGGGCAAGACATATGCACGGAAGCCATCGAGGTGCTGGAATTGTGGAATAACCCAGTGATTACAGGGCTGTCATTCAGTAAACCTCTCCAACGCCCAGGAAGCGGGAGTAAAATGAGCATTTTGCTTTTTCATGGCACTTCGGCAGTAGTCTCTCCAAGTGTGGCCCCCAGACCAGCTGCCTCAGCTTCGCCTGGAAGCTTCTGAGGGCTGCACATTGTTCAGCCCCTCCAGACCTATTGACTAAGAAGCTCTGGGGGTGAGGCCCACATCTGTGTTTTAACGAGCCCTCCAGGTGAGGCTCCGCTTGCTCAAGCCTGAGCACCACTGGGGTACAGATGTGAAAAATGGTCACCCTTCGAGATTTTCTGGCAATCACACAGAGAGTGCAGCTCAGAGAAATGGCACTGGGGCTCAGTTGTGCAGTCCATGGATGTAAAATTCAGTAAAGGTGCAAGGATTTTTAATACGTCTATGTCTCATGATTCCTAGCATTTGGCATAATGTTTTATGACCCAAAGGCAGGAGGAAAAATCTCGTGATTCTTTTTCCCGAAGGGAGATCCCAGGAACAGCTCTCTTCCCCCTCAGAACCACAGAGACTGTTCTCTTCCCCCCGACCCCAGAAAGGGAAGGCTTAGCAGTTGTCAATACCAACTCTGTTACAGATGACACGACATTCTTGCTGGCCCAGCATACATTTGTTCTCACTCTCCCTTTTTTTCACACATTCATTTTTCTATAGAAGCCTGTATCAGGCTTCCCAGAATCATCCTGTCTTACCTTACTTACCCCCTCGTCCAAAGTCCTTTCACATGGAAGATCATAGAAGCTCTACGCCATACCCTGGGGTTGGTCCTGGGGCCTAAATCAGAACCAGTCTGGGGTAATGCATCAGGAAAGCTCCATTACCAAGACAAGAAAGCACTCAGCAGTACCAGGCACCAAGGGGTAAGGAACGGGTTAAGTGGTTGTTAGTTGAACCTGAACTCGAAAGTGCACATGAGAAGGAACAAACCACCCAATGAGCCTAGTTCCCAATCACCCACA
Organism: Hipposideros armiger; assembly: GCF_001890085.2. Lineage (NCBI taxonomy): Eukaryota > Metazoa > Chordata > Mammalia > Chiroptera > Hipposideridae > Hipposideros > Hipposideros armiger. The sequence continues at coordinate 95,510 of NW_017731754.1, read as the reverse complement.
AGCCAGTTCAGGCCAGGCTGGAGTTTGGACGGGGACTCCCCCGGCCCTTCCGGTGGGAGCTGCGTGGACGCAGGCCCCACTGCCCATCTACAGCCAAGCCCCTGGGAAGCAAAGACACCTTCAGAGGCCATTCCTAGGAGCTTTTTCCCAGGAGACACCAAATAAGACACAGTATCTGAGAAACAGACCACACACATTTAAAATGACAAATACTTTTTTAAAATTTAAACTGGGGGGGAAAAGTCCTGCATAATTTTTTTCATATGACAAATGAAAAAAGCACTAAGTAAGATTTTTTAAAAATTGAACTAAATAGCTCTCTAAAAGGCATTTAAAAAGCATGGGGCTAACTAAACATTTTTCCATAGTTTCTGCTTTTTTTGTTCAGATTTTTTTATAAATGCTACACATGAATTTTGTAGACTGCTAAGAAAGAACTGCAGTTTTCATAATTTTCTCTTTTAAAAATATCTGCTGAATTATGTTGTAGTTTACTGATGTTCAGGGTTGCTTTTTGAAATTGTGTTTTCTTTGTGCAATATTTTGGGCCAAAATATCAAAGAAAGGAAAGATTCTTTAGTTTTTAAAGTGATCTATGTAAGTTGGAGCATTGCCCATGACTCTGTGGTAAGTAATTGCATCATCAGCAATTTACAGAGCCTAATCACCTAATCTCAGAATGTTTTATTTCTAATTCTTCATCTTGATCTCAATAAGTGGGGAAGGCAGTTTAAAAAGAACATTTTGTTCTAGTCTTTCTAGTTTTCAAGCCAGCTTTCTGAAAACACAGAATTCTTCAAATATTATTTTATGCAGGGGCTATTTTGTATTCCAATACAAAGATAAATTAATTATCACAAAGATCTGAGAGGCAGATTTAAAATACGTGCATCTGCTGCAAAAATGCAGGTGGTTGTGGGTACAGGGACTCGTTCTCCAAGACACGGTGACACTCTGCAATGTTTCAGGGACGCTGTGGGTCCAGCAAACCTTGGAGAAGTGCAGGTAACCCTCATGCAATGGCATGAGTTAAAATTTGGATGGAGGACAGTCCTTTTCCTGCCAGGAAAAAAGAAATGAGCTTCAAGGACATGGACTGGATTTACTCTGGCCCAGACTGAGTCCCCGCCGGCCCTCTGCCCCGTGCAGCCTCTGTGAGCCCTTGGGCTGGGAGAGCTCAGAATGTCCCTTCCAGACCTACCCCACACACCTACAGACTGTCCTCGAAATTTCTTGGTGGAGAGGTAGGCAAGGAGTTTTATGACTAATTCACTATAACGAAAGTCACCATATAAAAGGAAGTTGGCAGATTACTGAATCCCATGCCCTCATTTAAAGTGAGAATGAGGCCCCGTCTGGCTGGAGGACTTGGTCAGGACAGTAGGGAGGTCTCGGCAGAGAGAAGCCAAGCCTTGGGCCATGCTTGACTCCTCTGTCCCCTTGGTCCTTTATGCTAAGCCCTGGTTTCCAGGCCTCTCAGCCTGCACACAGCATGGAACGGGACAGTCAGATGTCCCAACCCCTCGGCAGGCAGATGGAGCTAGAGGATCCTGGATGGGGCCATTGGGGGACTTCCTCCTCCACGAAGAAGGTGAGGCTTTGGCCCGTGGAGGGGGAGATGGGGAGAAGGACAGTTGTGGTTGGGCCTCCAGTTCACTGGCACAGTCGCCATCCAGGACCCGTGATGCTGAGACCTATCGTCTCAAAGCTGTGTCAGGTGAGGACTCCCTACTTCGGGCAAAACTGGAGAGTCCAAGAGCCTAAATCTAAAGCACCAGTATTCACGTAGCCTGCTGATCACATGGGCAAGGCTCCCAGGGACAGGCCTTCCTCACCATTAGTCACACCCCAATGGACAATCACCACAAAGAGAAAGTCTTTCTCGGTGAAGCAGTCAAAAGGCTCAGTAACACATTTCAACCCCAATAACCATACAGCGAGATTTCATTTAATAGCACAAATTTAGTGAGGAAAATCAAGTACAGTAAAGACCTACCCTGTGCAAAGTACTGTGCAAGAATCTTGTAAGGATGAAAGCTGAGAAGTGGCCCCTGCCTCTTGGAAACTGGGGATAAGCTGCTACTGCAAAACCAGGGAAGTTCAACCTGGAAGGTTCTGTGGGACGCTTCTTAGAGAAGATGGGACTGGAGCTGGATTCAGAGGGCAGAAAGGGTAGGGTTCTGAGCTACAGATGCCGTGGTGAACAGCATCCCACGAGGAGGGGGCAGCTTCTTCACAGAGCTGGAGATGCAGAAGTACACTTTCAGGGAATGACAACAGACTGTGGCTAAAACATATGACAAGTTGGGGTGACATAATCAGAGAAAAAGCTGGATTCCTTTTAAATTTCTTTTATTTGTAACTTGAAGAACTTTCTAGATCATGTGATAACCATTAGGTAGCCAGGCACTGGGGTGATATAGAAGTCCTCAAGGAGATCGTGACCTCTGGGAAAATAACCCTTTATGTGGGAAATAGTTCATTAGCATTAATTCAGGAATATGGGGCTCTGGGTCACTAGGTGGTCCAAGGGAGAGAAAGGAAAAGGGAGCTTGGAATGAAGCGGCAAGCTGGGTAACACTACACGGCACCTCTGGAAAACACGGGGCAAGTGACTTAGAAGTCAGCCGCGACAGTCAGCACTGAAGTAGTGTAACTGGGACGCCATGTAGGCGAGGTCCTGAGCCAGCCCGGAAGTGCAGGGAGAAACCGACGTGCTCCCAGAAATGCTATGGAGGCACAGTCAGCTTTGGAATCAGTCCCCGTCCCAGAGTTTAGACACTCGCCACAGTAAAAACAGCCAGTGCTTGGGAGAAGACTCGGTTGTGACCAGGAACTAAAGTAATAAATATCCCAATGTGAGAAGCACCTTTACGGGTGAGTGTTCCTTCAACCCGACAGCCTGTCTTGTCTATTTCTGCTTGCCTGCAAAAGGCATTTATGTTCCTTTCCCTGTTCTGAAAACTCTTGCCATGCAGGATAAGAACATGCTTTTCAAAAGAACTCGTAGGAAGCAAGACTATGGAAAGAGTAAAAATTGATATATATATGACTACCTCCAAATTTCACACTGTATTTGCAAATGTTTTTACTATCGTTCAGGAACCTGCAATCAAAGTTACTCTGAGATTTTGGGAGCAGTGTCTCAGGGCCTGTCCCCACTGCCCTGTTCCACAGTGGGAACCATGTGCCAGACAGGGTAGCCCTAAGGATAGGAGACCATCTTCTCAGTCAGCCACCAGGAACTGCTGCTCATGGTGGCTTTCTATCAGTTACAAAACTGATCTACTCAGTAAATGACGACTGTCAAAATCTCCCAGGGGCGCCAAGAATGGCACTTCCCTCTTGGTGTTCCCATCAACAGTCCAGCCTCTAGGAAGAGTCCAAAGACATTTCTGCTTTAAAAAATGACAGAGCCCTAACTCACTCTTTTCTTGCCATATTTACTAATTTCCGATCCTAGACAGCTCGGCACCTCCATTCCTCGCTAATTTAGGTCATGGCGGGTTGATGGAAGAATTATGACTGCTGAGTGGAAAATGCTAATCTGTTGATGTAACAGTTTCTACACTTCAACCTTCGTGCAATGTATTTTTTTAAGATGATGTAAATTGCATTCTGTTGATTGTTATTAAGAAACTGACAGAAAGAGATTTTGAAGTTTCAGGACAACGCCCTAAATCTGACTCTTACTGTCAGAAAAAAAAAAAAAGGAAGAGGAAAAAGAAGGAGAAAAGAAGAAAAAGAAACTACATGCAAGGGAATTTTTAATTCAATATAATTTATAGCATCTGCATTTTAATCACTTCTTCCTTTTCAGATTCCAAAATTGCCACAACACCATTAACAAACATTTAACCCATGATTCTACTTTTCAAAAGAGTTGTTACTGAAATAAATGTTTATGTGTCTATTTCTTATTATATTTCATAATAAATTTAAACATGATCCCCTACACGAGAAAAAAATATAACTCCTAACAATCGTAAAAATCTCACCTAAAAGTTCAAAAATTTTTAGAATTACATATCCAAAGGGAAATGGCACTTTTCTTGTATTGGACTGACTTCCTCATTTTTCCCCAT
>NW_017731754.1:81934-91130 GCF_001890085.2 Hipposideros armiger | reverse complement strand
AATCTCACCTAAAAGTTCAAAAATTTTTAGAATTACATATCCAAAGGGAAATGGCACTTTTCTTGTATTGGACTGACTTCCTCATTTTTCCCCATAGCCACACGTTGATGGCTGAGTTTATAGTGAGGGACGTCTGTGTCGTTAGAGGAGCTGAGGAGAAGTAAAGACACCACCACAAAGACCATGAGGCTTAGAAATGAGGAGAGGGGTGAGGACCACTGCGGGCACAGAGCTGCCCTGAAGAGGAGAAAATCGCAGTGCAGCGGATTTACATGAACAGAAAAGAATGCTCTTGGACTGGCCTAGTGGCACGATGGTTAAGAACTGGCTTGGGACGCCAGAGGGCCCCGGTTCGGATCCCACATATGAGGGCCAGTGACACTGCCCTCCACAGCCCCAATAAAAATCTTAAAAAAAAAAAAAAAAAGAATGCTTTCTTCACTCTACGGCATGTCAAAACTATCAATAAACTCTGCAATGTACAGGGATGGACCGTCACACCATACACTTTGAAAATAATTTTCATTGAAAGTGGCTATGGCTATAAGGGTGAAAAGAATAGGTGAATGGTACACTGCAAGTATATGGAATTTTCTCACATGCAAAATTATGATATTGATCAGCAGTTCTCCAGCTTTTTGGTTTCAGGAACCCTTTTTAACAGAATTATTGACAACTCTAGAGAGCTTTAATTTATGTAAGCTAATGTACCAATATGTACCTTAGGAGAAATGAAAGCTGAGGAAACGGCAAAGCACAAGGTGACACGAGGCTGCATCCCTGCAGTATCAGAGCACCCCATGTCATGAAGCCCCCGAAAAACTCCATGAATACCCTGGAGAGAATAGAGTTTAAAAAGGCAAATAGCATCTTAGTATTATTATAAAAGTAGTTCTGACCCCTTGGGCTCTCCTGAAAGGGTTTCAGGGACCCCCAGGCTCCAGCTCTTTGAGAACTGCTGATACAGACCTAACCCGTGAGATTCTGAAAGTTTCTTCAAAAACGCCCCAGACTGGGCTTGTCAGGAGAAGAGGCAACATGGACGGGCCCATGCCTTCCCCACCGTCCTCCCACTACAGACCATTAAAAAATACATATTTTTTACATTCTATTTTTCAGGATTCTAGATTCGTTATCTTCCATTGAATATAGAATTCCATAGCAAACAAAACCAGTTTTTAAATCACTGGTAGAATGTGTATAGTGCATGATAGAAGAAACCCTGAGGATTAGAGAAAATGTGATCTTCATTTTTTTTAAAAGGGAAATACTTCGAGTGAGGACGTGCTTTAGTTGTAAGAGCAGCCTAAACATTTAAGTTTCTTAGAAGAACTCAAAAACCATGTCAAATGAAAAAAATTTATGAAATGTAGATCAGCAAAGAATACATATTTTAGGGATATATATAGTAATATTTATAAGTAAATGTATTTATTCAGAAATTATTTATTAAATGCCTACTATGTGCCTGCTCCAAGGGTAGATACAGTATAAATGCCATTTTTAATTTAAAAAAAAATAAATGAGTTCATTTTGGTGGTTTGTAAAGGCAGGAGAGGGACAATAAAAGAACAGTAACATGTCCAGATGCCCTGGGGACACTGGTGAACCCACACTTTGGCAGTTTTAAGAAAGGGAGCCTCCACCTTGAAATCTGACAGCCAGGATCTGTTCTTAGGTCACCCACGGAAACAGTCAGTTATGGGGGAATTTTAACTGCTCTGTGCCTCAGTTTCCCAAAGTATGCTAATCATGACCTGTCTGTATAAAGACAGTAGAGCTATCAATATGAAAAAGTCTTAGAATGAAAGATGCTGATCATGAATTAAGTCAGGGTATTTTTAAACTTTGGGTTGAAGAATAACATACATCCAGAAATGTGCACATAAGACTAACAACGCCCCAATCAAGAGCTGGACCAATACAAACCCCTCTGCACATCTCGGGGTCACTTCCTGCCCCGCCCCCTCCCCGGGAAACTGCTACTCGGGCTTCTAAGAGCACAGATTGCTTTTGTGTTTTTAAACTCTGCATGCAACGTGTGGCCTTTTGGGTCTGGCTTCTTTCTTTCTTTCGTTCAACATTATTTTGTGAGATCCAAACATATGGTTGAATGTAACTTTAGGCTACGCATTCTCCGTGCTGTATAACACTTACCAATTTGTGTGTCCATTCTATTGGGGGGGGTATTTTGAGTCATCTCGTATATAGCCTTCTAGCCATACAAAAGACCAGACATTCTCTGTGATCCAGAAAGAGGGAGTCACAGATGAAATTCACCATCTCCTTTCTACTTGAAGTTTGTCTAATCAAAGGAATATTTTGTTTTCCCTCCATGTCAGGATTAGAGCTGATCTATGAATTAAATATTAATAATTTGGACTAGTAGTTAGGGAAAGGAGGAGGGGTAATATGTTGGCAGCTGGCTCTAGCAGACTCTCTTCCTACTTCCAAAGGAAACAGGCTTGGCTTTGGACGGTGACCAGTTTTCCATGGCATGTCTTGGGTTTCTTGGAATGCTAACATCCTGCACCTAGAGAGTGCTAATCGATGTATGGTAACTGAGGAACAGAGGTGATGGTGGGTGAGAGGGGACACAGCACACAAACAGGATACAGAAAGGAAAACAAAGAAAGGGCACCTGAAATCACCACTTCAGAAAATAAAATGATGTTTACGTACAGAATAACACAATTTCTATTCACACATCCCACCTGTGACATTAATCAGAGCCTTCACCTATGGCCATATGTCATCTTTTCCACCCCTAGTAGGTTACAGACTTTTTACTTTTAAGTAGAAGAAGAAAAAAAAACAACAAAAAACCAGATCTGCCCTAAAAGGAATGAGGAAGTGAGCGCTCTGGGGTGTCTGTGTGACAGCCCACGCTGTTCTTTCCGGCCCCAGAGTATTCTGAATTTCCACCTGCCCGCCCCCTCGCTTATAATGCAGAACACCCGCAGTCAGAGCAGCTCCGTCTCCTCTGTGCCGGTGGATTAGTAAGAACAGAGTGTCATGCGGTCTCTCCCATTTCACACAGCTGGCAGGAGGTAAAAGAATCTGGCTGGAGGCCCCGAGGGTAAGTACCATAAATTAACAAGACGAGAAAGTAAGCTGCCCGGCCGGTCACTGGTCTTTCAGATCATAGCCAACAGAAAACAGCTAGAGAATAGTCAACAGCGTTTTAAAGACTCTGCACACGGGAAGCTTTGCTTCAATGGGAAGCCTGCACTTATGGGATAGAAGAATTCTGTAAATGTTATCTTTGTTTTTTGTCTATCAGAAGTTGCATCCTGGGAGCAGGGTTTTTTCCTTTTCGGGTTAGATGAGCAAATTCATGCAAAGCTCTTAATGCAATACCTGACACATAGCGAGCGCTCCAAACAAATGTTAGTTGTCATCGTACTTGTTAGATTGTCTCTCCATGTGAATGTAATGAATGAATAACAGTTTGTCAAGGTGATGATATCAGGTTAACTAATTTAGAAGTAAGTGTATTCAGATGCGGTTCTGATAGCACAGGACATCTGGTAACATACAACTGTACTTTAAATGAAAACTTTTCTACCTAATAGTTTCAAACTTTGTGTTTTGGCCGAGGCACTGAAATTGGCCAACGTATCACGTGTGTCCCTCCTAACTCTTTGCCATATGATTTCTCGTAGGCAGAGCCGAGGCCACGCGGAGGGAAATTCATCACTGGACAGTCAGCCAAGGTTCTGATGAAGTTGATAAGCAGCTGCAATGCCGTATGTGTCCCTCTTCTATTTATTAATTCCTATTTTCTAGAGCCAAGAGTCAAAGGTGTTTACCTAATTTAATTTTTTTCTCTTGTAGTCAAAAACACTAAACACCAAAAATATGGAGACATTAATCGAATGTCAATCAGAGGTAAGAAAGCAATTTTTTAAAGCTTTTATCTGCACTGTGAGAAGATGGAAAGCTTTGTTTTAATTGAATATTGTTTGGTTTATTTAATTATCAGAGTTGAAAATTAATGTCATAAATGCAGTAAATTAAGCACATGAATGAGGATCTCATATGATGACAGTCAAGACTTTAATACTGATTCTAGAAGCTGGCAAAAAAAATCAGTGGGCTCTATTGGCTCATTTTTAGTGTGAATAAAATGTTACATGTGTATTTTGTGGAGAAAAACTGGGTAGATTCCTTCAGTCATATTTTGAACTAAAATAAACGTATTTTTAGGGCGATATCAAGGACCATCCTCTGTTGGCATCAAGTGAGAGCGAAGATAGTATCAGCCAGCTAACTGGTGAGTTTTGAAAACATACTGGTCTTTTATAGAACTGCTAACAACAAATGTTCTTGGTTTGCAAAACCGCAGTACTTTCCTCTACTAGGAATTTTTGCTTTATACATGCTCTTTTAAAGACCACAGAACGTTAACACTTACATGGCAGGCAGGCTTTAGCTCACCCGAGAATCAGAGAACTGGGATAGGACAGATCCTCTCTGCGGTCAACCCCCAGCCCTCCATTCTTAGCGGGGTTATAGGTCTCCTGGCCATTTATGTTTTGACAATTAAAGCATGCATATGCACGAAAACTACACGATGCCTTTTCCATTTCCTTCCCTCTCTGATAGAGAGTGAATCTAAGAGCCCATGAAGCAATTGTTGCTGGGCTCAAATTTCAAAGAACCCACCGTTCACTCTTCATTTTTTTCATAGCGCCTTTCATTAGTAACCCTGACCCAGCTCTCCTGAACTAGAAGGACAAGCTACTTCTCCAGCCAACCTCTTCCACTTGCTAGTATAAAACGTGCAGAAACATATGCCAATGTATTCAGAAAATATAGCTTTTATAATTAGGAAAAAAAGAGGAAAGAGAGAAAGGGAAGAAAGAAGGAAAGTTGTGAGAGCCAGTATCCATCGCACACACGTCTTCAGCATTTTGCAAGGACAGAATATCTTGGTAATGTTGACTAATAATTCCCAATAAGCCAAGTCTAAGCTCAAGCCTTCCTGCAGCAATTTGAGCGGGCCCTGTCCTAACGCAGCCACCTCCAAACCCTGAAAGTGACTGCAGACAGGCTGAATGTAGCTCCCTCTAGTGGCGGGTTGGTGGTGGTGTGGCCGCAGAGGCTTAATGGCCTGCCCAGTTAAGTACCTTCAAAACGATGTTGAGCAAGTCACTTCCTCTTCTTCAAAGTTTTGTTTTCCTCACTAGTCAAAGGAGGAAATTAAAATACTATATTTCACATCAAAATATCTACCACAGTTATGAAGGTCAATATGTCAACATGGTTGTTTATGACGTGCAGTTAGGTTTTGCCAACTTTCTGCAGCAAACTTCTAGTGAAGGGTAAAAACAGGAAAGGTGGAGGCTTTGAGGAGCCTTGGTGTTGATGTTTAGGGGCTGGTTGCCCCGGTAACAACGTGGTGGTTTTCTGGGTTGATTTTTCTAGATTAAGATTCATGCCCTTTGCTTTCTCAGTTTTTCAAAAGTGTTTCCCCCATGTGGCACACTATAGATGACCCTAGGTGGATGAGATATCTATTGTCTTACATGGATCTTTGTTTATTAATATTTTAACCTAATTTTTCTCTTTGCTTTGGTTTCTTGGCTGCAGAAGTTAAGAAGAGAAAGAAGGTGCTGTCCTGGCCCTCCCTCATGAAAAGGCTTTCTACTTTGTCAGATTTTTCTGGGGCTTCAGAGACAGAACTGAAAACATCACTATTTGATCAGCCCTTGTCAATTATCTGTGGTGATGATGGCACGCTCCCCAGACCCATTCAGGTAGGCACACATTTACTTGTATACCCACTTCAGTTTTCTATCAGATGTGAAAAATCCTTAGGAAATCTGAATGTCATTCTCATGCTAAACTTGTTGGGGCCAATCTTTAGATTTTTTCCACTTTTAGAAATGGTGTTTTCACCTAATAAATGCAGTCAGGAGAATATCTGGCTGTTTACATTCTAGAAATTAGTTGTACTCGTAAATAAGCTCAGATCGATAGTCACTCTATCCTGACTTCATGGAGTTAAGAATGCTGAAAATGTATGGCTACTGAAGAAGCAGCAGATAGAAATAGGATACAGCATATATGATTAGAAATCCAACGTTTATATGGAATGATTCAAAAGGAGAGAGGCCTGAAATAATTTTAGAATGTGCAAAATAAGAGCTTTCACATTTTACCTTCTCTTAGAAAAATGGCATGGTTGAGGGAAGACAGTTGGTAGCAACCAGACTGAAAGGAAAAACTGGCATTAATAGTCTCCTGTTCAGACTAACTTAGTACCATAGAGAACTAACATTTATGGACAGGATTTTTATGACTGGTAAAGATAGTTACTGTACATATGCATTATTTTAATTTTCTCTCTCCTACCTAAACATAGATTTTTAGTATATTGGTAGCAAAGTGTGCCTTCAAACCAAGGGTAACCATGTCCTATTCCTATGCCTCTTTCTGATAGGATATGCTCACAATTCTGTGCCTGAAAGGCCCTTCCACTGAATGGATATTCAGGAAAGCAGCCAACGAGAAAGCTCGCAAAGAGCTCAAGGAGGAGCTCAACTCAGGAGGCATGGTGGACCTAGAAAGTCTCCCTGTGCACCTCCTGGCGGTCGTCTTCAAGGTGAGCTCACAACCCTGGCGCCCATGAATCTGCCAATGGGCCCTGACACGTTAACTCTCTGGAAGTAAGAACTGGGCTCTTCTCCCACAGATCAAAGTAAACTGATCTTGGAGTCTAATTTGTTTTAAGTAAGCCCTTTATTTATTTATATAAGCACCAGTATTTTTACGGCTCCAGATTCCACCAGAAAGTGATGCATCAACAAAGTTTTGACAAGAAAGGCACTTGGGCTGTCCAATGGCCAAGTCCAAACCCCTGAATCTGGTTACCCCTCAGATGATGACCTAACTGTGCCCATTGTTAGGACTTTGCTGAGAGGTAACTCAAGAGAGAGCGCTCTCCCCCAGACTAATCAAATGCAGGAAGGAAGGGGAAGCAGCCTGTGGTAGGATGAACATAGGTTCCCTGAGATGGAGCGAACAGGGTGAAGATGAAGACACCAGAACGTTATACAACACAATAGGCCAAACCGTACCCCTTTCTTAACCTCCAGGACTTCCTCAGAAGTATCCCACTGAAGCTACTTTCCTGTGACCTATTTGACGACTGGATGAGTGCCCTGGAGAAGCAAAGCGAGGAGGACAAAATAGAGGCCCTGAAACAGTAAGTCCTCAGAGTCCTTCCCAGAGGCCAAGCCCACGTGGGCTCCATCTTATCATCTGTTATGTCACTGTCAGAGCGTTTCATGAAAATTGTAATGTTTAGGGGATCAGAGTGGAGTTGTTCATCGACTCCCAGAATAAAAATCAGGAGTTACCCTGGACATGTACAAGAAACATTTTAGCCAAAAGAAAGGAAGTACTTATTCAAATGGTAGAAAGTGAACGTCAGTACAAATCACAAGAGGTGGGGGAGTCTAAAAATATAAGTCATTCAAGAAATTTTGAGACAAAGAGTCATAGATGGAAGCTTCAAAATAGGCTACACAGCAAAGTGTAGGAATCTGGGGTATCCTTAATCTACAAAGATTGGTGTACGGCCACCAATTCTCCCATAAAATAGCCCTTGAAGTATAATAGAACAATCTGCAAGGGATTATTTTGTTTATAAAATTCCATAACACGTTTCATACTCTTATAATTAACCAAAATGAAAACTATATAAAAACAAATTCCAGTGACAGCAGAAATAATTACATATGTAAATGAAAGTGTGACCTGTCAGTAACTAGAGAATCTTAAATGTCTAACTTTAAAATAAAAATGCCTAACTTTTGCCAAATCCTTTGAAAGTCTGCCTATATATCATGATTGTACCACATGGCTAAATATTTTCACTGAAATATTTGTAGAATTGAAGACATTAGAGTATCCAAAAATGAACATCGATTTCTACTCAAAGACATAAAGCTCTTTCATAACAATAACTTCTTGTGAAAAATGAAAATGATCCCTCTATTAGAGTTATCATGTTGTTTATTGAAAAAAGTAAGGCTTTGAAAATCTAATTTATTATTTGTTAGTAACAAGGCTGCCATTTAAATGCTACCTTGATCATATTTATGAACAGGCCCTTATAAACTGATTTATTCTCCATAAAGATTTCTTGGAATGATATGAAAATGTGTCATCTTTGTTTGACAATCACAGTTCAGAAAAAGGCAAACAATTGTTTTCAAAAAGAATAGTCTTGTAGTGTCAGAAACAGAAAAACATTCTACATGGCTAAATGATTACTCAACAAAACAGTTTTCAAAACATTAAACTATGGGGTTTATTGCAGGAGCTACCGCTTCATGATTTAAGATCTATATAAATAATGAAGGGTCGGTTGTGTTTCTGGTGTTCTAATTGTGAAGGCCAGTACTTTGGTCTTCAAGATCTCGTGGTTAACCAGTTTCATTCGGTTTCAGTTGCTATTGGAAGTGTGCGAATGAATATTTCACAACGTTACTTGTGAAAATGCACCTTCCTCATTTTAAAGGAAGTCTGGGTTAGCCAGAAAGTTTCAACTTGTTACACTCAAGCTAGAAAAAAAACAGTCTCTGGAGCTAACTTCCCTGAATTTTCATTCCAGGGTTGCAGATAAGCTCCCACGGCCCAACCACCTGCTGCTGAAGAACCTGGTCTCAGTGCTGTACCTGATCAGCAAAAACTCCGAGGTCAACAAAATGGACGCCAGCAATCTAGCTATCTGTGTGGCACCCAACATGCTGACCCGAGAGAATGACCAAGCCCTGTCATTCGAAGCCCAGAAAGACTTGAACAATAAGGTTAGTTCTGGTCTACTTCTGAAAAACTCCCAATTTATGATCTCACCAATTGTTTGCAAATCAAAGCAAAGAATTGCCTGTGAATTTCTCTGACTGATTCAAGATCACAGGGAAGGTATGAAATGCAGAATGCTGTCGTCATAGTGCCACCCTCTTGGATGTGTGCATGCAATGAAACTGAATAAACCTAGGCCTGTGTCCTTTGTCATCCTACAAGGCAGAGCATAAGTGCTACCAATTGTTATATCACTGTCTCCCAGTATAGAAAAGCCCTTTTGGGTTTGTTTTTTTTTCTTTTGTGTATCGCACTCTTCTCAGTCCAACTACCAATTTGAGAAACTCCTTACTTAAATAACAAATTTAGTTAAAGTAAA
>NW_017731754.1:79171-80061 GCF_001890085.2 Hipposideros armiger | reverse complement strand
AAGTCCACCATCTTATGAAGAGGCCATCCGGTGCCAGGCCCTGGGACTCGCTGCCTGTGGGAGCCAAACAGTGGGCAACATGCGTGCCAGAATGCTCAGCCTGGACTCGGGGCTGACACGTCCACCTTTTCGCCATGACGGGGACTCACAAAATATGTGTGGTCAAGGGCCACTTGACAGACACAGGCTCTCGCCCAGGACTGAGACCTGGGAACAAAGCAGGACTGTCCATGCTTCTGTGGAAACAACAGGACAAGTGACCGTCATCCAGAGACCCGAGCTGCACCGGCTAAGAACTGTGTCCGAGTCCACACAGAAGAATCAGTTGGACTACCTGGTGCGGCGATGTAGTCAGCCGATCTTCGAGGTCGACCAGCTCCAATATGCCAAAGAATCCTACATCTAGGAAGGCAGTCCAGACGCCATGACACAGCTCGTGGCAACTCTGCCAAGCGTGGCTGCAGACAGAACTGCTTTTAAACTCTGTTTTCAAAAAGTCGAGAATAAGCTCCTTTAGAGTTGTGTAGTGCCCCCCTCGGAGAGGATGGCTACACAGTGGCACTCAGGTCGTGTCTGCGTGCATCTGAATTTGTGCAACATGTACAGATGTATAAAGTGTATTCTAGACAAGGCATTAGATACAAAGATGTCTACATAAATATGTGTATATGTTTGTTTGTAAACTTGGGGTAAACTGCATTGCTGTTCTCTGCCTCCTGGTGCACTTTTCTACTGGTTAGTGTTTAAAAATAGTTTTTTCTTTTTTTTCTTTATGTTGCCTCAAATGTCATGCCAATTTTTGTATTTTCCACAAGCTCTATTTAGGAGCAAATGTTTAAATCTCTGTTAGGAGTTGACTCTACCGAGCAGCATGGGGATAACTAATCACT
>NW_017731754.1:61564-75256 GCF_001890085.2 Hipposideros armiger | reverse complement strand
CTCTGTGTCTCCAGAGTGCAAATTAAATGTGAAGGGGGAAAGACCAGTGGGATGAAGGGCTGCCTTCCTCCTATTAATAGGCCACGAAGAGGGGGCATTGTGAGGCACACAAACCTGCAGAATGAAAACATCCCCGTAGGAAAAAGAGTCAATGTGTTGGCACAAGAAAGAGTCTGAGACCTAAATGCACAGGGCCTGAGTCCACACCCTAAATGTCCTACCCTGGACCAGGTCCTAACCTGCCTGCTTGAGCATCAGTTTCTCCATCCATAAAATGGGGAGAATCATAACACTGCGTGTTGTGGACTAAACATAACAGAAAACCCCAATGAGAGTCTTACACAAGAAGAGGGTTGTGCTCTCTGGTAAAAGAAGAACAGACTGGCAGTCCAGGGCTGACATGATGGCTCCATGACATGCTAAGCCCCTGTCCTTCATGCTCAGGACCAGCTTCACGGGCGTGTGACCCATGCAGTCATTTAGGGCCCAGCCCTGGGGCGAAGACTCTGCTGTTACAGCATGTGTTCATTTTGTTCTGCCCCCTGCATATTATGTAACTAATGTCGTTGACGCTTTCTAGCTTTCCAGTCCATCATCCTTTTGTGAGCATCCTCCTCCTCCTGCATCTTGCCCTCCAAATTCCAGGCAGGAAGTTTCTTGCTCAGTAATGTCTGCCTACATCCCAGTGGCTGGACTTAGTCACATGGCGACTCTTACCTGTAGGGGAGTCTAGGAAATACAGTTTTTTCATAGGCACATTGCCTCCCCCAACAAAATCAGTTAGTAAGAGAGAGAAAAAAGCAATGGATAGCGGGGAGAAACTACTAGGCCTTGACACAAAACTCAAATAAAAGACATCATGGGTATGGTACAACACATGCGAATTTAGTTGCTCTCCTAATAGAAAACAGGATAAAGCACAGATTATCTATTTAGTATAATAGACAAATAAAAATGTTGAACATGATATGGGATAATATAAAGTAGTTCAATTATTCATATATACATTATGAGATTTTATAATTATACAAGAGTAGTTTTAAGTCAAATAAATTAATAACAAACATGGCTTGACTCTTACAATATAAAAGATACTGCACTTGTATAAGGAGTTTACAATCTACTAGAGAAATAAGACATCCTTGAAGGCAAAGTTAAATTCCAAATGAGTGATAACATAAAGTGCAACAGCAAAAATGAATGATTGCTTCGGGGTCCAGTTAATTTTAGAATATTCTTCTTATTTAAAGGAGCTTCTATATAAAATTACAGAACAAAGAAGTAGAGTTGAATAAAAATAGAAGAACTTACTGTATTCTTAGTAAGATTCAAAATCATAAATTATGTCAAGTTTTCCTAAGTTAATTTATAAACTTAATGTGACTATGATAAAAGAACCAACTGGAGGTTTCAGGGGTTTGGGTTGTTTTTGTTGCTTACTGGAACTAAACAAACTGAATCTGAAGATTTTTTTTTTTTTGAAAAATCAGTGAACACAAATAAGAAAGAGAACTCTGAAAGGAGAGGCGAGGGAGAACTAGCCCTATGGGTTTGAGTCATACTCAGTATGTGAACAGGTGGAGCCTGGAGCAGAACAGAAAGCAAACCAGCAGGACAGAATGGAAAGCCCAAGAATAGGGGCAAAAGCATACAGGACTTTGGTGTATAAAGGTGGGACTTCAAAGCAGTGGGGAATCTAAGGATAATTCAATAAATGGTAGTGACATAAATGGGTGGCCATGTAGAAAAAAAAGGTGGAACCGCATTTCCCAACATATGTCAGCATGAATCCTAGATGGATCTAAAATTCAAATATGGGAAGTGAAAAAATCAGAGTTCTAGGAGAAAGAAGATAAAAGTCGCATACAATCTCAGAGTGCCAAAACTTGGAAGATGTCCTTCAATAGATGGATAAACTGTGACACATCCAGACAATGAAATATTATTCATCACTAAAAAGAAATGAGCGATCAAGCCATGAAAAGACATGGAGGGACGTTAAATGCGTATTGCTAAGTGAAGGAAGCCAGCCTGAAAAGGCTCCATACTGTATGATCCCAACTATACAACATTCTAGAAAAGGCAAAACTGTGCAGACAGTAAAACCATCAGTGGTTTCCATGAGTGAGGCAGGGGAGCATGAATAGATGGAGAACACAGGATTTTTAGGACAGTGAAAATACTCCGCTTGATACCTAATGATGGACACATGCTATTATACATTTGCCCAAACTCAGAATGCACAACACCAAGAGTGAACTGTAAACTATGGAGATTGGGTTATGATGAGTCAGTGTAGGTTCAACACTTAGAACAAATGTACCGCTCTGGTTGGGGATATTGATCATGGGGGAGGCTATGCATGTGAAGGGCAGAGGCTATATGGAAATCTTTGGACCATTCCCTCAATTTTGCTGTGAACTTTAAACTGCTCTAAAAAATAAGGTATACATAAAAATAATTAATTAATTTAAAAAATCAATCAGGTCAAGATGATTGATAATGTTGTTCAGATCATCTACGTCTTTACTGATATTTTACTTAGTTGCTCTATCNCTGACAATGTATAAATTTCAGGGGGCAGACACCATCCCACTGACTGCTAACTTAAGAAAAACAATCCTTTTTCAGAGTTGGACACTGATAGTAGTAATCATAATTTTTTTAGCTTCTACCACATGGTCAGCACTGTGCTAAGTATTTCAGGGCTGAAAAATAAAACAGTCCATCATGTGTTTAGCAATTTTTAAATTGAGAATCAGAGAATTCTCATCAATAGATGACAAAAACTGTAAGCTAGGAAGTCTCCAAGCTAGTACCCTTTACCACGGATCTGACTTCCACATGGTCCAACTTAGACCACGAAAACCCTACCCTAAATTTCCTTATTTGAAAAAAGTATTAGACTGGAAGCCTCCTACCAATTACATGTAAGCAGTACAGTTTGCTGACAAACGTTTACGAGCTTGTTGCAGTGAAGAAGATGTCATTATTGTTACAGTCTTTGAACAGGGGAGAAAACGGTATGGTGCCTGTTTCAAATATTGCAGTGTGGTATTCCCCCTTCTATCCACATAGTTCTGGTCTTTTAAAATAGGATTGCCCAGCCTGGTTGCCAAGCATACAAGTCTGCAAGGGCTGCCATAACAAAGAACTTCAAACAAGTGGCTTAAAGAACAGAAATGTATTGTCCCACAGTTTTGGAGGATAGAATTGAAATCAAGGCATCGGCAGGGCTGGTGTCTCCTGAGGGCTGTGAGGGGAAGGTCTATTCCAGGCCTCTCTCCTTGGCTTATAGATGGCTGTTTTTCTGTGTCTCTTCACACTATCTCCCCTCTATGTGTGCCTGTCCCCAAACTTCCCATTCTTATAGAGACACCAGTTATATTGGATTAGGGACCACTCTAATGACCTCATGGTACCTCTTGAAGGACATTCTGAGATACTAGGAGTTAGAACTTCAACAAATGAATTGGGGATGGGGAGTGACACAATTCAACCTATAACACTAAGTTTCATGACACCTTGATTACACCAACTACTTTTAATACTTCACTATAAACAGAGGGCCCAAGCTTACAGTGAGATTTGGATGATATTAGAATGACACTTCAGTCAAAGACCCAGGAACGCCAGAGATCTGTCCTCCTAAGTGCCACAAGGACACAGAAGGGACCATCCAAATGGGCCTGACCACACTCTGACAGGTGTATGGTAAAACAAGGTTGGAAGTCAAGGCCTAAGAAGGGGTTTCAACCTAAATCCAGGCCTGATCCCTTCAAGCCATTGGGCCTGCCCAGCACCCCTGAATTACCTGCCTGGGCCTAGCTTAGGAGGGACCCTGAACCCTTTACCAAGTAAGAGATGTGGAAACACATTCAGTTAATGTGCCCATTGGCAAACATTCACATTCAATGTCCTGGAATCTGACAGAACAGACTATAATTTCTTTTTCTTGGGGAAGGTAAGAAATTTTCTTTCCTCCTACAAAGAGGGAGGAGGAGTGGGTTGCCGAACGCCATTGCCAGAATCCCACATGATACATTGTGACAGCCTGCGATGGCACACTCTGCCTAACCCCCAACCCAGTGCCGCCCAGGACTTGGTCCAGAAATGTTGACCTGTGGATGTTAACCAAGATTAGGTGCTCGTGCCGCAACTAAGCAAAACTGCAGTCACCTCAGAGCTCTGTATAACACTGATGTGACACTGGGGTCCCTGAACAGTTGAAGTGGCAGCCATGGCTGGTAATGCTAGTAAAATAAATAATAGTTAATGGCCCCAGTGGTTCCCATGGTCATAGATAAGATGGTTCAAAGGGCGATAAATACCATTGATCCTAACACATTAATTATTAAAGAAATAAATTCTCGCTGACTTTTCCTGATTGTGATCTCATTGGGAGGACCACCAGTACCTGCCTTCCTCCTGAAGGGTGAAGTAGACAGAAACCCCTATCTGATGGGNCTCTCTCTCTCTCTCTCTCTCTCTCTCTCTCTCTCTCTCTCTCTCTCGTTTCCTTTTTCTACTTCTCTTCTCCACTTCTAAATAGATGTAGATTTGGAAAGAGACAAAATTTTAATGTGGCAAATTTCTTTCATATCAAACCACAAAGTAGCTTCACCAAATTACCTAGTGCCACATTTGCTCTAAGTGGGGTGAATGGTACTAAGGTTTATTTCTAAAAGAATCTGAACAAAAAGCTCAACTGTCCCTTAACTTCCACAGATGTGTCAACCCTGCAGAATGACTCCGCCTATGACAGCAATGACCCTGATGTGGAGCCCAGCAGTGCCGTCAGCTCTCCAAGCAGACTGCCCCAGGTGCCCTCGGAGACGGCCGCTGGCTTGGGGCCCAGAGGCCCACAGGACACTTGGGAGTTAGCACCCGCTGTCAGCACCGTAGCCAGGCTGAAAAGCTCCCTCAGCGATCCGGACAGGAGGTACTCAGAACCCAACATGGCTTTCTCACAAGAGTGCCTTGACAGCCGGAAAGCTAACCAAAAACTAACACGAAGTGAGGATGACTTCACCAGGGCCCAGCCAGGCTCTGGTTTTGAAAGTGAGGAAGCTGAGGACCCGTTTCCAGAGGAGGTGTTTCCTGCAGTTGAAGGCAAAAGCCAGAGGCCACAGGACCTAAAGGTAAAGAGCTGGACTCAGGGTTCGGCATCGCCATGGGGACCGGTGCCCAAAGCCTTGTCCAATGGCTCCGTGGACGCTTCCTCGGACAGCTCCCCCATGGCCTCCCCTTCCAGTCCCAAAAAGAATTTCTTCACCAGACATAAGTCTTTCACAAAGACAGACAAAAGTAAGCCCAACAGAGAAATAAAAAAACACTCCATGTCATTCTCCTTTGCCTCTCACAAAAAAGTGCTGAGCAAAACCTCTAGCTGCTCATCTGTGAAATCCAAAGACTTTACGAGAGACCAAGTAAGGAAAGATTTGAAGAAAGTAGGCCAGCTTGTTGGACGAATCGTCCAGGAAAACGTGTCTGAAATGCACAGCCACACAGCTCTAGACTTTAGCTCGAGAGCCTGTGCCCACTCAGTTGCCCAGAGGAGCCCAGNTTATCTGATACTAATATAGCCACTTCAATCGTCTCACGCTTATTTTTTTACATGATATGTCATTCTCCATCCATGTTATTTTCAATCTTTTCGTGTCTTCATATTTGATGTGTTTCACTTCTAGGCAGGATATAGTGGAGTCTTGCTTTTTTTCCATCCTAATAATCTTCTGATTATAATGTTTCTGATTATTGATATGGGTGGATTTAGGTCTACTATTTTATTACGTATTTTATGTTTGTCTCCTCTGTGTTTAGTTTCTCCCCTTTCCTCTTTTGTACCTTCTTTTGGATTATTTGAACATTTTTATAATCTCATTTGTATTTATCTATTGGATTTTTAGCTTTTTGCATTATTTCTTAGCAGTTTTTCTAGGGATTCCTATGTAAACCCCTGGATTTCCCATGGACTACTTGTAATTGTGTAGCTGCACTTCCTCCACCACCTCCATCATCATCCTTTTTGCTGTAGCTGCCATGTAT
Organism: Hipposideros armiger; assembly: GCF_001890085.2. NCBI lineage: Eukaryota > Metazoa > Chordata > Mammalia > Chiroptera > Hipposideridae > Hipposideros > Hipposideros armiger. Next base: position 69,208 of record NW_017731754.1, on the reverse strand, counting down.
ATATTCCATCTACATACAATATAAACCCTATAAGTCAATGTTATAACGGTTGCCTTATACGGTCATGTATATTTTAATGGAATTACGAGGAAACATAGTCTTTGTGATAACCCAATTATTTATCTTCTTTACGTTCTTTATTCCTGTTTTCATATTCAAATTCACATATCGTTTCCCATCAACCCAAAGAATGTCCTTTCGCTTCTTGTAGTGCAAGCCTTCTGATGACAAATACTCTTAGTTTTCCTTTTATTTGAAAATGTCTTCATCTTGCTTTAATTCTGGAAGTATATTTTTGTTAGACATAGAATTCTAGGGTGACATTTTTTTTCTCTAAATACATGAAAGATTTTATTTACTGTCACCTGACTTCCATAGTTTTTGATAAGAAGTCCACTATTATTCAAATTATTGCTCCCTATATGTGATGTGTCGTTTTTCTCTGGCCACTTACAAGATTTTCCCTTTGTCTGTTTTTCAGCACTTTGACTGTGACATGACTAAGTGTGTTTTCCTTCTCATTTATCCTGTTTGGGATTCACTGAGCTTATTAAGTCAGTAAATTTAAATGTTTCATTAAATTTCAGGAGTTCTCAGCCATTATTTCTTCAAATATTTTCCATCTCATTCTCTTTCTCTTCTCCTTCTGGGACTTCAATGACTCATATGTTAGCCTTTTTGATGTTGTCCCACACATATCTTAAGCTCTCTACAACGTTTTTCACTCTTGATTCTTTTGTTTCTCCCCCACTCTTTCTCCTGCTCCTCCTCTGCCTCTTCCTTCTTCTTGGGTTATTGTATTATATTGGATCATTTCTATTGCGCTGTCTTCAAGCTCACTGATTCTTTTCTCTTTGTCTCCATTATGTTCTAAAGCCTATCCAGTAAGTTTTATTTCTTTCCAGTAAGTGTTTTTCAATTCTAAAATTTCCATTTTACTGTATACATTTTCAATTTATCTTACGAGATTTCCTGTCTTCTCATTTATTGAAGCACTTCTTTTTACCCTACTGAGCATAATTAGCCACCTACACACACTTTGCAACTATGGGCTGTCCTCTGGCCAAAGCCGAATACCAGGAAACTCACACCCTCCTCCAAAAGTCAGCTCCCCTCTGCCTGCTTTTGTTAACTCTCCAGATCCCTTAGGGAGTTGTTTTTGTCTAGAGTTTATAGTTGCAGTTTGTAAATGAGTTTGTCTATTAGGAGCCTACTCCACTGTACCATGGGTTATGTGCCTTCAACACTATGTATGCAATACGGAGTGAAGAGCTCTCAGCCATGGGCTGGTGTCCCTGATCCCCAATAGGCTTGCAAAAGGATGAACTATGATTGTATCTCGAAAAAGTCTTTTGGCATGTTAAATGTACTACCAAGTATATAAGGGGACATTTAGACATATGTAGACACTGACCAGTTTCCAAAGATGCAAATGTTTTCAAACAAATATTTATATATGTTTGTATGTATGCATGGGTGTGTGTGTGTGTGTGTGTGTGTGTGTGTGTGTATGTCTTAAGGAACAAGAAACATGTCAAGTGGGGTACTTTTACCATAGGGTGATAGGGAAGCTATCTGGTCATTTCATTCATGACCCCAATCATTTTTATCTGTGAATCTGTAGCCAAAGAGTGATGATGAGGTTTTTCACTGTGATTCGAAATCAGAAAAAGTGAAGCTTGCTTTCTGGCAAATCTGTAGGCGGTATGACACTTGAACTGTGTACACTTAGTTTCTAAGAAAAATTTTATATGGCAAGACTTAGATGTCTAAATCTAAAGCTTGAAAGGACTGCAAACATCTACAGGCCCCAGAGCACACTGAGATGCATACAACCTAAATTCATCCCTTTCAGGGTTTTTAATTACAAGGAAAGTTCAATAACTCCTTTAAAGATAGGAGTGGTTTGTCTATTCAATGAACACTACAGCAGATCCAAGCAGCAAAAGAATCTGTAAAATTAGGCATTTAGCCCCACAAAAGGTCCTCAAACTGCTAAACTGGTGTTGCTAAATCTAGAAGTTCTTGCCTAAGAATTTTCACAGGTGTTCATTTGCATGTGTAAAATTCCTCCTGTTACATCAGTTTTAAACAAGTGGTTTGAGTCAGGATTTAAGTCTAAATTGTGAACATTGGTACCTGACTATACAACCCCATAGCAGAGATAGTAACTTTTCAACATTTCTAGCCATTCCTAGAGATTAAAGAATCAGAGAATAGAAAGGCAAAATCTAAACTGCAATCTATTGTTCCAAGCTCATATCATTAAATATCCTAGCTTTAAAAATGTCTGATTTAATATCCTTGCCTTAGTTGTCTTCCCCATACAACTGATGCAGCTTACAATGATTAGAAGCCTCATCTTTCAAATCCCACTTCGTCGTGCTTACCAAAACCTTCAAACCCTCTTCTCTGGTGCACTAAAGGAAGTCTGTTTGCTCCTGGAGACCCCTCCATGCCCAGTGTCATTACTCGCAGATGTGGCCCCTTAAGCCTCGCCACCAAGGCCAGGCCCTGTATCATCTGACCCAGCCTACTTCTCCAGCCCACTGCTCCAGGTGGTACCCTACCTGCAGCTCCCACACCCACACCTGTGTGTCATTCCAGTTACTGTACCTGGACTGTCTAGACAGTCTACACTCCCCCACCTTCACTGCCATGCAGACAGTTTACCTCTTCCACGAAGCACTCACTGGGCTAGCTCCTCTCTGCCATAAAACTTCCTCTTCTGTACTCCACATCTTAATGTCCTAATTTTTTTTCACGTTTTTCTCCCTCTAGTAGACTATAACTTCTTTAAGGGTGAAAGTGGGTTGAATTTCTCTTTGTACCCAGCCCTGAAAAACTTCCCGACACAAGTTAAATGTTCGTTATGTGTTAATGAAAGAACAATAAAAATAAACACATGGTCTTTAATTCAATCAAAAAAATCAGTGGTTCCCTACACATTGTTCATCTGCTTAGACGCCAGCTTCATATACACCTGCTTCTGAATTAGAATTTCTCCAAATTACATTCATCTTTCTACCACTTGCTTCAGTATTCGACTTCAAAAGCTCCAGGATTTCATTCTTTCCCTTTGATCCTTCTTTTCTGCAATATTCTAGATTCCAAACTCCTTGGGAGGAGATTTAAGGCATTATCATCTTTTTCACTTCAAGCATTTACTGAGCTCCGTCTTGGTGCCAGGTGCTATAACTAGATGGGGAGTTTTTGTTTTATTATTTTTTTTAATTCACTGCTATTTAATTTTCACAACTTCATGAGGTGAATATTAATTCCCATGTTTTTTGGGGGGTGGGGGTTTGGGCCGGGAATCGAACCGCTGTTGCTCAGAGCTCACACTCTTGAGCTCTTAACCAACTGAGCCACTCGACCGGCCCATTATCCATGTTTTTATAGATGAGAAAATTAAGTAACTTGCCTGTGGTCACACAGCTAATGAGAGATGAGGCTGGCATTTGATATGCCATATTCTGAAGACATGCTCTTTTCTCCATCCCAACATGGGGGATAAGGGGCAAATATTCTAGGCTGAATACTGGTTTTATGTTCTTTCTGTAATAAATCTATTATATTTCATAGACCTGACATATTTTGAAAACCACAGAGCAGTTCCATCAAAATGGGTGAAGCTTATCTTCGATCAGAGATAAAGGCAAAGAAACTCTGGGCTTTAAATTAAAACCACATAGATGCAAAAGTAATTTTATTACCCAAGTCCATTTTCCCGTGTTTTTAAACTGTAAGACACCCAAGCACAGTGAGTGTAGAGGAAGGTAGTTGAGGGGCTGCCCCGGAGGAATTAAATCACAGACTCCTGGGCCTGATCACATCTGCCAAATTCATCTCAAAAAAATCTGTTTGGTCTTGGATTCTTTGACAAAAACAACTCTTATTTTTAAGACTAGGAAGAGGTAGGGGGTTTTTATGTCTTCTTACAAGAAATTTCCATCCACTGGCTTTAAATTTTACTTTTTATTCAAAAGCCCAACATGTTTTTATATTGAAAACTTCCCAGGAAGTTGAGAGCCATTTGCTCACACTCTGAGTCATGGTTTTACTCTGACTACAACAGCAGCATCCTCAAACTCCGACTAGTGAGAGCCACTGCAACCTCTTAGATCTAAAGGAAATGATTGGTAACACTTCTCTGATTCTGAATTCTTCTGTAGGAAATGGAAAAACAGAGAAGTTACAATCCTATATATTAGCCTCAGATTCAAATAACAACTTTGCAGATGAACAAGGATTGATCTGGAACGTGGGCTCTTTCAAGTCAGGCCCAGGTTTTGAGGGGCCTGAGGCTTAAAAAATTTTGGAGGCCCCCTGTAAGAAAACAATGCAAACTTACAAATATAAATTTAAGAATGAACACAATAACAAGAAATAAATTCACATTACAAATTTAATGAAGCTATAGGTTTTTTTTTAAAACAAACAGAATCCCCCTTCAAAATTACACAGCATTTTTATTAACCTCCTGACACACTTCAATAATGTTCATTTTCCTAGTGTTCGGCTGCATACCCTTTTTCGTCGCTTCCTCCTGTAAATAAAGATTTTGTAATATTTTCTATAGAGAAAATAAAATTTGTTTTTTTAGCTTACTTGATTAAAATTTGGGGTTCCTGTCAACATTAATAGTTTAGAATAATTTATTTTGGCTTCTCAACTCAAAATCGCAGCCACGGGCTTGTCAAATAAAGCGTGGAGGATGGAGGCAGAGTACTGCTCATTAGGCACAGACATCAGGCAACTGGCTAGGTGGTGACACACATATTTTCATTTACTTTTCACAGCAACACTGAGAAATATTCCCCCCCACGTTCAGACTGGAAACAGACTCAGAATTACTAAGTAGCAGTGCAGAGCCCAGGGCAAGTTCCCTGAAGCCCGGACTCTACTTCCGATGGCTGCTTCCTGCTGTCTCTCTTCCCTCAAGTAACCACACACTCATTAGAGAAAACATTTCAAGTATAGAGAGAAGTAGAAAGAATGTTTCTTTTTAAGTTACCTATGCTTGCATTACCTGGACATAACCATAATAAGATTTTTTTAAAAGATAAGGTATTTTTTCATGTTTTACGGAACATAGAAATTGAAGTTGTTACATTAAATAAACCTATTTTTCCTCCTTTTTAAAGAAACATATTGCCTGTCAAAAATATTTTTAAAAATGTTAAAAAGTACACAGAAACTAAAAACACTCTGTATGAGTTTTCTAGGGCTGCTATAACAAAATACAACCAAATGGGTGGCTTAAACAACAGACACTTATTGTCTCATAGTTGTGAAGATAGAAGTCCAAGATTAAGGTGTTAGTCAGGTTGGTTCCTTCTGAGGGTGATGAGGGCGCATCTATTCCAGGTCCCTCTCCCAACTTCCGGGGCTCACGGACAGTCTTTGGCATCCCTTGGCTTGTAGAAACATCACATCAATCTGTCTTCATCTTCACAGCGTGTTCTCCGTGCGTGCGGGTCTGTGTCCACATTTCCCCTTAAAAGGACACCGGTCATATCAGATTAGGGGCCTACTGCACCCAGTATGACTTCATCCTAGTTTAACTTATGACATCTGCAAAGACCCTGTTTCCAAATAAGGTCACATTCTGAGGTACTAAGGGTAGGTCTTCAACATATGGATTTTGGGGGAACACAACTCAACCTATAACACCATTCCAAAACCTATGAGCCAAAGAAAATCAATGCTTGCAATCTATTATTAGTTTTTAAAGATATGGCCACAAATTATTTTGACACCCCTCCCACTGAAAGTGGTATCTATGTGCCTGATCACTGTGCTATACACTTGAAGCTGAAGTTGAATAATATTGAATGTCAACTATAATTAAATTACACACACACACACACACACACACACACACACACGGTGCCCCAAAAAAACGTATACACATTTTAAAAAAGAAAAAAACTGTATTAAAATTGTAATACTCAATATATGACGATTACAAAAAATGAATAGAAGTCATGTGTACACATTTTTTGGCACCTCTGGTGTGTGTGTGCATACATTTTTTTTGCACCCCCCCAACCCCCAAGAATGTGGAGTACAGCATAGGGAATATAGTCAGTGGTATTGTAACAGCTATATATGATGTCAGAGGGGTAGTATATTGGGGGGGTTATCATTTTGTGAGGGGTGTAAATGTCTAACTATTACATTGCTTTGTACACCTGAAACTAATCAAAATAAAAGTGATATCGATGTATTCTTCCCTTGAGTCGGGGCAAGTTGGCAACTGCTCTGCTCAGTGGTCCTAGGACTCAACTCATTGCACCCAGGCACCAGATAGGGGAGTGAAAAACTTCCAGATGTTTCCAGGCCACTGCTATCAGGTCATACCCAGTTTGAGTCTTACGAGCTGAGTCATCCCCAGGCCTCATGGAGCAAAGACAAACCCTGTTCTAATTCCTGACTCGCAGAACCCGGGAGCAGGAGAAAATGGTTATTATTTAAGCCCCTCATTTCTGGGGAAACTAGCTACACAGCAATAGTAACTAGAAATGTTATGATCCATAGTCTTGTTTTCTCTGTGCCTTTAAGGATATATTTCTTACTGAAGTGAGTTGCCAACTTCTTAAATCAAGAGGAAATGATAGTTTATCTGAAATTCTGAGATTTTCTTGGGGTAGAAAAACATCAGCTATATTTCTAAACGTTAGCATCATATGTGCATAATGAAATACTGCCTCCACCCATAGGTAACACAGGGATAGTCACAAGTCCCAGTGGAAGAAAGATAAAGTGAAGCTTACGGGCTGATACCTGGTGCGCCAGAAGCCAGGCAAACATCAGACTTTTAAATACGCAGAAACTATGAGGCCCCTGCAGATGAAAAGGACCAATATGCTACGTCCCTCAGCTCTCCTTTTGAGAGAGGGGGAGTGTTCGTTCCTCTAGGCATTGTATCCCAACCAGGCAAATAGTGAAACCCACATTAACGGATACTGGAGCCAAAGCAGTTTTAAGTGGTCATCAAACATGACATTTCTTCTGAAACATGGGGTAACACGTGTGCTGCAAGAAATATATTTTCTGGGAAGTGGGAGTAGCCTCAGGAAGAACAGCTCAGGGAAGTTCTGCAGGTCAAGCTTCGCCCTCAGGCTGCAGAACTGACCAGATGCATGAAGGACAATGAAATACCTGCATTTTGGTCCGAAGTCAACAGGTTGCTCTTCTAAGTCCTTGTGGATTTGAAATTCCTCATTACTGAGTTTTTTGTTTTGACTGCTCTTTTGGATGGCAGAAGTTTTCAAGTATTTTTATTGAGGGGTGGGATGGTCTATGGTACAAGTCCTTGCAAATCTGAAACTATATACTATTGCCTTAAAAGACAATCGACTTATTTGGGTGTGAGGTTGTTCCCAATATTGTCCCCTGAAAACTCTATTAGATGTTTAATTGTCTTCTGATCTTGGGTGTTACAGAAAAGCCTAAGCCTGTGGCCTTTTATTCTTGCAAGGTAACTTGCTTCTTTTTGCCTTAATGCTCATAAGATCTGTTTCCTATATCCTTGTAATATAAAAATGTCGCCATTAGTTTTTCTTCAAATGTGGTGAATCCTTTTGATCTATGTATTCAAGTACTTTTTCAACATAGGAAACACTTGTTAAATTAGAT
>NW_017731754.1:54168-56384 GCF_001890085.2 Hipposideros armiger | reverse complement strand
CTCTAAAAACTCACTTCCAATCTTTCTTCCCCTTGCTTTCCAAGTCCTAGCCACGCTGGCCTTCCTTTTGTTGCTTAAACATGGCAGACTTGTCTTGCCTTCAGGACAGTACATGAGCTACTCCCCTCTGCTCATGCTGCTCTCCCCCAGAATTCAATGTGGTGGGTTCCTTCTTACATCATACAGGTCTCAAGTTAAATATTACCTTCTAAGGCCTTTTCTATGACCTAATCTAAAGCAGTCATTCAGGTACTCCTCATCAAAACTGCCTGTTTTGTTTTCATCATAGCTTTTATCATTCCCTGAAATTTTGTTCTTTCTTTTTTTATTTAGTTGCATAATATTTGCCTTCTTTCACTACAATGAAAGCATCCTCCATCCTTACTAACAGGCCTGGTACAAGGAAGGTGTTTGTTGAATAAAGAGCTGTCTTAAGTTCTCTCTTGCGTTCTCTTACCTATGCTTAGAAATATTTCAGAAACCATAGCCATTCACTCGCTTTTTTCATGGCCTAAAAGGTAAAGATGCTCCTCTTCTTTTCCTTGGATAAAATGTACACCAGTGCTATTCATTCATTCATTCATTCAACAAATTATTCCAGTCAAACACTAAGCTATGTGGCAGGGCTACAAACATGAATAGGACAAAATTCCTACACTCAAAGAACTCATGGCCTAATTGTGGGGGTAAACATGTTAACAAGTCATTATAAATGTCACGTGATAAATACAAAACGGAAATATGGTTGAGGACTATGTAAGCCCAAGTTAGAGGCATCAGCAATGTGTTCCTGGAGGAAACAGGAGTTGTGGCTTAAAGGATGAGCAGAAAATCATCTAGGAGAAGGGATAAGGGAAAAGCATAAACCATAGATACAGAGGTAGAAAACATAGTTTTTCTATCATGGGACCACAAGGATTCAGCTGTGCTGGGGGAAAAAAAAGTCCAAAGAGAAACTAACAGGCAGCAACAAGAAGGGCTTATCGCATGTTGAAGGCGCTTAAACTCATAAGGCAAAGCAGTTGCAGAAATACTTGNGGTGCTTGCCAGCAAACGCAGCATCATAATTGCCCCTGGCCTCACTCTTTGTCTAGCTGGGTGCATTGGAAACCTTCTCAAGCTAGAACAGACCGCTATGCCCACCGCCTGTCCCCTCCCCTTGGACTGCATCTACTGCGCCCTTCCCGACACGCAGCGCGCGTCCCCAACCCCTGCTGCCACCGGTATTTAAAGTTGGAAGAAATTCCCACTTCAGTTAATGCCTTTTAAACCAGGAGTCCCTGCCCCTGTCTTTTGAAACAATTCTCAGCTAGGACATTATAAGATAGGACATTATAAGATAGTAATTTGGGGAAGAATCCTTGGACACACTTTAAAAGCCCTAGTTATGTCCTATATGTTATATTAGTTTCTTACTGAAGAGACCTAAATACTTAAGAATGTTCACAAACGGCTGAGGCATATGTACAATAAAGCACAAGTCTACCAGCGTGACGATGTTTTCAGACACCAGGTAAGCTGCATGGAGCGGAGGGACAGAGTAGCTTCCCAGGAGAGGGGACGGTCTCTACTTTCCAGATGTTTCTCTGTTGGCAGGCAGCGTATTTCACTGCCAGCGTCTCCTTCTCCCGGATTTCAATATAATCTCAGCGCTGGGAAGAGAGATTCCATCCACTCAATATAAGAAAATTTATAAAACTTTGCTTCTTCCTGCTAAGGGAATTCAGGTCAAAAGAATGTATTTTTGGATAAAATCGCACAGATAACTAAAATGACTTGTGATTGATTAATGTATATGCAGAAATAAAAACATTCAGGAATGGTTCTAAGATTTGTTGTTAAAAGCAATTAGCATATTTGTTGGGGTTTAAAAGAAGTTAAATATATCATCTATAACTAGCATGTGCACCTCACAATACTGTGGTACATACTCTCCTGAAGAGTTATGTAAAAAAAGGTTTAAAATTAACATATATTCCAGATCAGATGCCTTTTAAAAAACCACTGTGAAATGTGTTAAATGAAGCTTCCTTTTATAAAAAAAAAAATTACACCTATTTTTGAAGGTAAATTTTCATTTTTTAAGCATCTTTGATTTCTTTAAGTACACCTATCCCTTTATCTTAACCCACTACAATCTTAATTTATTAAAGAAAAATAGTAATGCAATACTGTCTAATTTTTAAAAATAAAGAGCTGCAGACCCAAAGATATTA
>NW_017731754.1:47490-50743 GCF_001890085.2 Hipposideros armiger | reverse complement strand
TGCCAGGCACTTGACTGGAAGCATTGACATACTTTTCTTACTTAGTCCACAGTGCTGTGAAGTTGGTTTATAACTCCACGATGCAAATCAACTGAAGTACAAAAGTGTCACAATAATCGCATGTCCAAAATGGGGCCTAACTAAAGCTCTTTGCACACCAGTCTTTGATCAGGAATCGGGTTATCCTTTCATGCTGGACCCCAAATTGTATTTTTACGTTTGTGAGTATTTGCAAATATTCAAATATCCATATTAAAAAGGACCGCAGACATTATGGTTCTCTTGAAGTTCTTTCCGTAAGCCTCACATTTTGGAATCAGCCACATTTCCCAAGAATTGCAAGCTCCTTGGAAGCAGGAGCCTGTGTGTCTTGTCCATCTGGGACCGTGCCTGAGACATAGTAAGCGCTCAATACAGATTGTTGAATTAATGGTTGAACATCAGCAATGTGTGGCTCTTGATGCTTATTTCAGAGTCCAAATTCATAATTGTTTTATTCTGACAAAGAGTTTTTTTAAATAAATACCTGTCACTTTTAAGAAAACCAAAATAGAAAATTTAAATGTAGAGAGGGATTACGTGTATTACAAAAGGATTCAATTTAAAAAGGGTCTCCTTTCAAAAATGCTTTCTGGTGCCCTTAAGTGGTTGCTTACTAATCATTCCTGTTAAACCTGACCAACAGATGAAACAATAATCAATGTTGGTTCATCAGGAACTTTTTTTTTATAGCATTAGTTGATAAGCAGGTCGCAGGACCTTGCTTATGTTAAATAAATCCGTTGATTCAAGCCATTGGAAGGAGTGGGGTATGTGTGTGTGTTTGATTTTTCAGTTTAAAATTATCCTTATGGGTGTTTTTCAATTTACAAAAGTAATATATGCTTGAAGCAAATGAAAAATACAAAATAAGGATGAATAAAGACAATGTTAGTTATCTCCTCCCCACCTTTACTCCCACTTCCTTGTCGTAACCAAATTTAACAATCTTATATTATTACCCTACACCTCCTTGCTTGTACACACACACACACACACACACACACACACACACACACACACACACTATACACACACACTATACACACATGAGCATATGTACATTTATATAGAAGGTTTAGTTCTAAAATAGAATCATAATACACATATTAATCTGTGATTGGCCTTTTCCCGATTTACAAGTTCTAATTTCATGTTTTTCTAATTTTATTTTAGCTGAGCCATCCTAATTGTTTTTCTAATTTTATGTATACCTGTGATACATATTTAATTTTATAAAAATATGTTTATCATTTTTCATTACCTATCATTCATGCTTGGGTGCATTCTTAGTGTCCCATCTCCTTCCCTTGCAAACCTGCTCTTTCTCTCCTGCTCTCAAGGTAAACCGTGTTAATGACCTTGCATGAATACTTCTGTACTTTTCTCCACTTCACCAATTTATGTACAAATGTATTGATGTATACATACAGATACACACAAAAAAGGTATTTGTCTACTTCCTAGCAATGGTAACATACACAATTCTCAACATCTTCCTTTTCTCACTTAATTCTTTGTGAAAATCTCTCTAATTATTTTTAATAGCATTATAGCCCGTTGTATGGATACACCATAAGTTATTAAAATTTTCCACTGTTGATACATATTCCGTTTGCTCCAAGTTTTTACCATAAAGAAGGAGGTTCCAATAACTTTATGAACTGTCCTCTTTGTTTTTATGAGTCAGATTCCCAGGGAGGCATTGTTAGGTCATATGAACAGATGGAATGAACAATTTCCTTTTCTCCAGGAATGTTTAAACATATCCTTTTCCCTACATCCTCACCAGCAATAGGTGTTAATGGTTTTGTTTTGTTTTTTTCCTTTTTGGATTTTGATAGCATAAAACTAAACCAGAGTTATTCCTCATTATTACATTAATTAACACTGGGAGGCTTTAATCAAGTAAGCATTATGTTTGGATTTTTCCATTCTAACAGATCAGTGGCTACAATGTACAGAACAGATTGAGGGGAAAATTTTGTTCCAGTTAGTTAAGAAACTTTTACAGTAGTCCAAGTAAAAGATGGTGGAGGCAGTGAGCAATGGATAGATGTGAGAAAGATTTAGGGGGATAGAATCAATAGGACATGCTGGATGTAGGGAGTGGGGAAGATAATGAATCGTGGATGACTCCAAGGCTTCTAGATTAAGCCCGGGGGTGATTAATGACACCATGTAGTGAAATAGGGAACACTCAAGAAGTAACAAGGTGGAGTGGGAGAATGATAATTAGTTCAATTTTGAGGTTGCCTTTGAGATATCTTACTGAGATGTCATTGAACACATCAATTGGATATACATGCCTTGAGCTCAGAGAAGAGTTCTGAGCTAACGATAAAATTGGGGGTTTTAGGTATATGAATCATCAGTGAAGCCTTGAGAAGGGATGAGGTTGACTACGGACAAGGGAAGGCTGAGCTCTGAGGAAATCCTCCTGCATAGGAGGAGCTAGCAAACACAGGCTGAAAAGAGAAGTCGGAGAAAAACAGAAGAATATGGTTGTATCACAGAGGCTTAGAAGAGAGCGTGCTTCCGTGAAGGAGCAGCCAGCTAAGCTGAAGACTGCCAGAGCTCAAGTAAGATGAGCAGTGCGCATGCCTGCATTTTAAGTGATCTGAAGTCTGGTTAGCCAATAATGATTTCAATATATGATAAATAAGCAACTTACAACCCCTCTGAAAATCATTTCTGATAGAGTACTGTTATTGGTATAGGTCGATATTTGGTTTCATAACCATAAATAGGATATCATTAAAAGAACTTTAAATGAAAATAACAACTGTGTATTTTTCATTATGTGTATTGATCATTATGATGCCCAAAATTAAATTTTTATTAATATTTAAAACAATATGATTTTAAAAGATCTTTAAGGTTAAAGAACAATGAGAAATTTATTTTTTTCAAGCCTGATTCTATTAATGTAATTCTTTTTAACCCTTGAGTCAAACTTTTGTCAGTTCTTTAGGGCAGGCCCCTTTTCAGTTGGGCCATCTTCAATGTGAAGTAGTCTAGTATTTTACAGCCTAAATCCAGCTCAGCCATTTACTAGTTAGGTGACCTCTGGCAGATTCTTTTCTGAATTTACTTTCTCTTCTGTCAAATGGACATCACAGTTCTTAACTTGAAGCTTATTGTGAGCAATAAATAAAATAACATATGTAAAGGGTCTGGCATGTAATGAACATTCCATAAGTGGCTACCATTT
>NW_017731754.1:38400-45578 GCF_001890085.2 Hipposideros armiger | reverse complement strand
GATAGAGCTCATCCTCTTAACAACAAGGCTGGCAGGTTCGACTCCCTCACGGGCAGCCAGATGGCAACTGGCACCTTCCACAACTAAGATTGAAGAACAACAACGTGGCTGGACTCCCCAACACTGTTCCCCTCCCCCAATTCCCCAATTTAAGGGGGGGGGAATATATATATGTGTGTGTGTGTGTGTGTGTGTGTGTGTGTGTGTGTGTGTGTGTGTATGTATATATATATGTATGTATGTATGCCTCAATTTTTTATTAGATTAACAGAACTCTGGAAAACTACTTTAAAAGTTTCTAAACTTTTATTCTCATCTTCTGTAATTAAATTGTTACAGACCAAATAGTGCACGGACATCACTAGTCTGAGGACCACGCTTTCAGTAGCACTGATCTTCTATATTTAGGTTTGTTTAAATTGTACTCTAGTACTATTATCATTATCTAATAAAAAATTCTGAATTATGCTTCTTTCTTTAATTCACTCAACAACTATTTATTGAGTTTTAGGTCCTGTGCTGGGTACCTAAGATACAGAGATGAGTAAGATGTGGCATGATATTAAGAGTGATGATTTCTTATCACAGAAAAGAAATATAGTTAAGTTAATCTGTAAACACTATATGACATAAGTGCCTAAAGCTACATGGAATGATATGTGGAATGTTAGACATTCCGAAGCAATGTACATCAAAACCACGTAGAAAACGCATTAAAAATATGTGTGCTTCCGCTGTACCCTCCAAGGGCTGAACACAGGACTATGCATTATTCATGAACCCCTCTGGGCATTTCTGGTACAGCCAGCTTAGGAACAGCCAGTTTGGAAACAACAGTTCAAATATGTGATGTAGACATGTTTCAGTATTTTCTTGTCGCAGTAGCAGTGAATACCTTAAAAAGCCTACACCAAGACTTCCAGTTCCAGATGAGCAGGAGTTCACCAGTTCCTTCCTATCCCACATATCCCATTTCAGAGCACTGGAGGAGGCTGCAACCTAGAATCACCAACCAGCATACAGTAAGAAAAGCCTGCTCCCTCTATCTAAAAGACGGGGAAAATGGCAGCCTAACAGAACAGAAACCCTTTTACAATGCTACCCCTCCTCCAGCTGAGCACCAATGGAAAAACTTCCCTGTCCTTCACTGCATCAGTGAGGCTGTGGTGGGGAGCTGGATTTCCAGCCCCACATGGCAGCCACAGTGCAGTACTACTCAGTGCTCTGATTCACCCACTGAGGGGGTGTCAACAAAGGGGAACAGGAAACTGAACTTCCACCCTCACCCAGGGGCAGTGAAGGGGTAAGAGATGGCATAGGCGGGCGCCCTGCTTTGCTGGCATGGTGTCAGCAGAGCCAGGAGGAAGCTGAATTTCAACACTATCTGGCAGCAACAGGGAGGAACAAGGTGCCATAAGGCAGTGCTAGTCAGAGCTCCACTCCCCTGTACCCCAACACTAGTGTCAGCAGAACATAGCAAGGAGCTGAAACACCACCCCCACCAGGCACCAATAAAGTGATACACATCGACCCTCCACTTTCACTGGAGTGGTGTCCATGGGGCCCCGCAGGATATTGAACTTCCATCTCCACCCGTGCCTGCACACTAAAACAAAAAGTGGTGACTTCCTGCTCAAAAGATTAAGATCCAGAGTCTCACAAAATAATACCCAAAACATTTAGGATACAATAAAAAAACACCATACCAAGAATCAGGGCAGTCACAGCTTGAATGAGAAAAACTAATCCAGAGATTACACCAAGATGATTCAGATGTAGGAACCTGACAAGGATTTTAAAGCAACAATCATAAAAACTTTCAATCAAAAGTGAATAATTATGAACATTCTTGAAACAAATGAAAAAACAAAATCTTAGTAAAGAAATAGAAGATATAAAATGAATCAAATGGAAAATACAGAACTGAAAAATACAATAACCAAAATAGAAAACTCATTGGAGGTGATATAGGAAACAATAACCAAAATAGAAAACTCATTGGAGGTGATATAGGAAACAATCAATGAATTCAAAGACAAATAAATGGAAATTATCCAGTCCGAACAACAGATAGAAAAGAAACAAACAAAAAAGAGTGTCAGAGAGATGAGGCTCAATAACAAACTAACATTCATTTATCCAAGTCTCTGGCGAAGAGGAGAAAGAGTGTGTAACTGAAAAAATATTTAAAGAAACAGTGCCTGAAAATTCCACAAACTTGGCAAAGGGCATAAACCTACAGATCCAAAAAGTCAATCAAGCCCCAAGCAAGATAAACCCAAAGAAATTCATACCAAAACACATCAAAGTCAAATTTTTGAAAACTAAAAACAAAAACTCAAAAGCAGCTATAGAGATAGGACACATTACTGGAAGGGGAACAATTAATAACCGTGGATTTCTCATCTGAAAACATAGAGTTCAGAAAGAAGTGGCACAATACTTCTCAAGTCCTGAAAGAAAAGGACTATCAAGCCCTAATTCTAATACAATGAAAATATTCTTCAGGAATAAAAAGGAAATCAAGTCATTCTCAGATGAAGGAAAATAAGTGGGTGCCCTTCTTTGCTGGGGTGGATGGTGTCAGCTGAGGATTTGTCACCAGCAGACCTGCCCTTAAAGAGCTGAAGCAAGGTCTCCAAAGAAAGGAAATGTTAACAGAAGGAGCTCTGGGACTTCAGAAAAGAAGACAGAACAATGGAATGGGGGGGGGGCCCGCAGGAGAAGGGGGTAGATAAGTGTAAATATGATAACTTTTTCATGAGTTTTAAAAATTGTTTAATGGTTGAAGCAAAATTATAATCTCATGTAGTGCTTAATGTATGTAGATGAAATATTTAAGATTATATTTTTAAAGTAGGGCAAATAAGGGAGTGAGTCTAAATGGAAGTAAGGTTTCTACACTTCACCTGAAGTGGTAAAATGTCAATTCTAAATGTTGGTTGTCATCAGGTACATAGTATATTGTAGTACCTGGAGCAACTATTTTTTTAAGCTACACAAAGAGTTAACAGACAAAATATAGATAAATCAAAAAGGAATTCTAAAATGTGTTCAAGCAACCCACAGGGAGGCAAGAAAAAGAAAACAGAAATGAAAAACAAACAGAAAACAAAATGTAAAATGCCAGACAAAGCCCTAACATAGCAATAATTGTTTTAAATGTTAATTATCTAAATAAACCAATTAAAAGACAGGTTGGCAGAGTAGATTTTAAAAATTGACCCAACTATGTACTGTCTACAAGAAACTCATTTCAATTACAATGATGTAGATAGGTTGAAAGGAAAAGGATGGAAAAGACATACCATACAAACATTAATTTTTAAAAAGTAGTGTGGCTGTATTAATATCAGATAAAGTAGACTTCAGAGAAAACGGGATTCCCAGGGACAAAGAGGGATATTATATAATGATAAAAGGGTCACAATATACCAAGAAGACATAGCAATCTTAAATATGCATGCACCAAACAACAGAGTTTTAAAATACATGAAGTAAAAACGGATAAAAGTAAAAGGAGAAATAGACAAATCAACAATTTTCGTTGGGGACTTCAATGTCCTTCTCTCAGAAAATCAGCAAGGATGTAGAACTAGACAACACCATCAACCAAAATGTTCTATATGGAACATTTCACCTGACAACAAAATACATATTCTTTGAAGCACCTTTCAAATATTCACCAAGAAAGAACATATCCTAGGTTATCAAACAAATCTCAATGCATTTAAAATGCTTGAAATCGTAGAGTGTGGTTCTCTAACCATACTGGAATCAAACTAGAAATCAGTAATAGAAGATAACAGGAAAATCGTCAAACTCTTGAAAATTAAGCAGTATACTTTCAAATAATCCATAGAGGAGCATTAAAGGAAATTTTGAAAGAATACTTAGAACTGAATGAAAATACAACCTATCAAAAGTTGTGGAATACAGCCAAATGATTGCTGAGAGGGAAAAAAGGAAAGACATCAAATCAAAAATCTAAGCTCCTACCTCAATAAACTGGAAAAGATGAGCAAAATAAACCCAAAGCAAGCAGAACAAAGAAAATAATAAAGGTAAAAGTAGAACTAAATTGAAAAAAATCAATAGAGAAAAATTAGTGAAACCAAAAGTTGGTTCTTTGAAAAGACCAATAAAACTGATAAACTAGTAAGACTATCAAAGGAGAAAAGAGAGAAGAAACAAGTAGCAGATATCAGGTATGAATATCAAGATATAACTACAGATTCTGCATCTATTAAAAGATTAAAAGGATAATGATGAAATACTACAAACAAATCTACACACATAAATTCAACAACAGAGATGAAATGGACTAATTCTTCAAACTATAAACTACCAAAATTCACCTAACATGAAAGTTTCTGAATAGTCCTATAACTATTAAGGAAACTGAATTTCTAATTTAAAAGTTTCCCAAAAAGAAATCTCCAAGCCCAGATGGTTTCACTAAAGAATTCTACCAAACATTTAAAAAAGAATTTACATCAATTCTATACAATCTTTTCCAGAAAATAAAAGAGGAGGGAACACTCCCCAACTTATTTAATGAGGCGAGCATTACCCTGATACCCAAATCAAATAAAGATTGTAATAACAAAACAATAAGCTAATAGCTATCAAGAATATAGACACAAAAATCCTCAACAAAATATTAGCAAATAAAATCCAACAATACATAAAACGAGATGTATACCAGGACCAAGCAGGATTGATTCCAGGAATGCAAGGGTATTCCAGTATTTGTAACTCACCATATCAACAGGTTAAAGAAAAAAAAAAAACCATGATCATATTCATTGATATAGAAAAATTATTTACAGAAATTAACACTCATTTATAATAAACACAACAAATTAAGAATTGAGGGGAATTTTCTTAACTTGATAAAGAGCATCCACAAAATACAGCAAATACCTACAGTGAATATCATACTTAATGGTGAAAGAATGAATGCTTTCCCCTTAGACTGGGAACACGGCAAGGATGTCCACGCTCATCACTCTTACTCAACATAGTACTAGAATTTCTAGCCGCTGTTAGATCCAGATCAGACAGAAGGAAGTAAAACTGACCCTAATTGCAGATGACGTGATTGTCTACATAGAAAATCCCATTGAACCTACAAAAGGACCTAGAACTAATAACTGAGTTGAGCAGGATACAAGATCAACACACAAAAATTGGTCATATTTCTGTAGGAAAGGAACATGTGGAAAACAAAATTTTTAAATGCAATACCATTTACAATCACTTCAAAAACCTGGAATACCTAGGTATAAACCTAACAAAACATGTACAGGATCGGTAAGATAAAAATCACAAAACGCTGATGAAAGAAGTTAAAGACGAGCTAAAGAAATGGAGAGACATAGCATGTGTATGGACTCACCACATAGCATAGCAAAGACTCACCACAGTAAAGATGTTAATTCTCCCCAAATTCATCTATAAGCATAACACAATTCCTACCAAATTTCCACCAAGATTTATGTAGATTTAGACAAGCTTATTCTAAAATTTATATGGAAAGGTGAACTAAAATAGTTTAAAGTATTTCAAAAAAGAATAAAATGGGAAGAACCACTCTACCCTATGTTAAGATTTACTGTATATAATATTAGTATTTGTATCAAACCAGGGTGGTATTGGTGGGGAATAGGTACATGGAGCAACGGAACAGAATAGAGAACTCAGAATATACCAGCTCATATACACCCAACTAATTTTTGACAAACAGACAAAAGCAGTTCAGTGGAGGAAAGATAGCCTTTCAACAAATGGGGCTGGAGTAATTAGACATCCATGAGGGGAGAAGGGAGAGGAAGTGGGGGGGAGGGGACTAAGTGAACCGTAAACTATACCTTACATCATATACAAAAATTAATTCAAATGGATCATGGGTTTAAATGTCAAACGTAAAACTAAACTTTTAAGGAAAAAACTTCAGAATCTAAGGCTAAGCAGAGAGTTCTTAGATATGACACCCAAAGCACCATCCAGAGAAGAAAACATGATAAATTGGATTTGATCAAAATTAAAAACTTGTTGATATGAAAAATCCTTATAAGAGGACAGACAAGCTACAAACTGGAAGAAAATATTAGCAAACCGCGTATCCAATAAAGGTCTTAAATGTATTTGGAATTATCAAAAGTAAAAAGAATAATTCAATTAGAAAATGGTCAAAAGACATACATATTACACAAAAGAAGAGATATGGATGTCAAACACATTAAAAAATGTATCAACCTTATTAGTCATTTGGGAAATGCAAATTAAAACCACAACTACACACCTGTTAGAAAAGCTAAAATTTTTAAATAGTGATAATAACAAGTGCTTGTGAGGATGTGGAGCAACTGGAACTCGCGTACATCGCTGATGAGAATGTAAAATGGCACATCCACTCGAGAAAATTGGTCCATAGCTACTTATTAAAACTAACAAACATTTACCATTTGACTCCACAGTTGCGCTCTTAGACGTTTATCCCAGAGAATGGGAACTTATATTCACATATAAACCTGTACATGAGTGAACATTCATAGCAGCTTTATTCATATAGCCCCAAAATTGAAAACACATCCTAAGTGTCTTTCAATAGGTAAATGGTTAAACAAACCTGGTACATCTCTACAATCAAGTACTACTCAGTAACAAAAAGGACTGAACTATTGATACACTCAACAACCTAGGTGGATATCAAGGGCGTTTTGCTTAGTGAAAAAAGCCAGTCTCAAAAGGCTAACATTCCTTGTATGTAACATTCTCAAAAAGACAAAAGTACAGAGATGGAGAACAGATTAGTGGTTGCCAGGGGACAGGGATAAAGGGGGGACTTGGGAGAAATATAAAGGAACACCAAAGGAGCTCCTCTGTGGTAATAAAACAGGCCTCTGTCTTCACTGTGGTGGTGGTTACAAATCTGTATTTGGGATAAAATCAAATAGAACTATACGAGTATACACAAACACAAAGCAATGCATGGAAAAAATCTGAAAACTGAATAAGATCTGTTAATATTTTACAAGTGTTAATTTCCTGATGTTAATGTTATGCTACAATTATATAAAATGTCACCATTTGAAAAAACTGGGTGAAGGGTACACAGGACTGTGTGTACTATTTTTGCAAACTCCTGTGAGTTATTTAAAAATAAAAGTTTT